>NW_017264779.1:0-557778 GCF_001477535.1 Pneumocystis jirovecii RU7
TTGCTTTTTCCATTGCTTCTTTTGCTTCTTTTTTGATATCCTCATATTTGTTAGCTTTTTTCTCCAACTCTTTACTGGCCTCTGTGAGTTCTTTTTTTAACCCAGGACATCGCTTTTTTACTTGTTCTACCAATTTTTCGCAAAGTTCTTTCTTGACATCATCTTTCTTGCCATTTTTCTTTTTGCCTGTGCACAAAGTTCTAAGTTGATTGGTTGCATTCTTCCATGCTACGCAATATTTTTTAAGTGTATCCTGGCATTCTTTCTCTGTTTTCAAACTACCCTTTAATTCATCGATCACTTTTTCCTCCAATTCCTTTCTTTCAATGAATGATTTACACTCCTTGTTAAGCTCTTCACACTCTCCACCATTAGCTTTCATTAAGCTCTTGCAACTTGAGATGAATTTGCTACAATATGGTTCCCATGATGTACATATTCTTTCCCTTGTATCGTTATTTTTTACATTTTCTAAAACTTTATTTGTTTTCATATGTTCATGCAACCTAGCACACTTAAACCCAACTTTTTCTGTAAGAATCTTGCAAGTAGTATTCTGTGCTACACATGCAAGAGTAAAATGAGTTCTTCCTCTTCTAGCCCAATCATTACACCACTTTCCCAAATTTTCTACACATGAACTGAACTTATCCAAGTCTTTTGTTTTTTCTTCTAACAATTTCTCCTCCAATTGCTCTGCAATTCTTAAACGGTCGCAATGCTGATTCAATGTAAGACATGGCCACTTAATTTCTTTTGAATCTTGTCCCAGTATTCTGCACTTTTTTTCTAATTCTTTACAATCTGTTTCCGTTGGAAAATCTCGCTTCTCGTCTAATTGTTCCCGTAGAAAAATAGCTCTAAATCGTAAATCTGTTGAAACTACAAAAGCAGTCTTTTTTGGCTGCAGACACAACACAAATAGTTCATCGCTCTCTTTTTTTAATTTCTCACAAGCTTTCACTATCTCCTTTTGAAGGCTTTCATGCCATGCTTTATTCGAACCTTGCAATTTTCCCCGTAACTTATCTTGTAATGCTTCATTTGCTGGTGCTTCAAGCCCTTTTTTATAACATGCTGCCTTTAAATTATCACATTCTTTATTAAGAGGACCTTTATCTTGAGCAAAATAAAAACAATCTGACAACAGTTTCGTGCACTTCCTTTCACTAAAAAATGTATGCAACATATGCCAACTAATAATTTTCTTCCCATTAGCTATGTCAAGATATTTTTCAATCTCTTTAGAAACAATTGAAGCACGGGTTGTCAATTCTTTATCTAATTCTTTGCATTTTTCTTCTGGATTATCAGTGATATTTTGATTATTACACAAATCTTTTAAAATAATGTGCTCTTTAAATTTTTTGCATTTTTCTTGAATAGTATTTTTACATTTATCTACAACTGTAGACCCTGCACCGCTTTGACTTAGTAACAATAAAAGTTCAGCAGCATCTCTTGTAGGCGGTCTTCCAATATGAACTCCCTTTTTTGCTGCCTTTTTATAAAGTTCTTCCAATTCTATTTCTTCTGCCAATGTAATTCCTGATCTTATAGGCTCAAAATCTGAACCCGGCTTTGTATAAGTTATGCCTTTTTCTTCACAATTACTCTCAAGTTCTTTGCAATTTGGTTTATCTCCAGTACAATCCGCATCATAAAAGTAACATTTCTTAAGCAATGATGGGCATTTTGTTTGCAATTCGCCTTTTTTATTTAGCACGTTTTTAATTTCATTTTTGAGAGATTCGCAGTTATATTGTTCCTTAGTCATGATACTCTGGCACGTTTTTTCCTCATCAAAACATAACATCATCAATTCATCACTTTCTCTGCTCAACAACGAGCAAACCTCTTTAAACTTCTTTTTACATGAATCTTTTTCCTTAAGACTTCCACTAAGTGCCCTTAAAAGAACTTTTTCTGCTATTTCATCTCGTTTTTTTTGATAACATTTATTCCTTAGTTTGTTACAATCCTCTACAAGATCAGGGCATGCTCCCTCCAAAAATAGGCATTGTTGTTCATTCTCTTTGCAATTATCATCTGATGGATTTGTTAACGCTGGTCCTAGCTTTTTTGTTTTAAAATTTGTACATTTCTCCGTAACTTTGGCTTGTAGACCTTGACATTTTTTATCTTGTTTTCCATTATCACAAAAATCTTTTAATTTTTCGTGTACTTGTTCTATTTTTAGATTTACTTCATTTAATTCTTGGCAATATTTTTTTAGTTTTTCTTTGCATTCCTGCTCACTTAGTCCATCTTCCTTTAGAATTAAAGCTAAAACATGCTCCTCATCAATGCTATTCTGTGCCCCTGCAGCCCGCCGCTTGACCGCCCGCGCCACCGCCCGCGCCAAGCTGTGCCTGACGGGGGTGGGTTTGCGCTGTGGTGTGTGGCTGAGTTTGGGTTTCCGTTAGCGTATTTTGATTGGACGTGAGATGTTAGAGCCATGTCTTCAAATTTGAGTATTAAATTATTCTTAATTTTAAGAGAGTTCAAGTAAACTTAGTGATAAAACTTGTCAGAGAAGCAGTGTGTACCAAATACATTTAAAGGTGCCCGCTTTCTTTAACGTGTAGTTGGCAACTTCGCGATATTTTAAATTTGTGTGGGGTAAAATGTGGGGTAAACGCGATATAAATATAAAACTTGAATAAATGAAAAATAGAATGTAAAAAACTTTAGACAATAAAAAAAGATTACTCAGCTAGAGAATAGGGGACAACTGGCTAGGGAACACGTGATTTCATGTGTAATGCACTTTCAATTGATGCTGAAGAGATGACTCAATCTACTTTACTCTTTCCTGTCCTACCCTGCTCATTTATCTATTAAATATACATGCTGCTCTTATATCCCATTCCCATTTTACATCTAAATCATGAATGAAATCATCATTACCACTAGCACCCCCCTCATCACACTCCACCCACTCATCCTCAGCCCCTCACTTGGCTTCACCTCTCCTGCATCATCTTCCTCTCCTGTCGTACACTTGGTCGGTTTACATCTTCTTGTCGAAGTGAGTGTTATTCTTGACGTGACTGTGGATGTAGTCGTAGAGGTGCTGGTGTGTGTCGACGTCTTTGTGACCCATGTGTCTGTCGTTTGCAGAGATTGACAGTCTGTTGCTTTTGGATCTGTAACGGTTGTTGTGGTGGTGGTTGTCGTTGTGGTTGTTATGTTTTTAGTTGTTGTTTCGTGTGGCTTTACATCCAAAGGCTTCAGATTGCGACATGCCTTATTAATCTTTTTACATACTTTTTCTAACTTTTCACAGTCTTCCTTAATCCCGCAATCCGAGGTTAATTTCTGACATCTTTCTTTCAAATCTACATATCTTTCTAATACTTCTGCAGCCAAATCAAATGCCTTGGCTTCTAATTCTGTCACTGATACATCCTTAACACCTCTTCGTAGTATTTTCACATGTTCAGTGATATCTTGACGTTTGCTTGGTGTGGTTTTATTTTTGTCATTGTCTTCGCTATTATTTTTTGGTACATTATTTTCATCTTTTTTAACGAGTAATAAAACAAGACTGGACTTTTCCATTACTTCCTCTGCCTGTTTCTTAAGTCTCTTATATGTCTCAGAATCTTTTTCTAAATCATCTGCCGGTTGTTTTAGTTCCTCTTGTAATACTTTGCATTGCTGTTCCACCTCTTTTACTAGTTTCTCACAAAGTTCTTTAGCTTTATTGTCATTCTTTTTAGGCTTATTATTAGCACTATCTTTACATAATCCGCTAATTGACGTGTTAGTTACATTTTTTAATGCTGTGCAATATCTTTCTAATGCAGATTCACATTTGGATTTATCACTTAAATTTCCTTGAAGTTCTACTTTGAGAGCGTTTTCTAAAGCCTTTCTTTTGTAAAATGGTTCACAATGCTTTTTGATCTTTGTACAAAAAACATCTTCTTCCACAAGATCTGGACAATTAGGTGAAAATCTATTGCAGTATGGATACCAGGAAGAACAATTTCTTTCCAGTATTGTTATTTTATTTTTATTATTTCCAAGAAATTCAATAATTTTTGAATTCTTTATATTTTCTTTGAATACTTTGCATCTATTTTGTACATCATCAACCATCAGCTTACACGTACTTTCCAGAAAAACACACAGAAGAGAAAAATGATTGTTTCCCCTTCTAAGCCATTTATTACATTTTTCTTTTAGATATGTTACACAGTTTTCATGAGTTTTCAAAGTATCCTTGTGTTCATCCAATAAAACCTGCTTTAAAATTTCTGTAGTCCCCAAGCGATTGCATTGCTGCTCCAGTGTATGACATGGCCACGTAATTTCTTTTGAATCCTCTCCTAAATCTTGGCATTTTCTCCCTAATTCTTTGCAGTCTTTATCCGCTGGAAAATCTCGCTTTTTATCCAAGTGTTGTCGTAAAAAGATAACCCTCATTTGATGGTCATGTGTGAGCAACCGTGCTGCCTTTGCAGGCTGTACACAAAGAACAAATAATTCATCGTTTGAGAAACTTCCTTTATTTTCTTCTTTCAATTTCTCACATACTTTTATCAATTTTTGTTGAAATTCCTTAAGCCAGCTTTTGTTTGAACCATGTAACATTCCTCGCATATTTTCTTGCAGCACTTTGTTTGCCCGTGCATCAAGCCCTCTTTTGTAACATGTTGCTCTTATATTTTTACATGCTTTTTCACCATCCGGACATTTTTTTTCAAAATAGAAACAATAGGACTCTAATTTCGCACAATCTTCGTTGCTAAAAAATGTTGGCAACCCTTCCCATCCAAGAATTTCGTTATTTCCTTTTTTTGGGTCAAAAAGACGATTATTTGTAAGTTTTGACATGAGAATATCACATGTTCTTTTGATATCTTTTTCTAGCTCATCACATTTTTTCGTTCCATCATCACTTAGACCACTTTCCTTACATAAACTATTCAAGGCCTCATGTTCTTGTGGGGTTTTGCATTTTTTCTCAAGAGCTTTTTTGCATTTTTCTTTATCATCATTACCTGCTACACTTGGGTCTTGAATTAACAACGCCAACAAAGCCGTTGCATCTCTTACATGTTGTCTCCCAATAAAAACACCATCCTCTTCTGCCTTCTTATAAAGCTCTTCCAGATCTATGTCTTCTGCCAGTGTAGCCTCTGGTCTAGTTGGATCAAAATCGGGTCCTGGTGGTATATAAACAATGTTTTGTTCTTGACATTTCTTTCCCAATTCATCACACTTTGATTTGTCTGCTTTGCAATTCCTTCTGTAAAAATAGCATCGTTCAAGAAGTGGTAAACATTTTCCTCGTAATTCATTCTCTTTTTCAAGTGCTTTTTTAATATCCTGTTCAAGAGTAGTACATTTTTCTTGCTTTTTTGATACAAATTTGTTGCATATTGTTTGTTGATCAAGACAAAGCTTCGTTAACTCATCACTTTCTTGACTCAATTCTAGGCAAATCTTTTTAAGTTTTTCTTTGCATTTATTTTCATCTTCAATATTCCCACGAAGTGTCCTCAAAAGGACTTCTTCTGCTATTCCGTCACGTTTTCTCTGGTAACATAGATTCCTTAGTTCATTACATTTCTCTTTAAGTTCTGTTGGACATGCTCCTTCCAAAAATAGGCATTGTCGTTCATTCTTTTTGCAATCATCATCTGTCAGTTTTGAAATTCCTTTTCCAACTGTTGTTTGAAGTTCTCCTTTGAATGTAGTGCATTTTTGACTAACTTTGACTTTTAATTCGTTGCATTTTCCTTCTGCTTTTCCATTTTTACAAAAGCTTTCAAGTTTCTCATGTATTTTTTTTTCTTCTAATGAAGCATTTTTCAATCCTTGACAATATTTTTCTAAATTTTCTTTACATTTGACATTATAATCTTTTCCTACAATCAAAGCCAAAAGATAAATTTCCTCATCATTTGCTCCTGCTCCCTGTGTTTGTACCTGCCGCTTAACCGCCCGCGCCACCGCCCGCGCCAAGCTGTGGCCGACGAAAGTGGGTGGGCTTGTGCTGTGCTGTGGTGTGATTTGAGTTTCTATTAATGTGTTTTCATTGCACGTGAGATGTTAAAGCCATGTCTTCAAATTTGAATATTAAATTATCCTTAATTAATTTTAAGGGAGTTCAAGTAAATTCAGTGACAAAACTCGTCAGACAAGCAGCGTGTGCTAAGCGTATTCTTAGTGTGTCCATTACAAGTGTATCTTGATTTCTTCGTGAGATGCTTTAAATTTGTGTGGGGTAAATCCGGGGTAAATGTGGGGTAATCGTAAATCTTAACAAGTGAAAGGTATAGTATAAAAGGACATAATAAAAAATAAAAGCAATTAAAAAAAAAATATGGGCAAACTATGTAGAAAACTTTTATAGTATTGTTCTGTTATATCATTATAGATATTAGAAAAATTAGAAAATTCTCGGTAGAGTATGCATTGAATATGATAGTTATAGTGGCTTTTTTTCAAATAAAATTTTTCATTCGATATACATGTGTTAATATTATTAATAGATTTTCTAGTTCTATTAAAACTAGCTATAATCTCATTTTTAAGATTATCGTATTTTTCATTTTTTTAATTCAATATTTTTATCTATAAAAAATATTGTTATTTTAGATTTTTTTATTCCAATTTTATTTTTTGTCTAAAACTATTCTACATATCTTTATTTTTTACTTATTTTTTGTATTTAGTTTTATCAAGTCAAAATCTAAATTCAAAACTATATAGTTTCTCGTATTCTATGTTTTTTGCTGTTTTTAGAATTTAAATTATAAAAATACTTTTTAACTAATGGTAATTATTTTTAAAAAAATATTGATGTTTTCAAGTATTTCATTAGTTTTTTATTTTAAGATTATTTTTTTTAGTTATTTATACATGTTTTTTGCATATTTTCTACATTAACAAATTTTATACAATTTGACTAGTTTTAAGAAATTCATTTTCAATTTAAATTTACGACTTATAGTTTTATTTCTAAATTTGTGTATTCTTAAATTGTTTTGTTTTGGAAATTTAGATATTTATTAAACTTTTTAATTTTTTATATACTTTGAATTTTATATTATTAAATTTATGGTATTTTTTAATTTTTCTTTCTATATTGATATTATGTTTTTAAGATTGTTAAAGGTATTTTGTTCTATTATACAAAATAGTTTTTTAGTATAAAAAATGTTGATCCTTAAAATCTAAATTTTGACTGTCAAAAAGTTAGGTTAATTTACAAAAAGGATGTTTTTTAAAAGAGATAATAGTTTTAGAGAATAAACAAATAAATATATCCAATATATTCAGTCGTATTTATATGTCCTATAGCTCTACCAGAGATGGATTGTAAAATGAAAAAATTGTCTTTTAAACTATGATTAACCATTAAATATTAATGCCCAAAATTATGATTTATTAGTTAGTCTGATACCCACAAAACAATAATTTCTATATTTATTTTCCAAAAATATTTAAATAAATCTTATGAATAATTATTAGTTTTACATAATTATCGTCAAAATGCCCCACAAAAATATTAGTAAATATATATTGTTTTAATTTTAAATAATTATCCATAGTCCCAATATTATTCCTGCAATTTCCAAAATCAATTTTATCATTTGTAATCTCTGTGCTCTGAGTCCATAACCTTCTTCATAGTCATCCCGTGACATTGTTGGTCTAGGTCTTGAACGCGTGGATGTTGATGAACGTGTAGTCGATGTACCTTTAGATGTGCGTGTAGATGTGCGTGTAGATGTGCGTGTAGATGTATCTGTAGATGTGCTTGTATCTAATATACTTGTTTCCGATGTGGCTGTAGTTGATGTGTATATATCTGATGTGTTTGTAGTTGGTATAAGTGTAGTTGGAAAGCTTGGCGTAGTTGGCGAAGCTGCAGTTGATGAATTTGTAGTCGGTAAACTTGTAGTTGAATTTGTTGGTTTTGGTTTTGGCATTGGTTTTGATGATTCTGGTTCTGATGGCTTTGGTGGTGGTGGTATAGGCGGTTTTGGTGGTAATGGTTCTGGTGGTGGTGGCGGCTCTGATGGTGGTTGTGGTTGTGGAGGTAGAGGGCCTGGTGAAGTGCATTTAGTCATAGTGCTATTACATATACGAATGATTTTATCGTTAATTCCATTACAAAAATTTCCTATAGATGAGCATAAGGATTTCAAATTTTCACACTCTGAATTAGAAGGGGTTGATAAAAATTTAAAAATTTTCAATGCAAGTCCATGACATATTTTTCCTAAATGGTCTATTAGATGCTTGCATGTATTATTAATATTAGTGCATGATATATTCATTTTTTGTTTTGTAGTAGAATTTTCACATATTTTATGTAATTTTTTCTTACATTTTTCATGAGTGGATATTCCTTCGCCAAAAGCCTTAATTAAATTATTAAGTTCGTTAGTTTGAGTTGAAGTATTATTACACTTTTTCTCAACTTCAGCACATATGTTGTTTAAAGATCCGGGACAACTGCTTTTAAGCAATTTACAGTGATATTTGAAACTAGCACAACGACTATAACTGATATGAGTTATATGGTTATTGGAAACTTCATAATGTGATAGATAGCGTGAGAGCTGTGTACAATATGCTGAAACACGCTTGAGTATGTGATTGCATGTTTTCGTTTTATTACGACAGGCTGTATGTGAATACGAACTATTTTGTGTGCAATGTTCAGTAAGATGTTTGAGACAAGAAGATTCATTGTATAAATTTGAGCCTTTTTTAAGTATATTTACTCCTAATAGTATTTCCTCATCTATATTTTTACAAGTAGTATTAAGTTCTCCACATAACTTTTTAGTAGATTGAAAATAAAATCCCAATTTATGACATTCTTTTTTATACTTTTTACACTTGTCATAGTCAGGATCCATGAGAGTATCTTTTAAGTTTTTTTCTAAATCTTTGGAGTTGCTGTTAACAAAAGCTGTTAAATTTTTACATGTTTCTTTTGGGTGCAGACAACTATATAGTATATAGTAACTATAATACATAAAATGTTCGCATTCTTGTACAAGAACTTTTTCGCAGTTTTTTTGATTGCTTGAAGACTCAGGACTATTTCCTAATGTTAATTTTCTATTTAACTTTTTCATTAGAGCCATATTAGCTGCTTTTTCCAAATCTGCTTGGTAACAAACGAGTCGTATATTTTTACAAACATCATAACCTGTCCAATAAGTAATAGTTTTATACATGAAATAACACATTGTCAGATACTCTTCGCATTTTTTTTCCGAAAGAGGGAGGTCTTGATACCACCAAAAGTTAATACCTTCTTTTAATTTTTTTATAAGAGAATAACAATAATCTCTAGTTCCAGCATACATATTATAACAAACATTATAGTTGCCTTTCCAATCTTTAGAAATGCACATGTGTTTAATTGATTCTAAATATTGTATTAAGGAACATTTTTTATTTAACGCATTTTTACATTCCAAGTATCCTGGATAATGTTCTTGAACCAAAAAGTTGGCCACTTGCAATTCTGAATATTTCTCTACTCCGGTAACACGGATACCTAAATCACACAATTTTTCATAGGTATGTTGAATACCGGTTTCATCTAGATCGGTAGATGGATTTTTAAAAAGATCAAAATTATGGCCTCTTGGATTATAGAAAAAGCCTTTTTCAGAACATTCCATTCGAAATGAACGACATAGACTGTGGAGATTTTGGCAATCAGGGATAACATAATAACATATTTCTAACCATTTTACACAATTTTCTTCTGTCATTATTCCCTGTTTTGATAAAAATTGAGTTCCAAAATTTTTACATTCTTCTTGAGAGTATGAAGTAAATTCATTACAAACTCTGGTATAATCCATACACAAAGTAAGCAATTCAGGGCTTTGTTGACTAAGTAATTGGCATACATTTTTTAATCTTCCTATGCAAGATTTTGAATCACTTGAAGTTCCTCTTAAAATATCATAGAGAAGTGTTCTTGCTACTTCCATACGGACTTTATTATAACAGCTCTCTTTAAGTTCTTTACACTTTTCATTAAGATACTGCATACCATGGCGTTCGAAAAGAAAACATCTCATTTGTAATTTGTTACACTTATCATGCTCAGTTATTCTCTTGTCTGAAAGTTCTTCATTAGTTTTTTTTATCCCCATCATTATTTCATTGTATGCATGATTACATATTGTTTTAGATGTACAAATTCCTTGAATTCTTTCATTCATATTCTTAATACCAGTACATATTTTATTCACGTCACTTTGACAATAAGATAATCGACCTGGAGCCAACATAGCAGCAACATAATAATAATCATGTTTATAATTGTACCAGAGATTTTCAAGTTCTAGTTTTTGCAATTGATATGCTAAACGAAGATCATAAAGTGCACTCCTATGAGTAAGGGGAAATAATGAATCGTCTTCATTTAGTGGAGAATAATTAATAAGATCTGAAAGATTAAAGTTGGAATTAAGTTAAATAAATATTACCCAAAAAATCTTCGTTTTTTGAAAAAACTGTTTTTATATCAATTAAATTCAGAAGAATGTATGCTTTTACAAAAAGTGACATAAACAAAAAAGAAACAGAAGAAACTAATTTTGAATTATATTATTGATTTAGAAATGCGGATAAAAAGGGGCAATATTAAAAAGGGGATTCGTAGAAAGAAAATTAGTTAAAATATACAATAAACAAATAATGCTATTTTTATATATTATATATTCATTTGTTTTAATATTTTTTGAAATATTTATTTTTATGAATCTATTTTATAAATCTATTTTAAAATGCTAATTTTTAAGTTATTTAATTTAGAAGACTACTTGAAAATTAGTTAAAAATTTTAATAATACTTTTATTTTGTTTGAATAGCTTTTTGCATATTAAGAGTGTATTTGATCTTCCAAGGATCTTCAGGTACACGATAAGTCTATGTTAGTGAGATTTATATTGTTTTCCTGAATTTGTAAATTTTTGATTATATTTAACTATTAGATAGTCGTTAGATAATTATTAGATAATTATTAGATTTACATTTTTTTTTCTAAAATTTTTATATATTATTTGATTTTTTGAAAGATTGTTAAGTGCAATATCTTCATGTTAATCAAATTTGAAACTTTTTTCTGATCTCCACAATTTTCCGACCATTTGTTCTAGCGTTTTTAAATTAGATTTACGTAAGTTTAATAGTAAATTTGTAAAAATTAAAACTAGATCTAAATAAATTTAGTTAGATTATATATGTCTAAATTAGATTGTAGGGTTAAATTAGACTAAGGTTTAGATTATAGGTTTAAATTAGTGTGAGTTTAGATTTACGTAGGTTTAACCCGTGTTTTACTTTTTTTTAAATTTGTATATTTTTTACTTTTTCAAATTTACATTTATTTTTGTATTTATTCTGGTTTGTTTTTAAGTTTAAACTGTTTTTTTGATTTTAATAAAAATATATTAATTTTTTATATATTTAAATTATTATTGAATAAATTTTTTTCTATTATTTATTTCGTTTAGAATAAATAAATATTAATTAAAATTTGAATTATTTTTATAGTTTTTCTAATTATTAATATTTCACAATACAATTTGATAGTAAAAATATATTAATGAATCATTTAGTTTTTAAGTTTAGGTTTTGATCTATATTTTTTAATATTTGTTTTTAAAGTTAATAATAATGGTTCTGTGATTTTTTAAGTATTTTAGAGTATTTTAAGTATAAATTATTAAAAGTATATTTTAAAGTTAAAAATAAAATTTATAACCATATTTAAAAATTTAAAGATTTTTAGAAAAACAGTTAAATATAATTAATGAAAAGGTTATAATTAAGTTTGAATTTAAATTAATACAATTAAGTTAAAATTATTGTTAATAGAATTAAGATATATCTATTTTAATAAAAATAAAATCATAAAATATCCAACAATAATTGTTCAATATTTAACTTTTGACATTATTTATATTTTTATTAAAGGACAATTGAATATACATTATGAGACAATATAAAGATAAAAATGAATGTATCCATTAAAACGAGTTTTATATACAATATATGTTTATTTAATCATGATTTTTAAATTATTACGTTTTTTTTTCGCTTTTATTTCCTCACATAGTTTCTTTACTAAATAATATAGATCTTCTGACTTCAAGTTTATATTTCCTAAATCTTTATGATATTTTAGTTTTATCTGATATTTCTCATTTACTGCATTTTTCAATATTAATTTTTTTTTATTATATAGAAAATATATTAATTCTGCATCTTAAGATTATTTGAAAGTTATATATTTTACTAAATCTAACGAAACATCTTTCATAAATAAATTCTAAAAAAAATTAAAAATGAAAAAAAGATGAACATTAATATTTTTTAAGAAAATATATGCTATTTTAAGAAAATTAGTTAACAAAAATATTTTGATTTTAATGATAATAAAATTTATAAAAATTTTTTATATTTTACATTAAAAAAATGTTAAAAATTGTTTTGAAATAAAAAAATACCAATAATAAATAGTTAATAATTGATATCTAATAAACAAATAATAATTAATATTGCTTCTATTATATGTTTTAATATTTTTTAGTAAGTATATATTATCTATTGTATGTTTAAATTTTTATATAAAACTATTTTTAAAATAAAATTTAGAATATAATTTTACTTAAAGTATATTTTATTGTTCTTATATTTAATAATGTTTATTTTTCTACTAACAGTTATATATATATATTAAATAGGAAATTACTTTGTCTATCGTTAATTAAATTATTAAGTTTCAAACAATAAGACTGGTTTTCTGTTATTTTTATTTACTACATTTCAATGTAAGAAATTCTTTTTTTATCTTTTATTATCTTTTATTATCTTTTATTATCTTTTATTATCTTTTATTATATTTATACATATAAAAATATCTTTATATCTCTTATAATTTATTTTTTCTAGTTTTTTCATTATTTTTTAATTTTATTAAACTTTCTTTTATAATCTTTTAAAATTTTCATTATATTTTCCTTTTTATTATTTATTTTTGATTTAGAGTTATTTAAAATATATTTATTTACTTTTTATGCATTTACTTTTTAAGCACGTATAATTTTTAAATACTAATTTTAAAATAATACAAATAATGCAAATTTAATATTATTTATGTTTTTCAACTTTCCTATATATATTATGATATTTCAAATATTTTTAGGTTTTGCTTTGTAATAATAGAAGTATTTATCTCATTTTCATGTTGTCTATCTCGTTTTTTCATTATTATTATTATTTAAAACATGTCTATATAGTATAGTTTTATAATATTATTTTTGATTAGCTTGATGTGTAATAATTTTGATAATTATTTTTGTATAACAATTTTATTCTATCTTATTAAGTGTTAAACTATATAATTGTTTTTATTTTTTCAAGTTTTTTATTTAATATATTTAAAATTATGATTTACTTTTTTGAATTTTTTTAAAATTTTCCATTTTTTAAATTGCTTATGGTTATTTTAATATATTTTTAGTTTTTTTGTTTTTTTAACTTTTAATTTTCTTTAATTTTAAATTTTTTAAGTATAATTTATAATCATTGTTTTATTATTCTCTTATTTTTTATATCTAGTTTTCTTTTTAATTTTTCGATTTTTGTTTCATTTCAATCATATTTTTCTTTTTAGTTAGTTTTTATTTGTATTCATTCAACTTATATTTATAATTTATTTTTAGTTTCAATTTTATTTATTTTTGATATATCTATTTTTATAATTTTTATATTTTTAAGTGTCAAATGTTTTATAATTTATATTTTGTTTTATTAAAATTTTTATTTTTTTTTAATATTCCTAAAATTTTGAATTTTTATCTTTTAAATGTTTTTAAAACATTTTATATATTTTTATAAATATAAATGCTAAACTTATAGAAAAATATTAACATTTTTGATATTTTAAATAAACCTTTTTTACTATTTTTAGAGAAATTTACTATATTTAAAATTTTTTTATTTTAATTTTATAGTTTTTATTAAAGCGATTTTTTATAACTTGTAACTCAATATTTTGATAAATTGTTCTATAATTAATTTCTTTTAATAGAACTATGTATTAGTTATAAGCCTTTTAATATAGATTTAATGAACGAAGGTTCTATTATTAATTTTTAAATACTTGTATTTACGAATATATAATAATTTTTTTATATTATACTGATTCTCTATTATTTTTATTTTATTATTTTGTTTTTAATATGTTTTATATAATTTTGCAAAAATATTATTATAATTATAAATTTTATAAATTTTTGTATTTTCAAATAATTTTTTATATTTGATTAATGAAAAAAGTTATTTTATTTACTTTTTAATTTCTTGAAATATTTTATCTAAATATGTTTGTTGTGATTTACAATGCCTTTTTTATTTAAATAGATAAAACATAGGCTATTTTTTTATCGTATGTTGATTATTTTTAATAAATCAATAGTCTTTTAGTTCGATCTCTATAAAGTAATACTATTTTCAAATTTATTAACATTTAGACTAAATCTTTTAATAAATATGTTAGTTATATTGATATTTTTGAACTGAAAGTTTGGTAATTTAAAAAGTCATTTTTTAAATATTATTTTAAAATTGCTCTAATATTTTAAAAAATTATTTTTTAGGTGGATTATACAAAAATAGATATTAAATTTATAGAAATGATTCTTTTTCAAATAAAAAGATATAAATTTATTTATTTAATAAATCACGTAATATTCTTATTTTTATTTTCAATATAATTAAATTATTTTGACAGTTGAGAGTTATTAAAAAGTTATTATATCTTTATATTAAGATATTAAAATTATTTAAATTTATATTTAAAATTGTAGAAATTAAGGTCTAAATTTTTTTTGAAAGATCATAAATAAATTCTAATAATATATACATATATATATATATATATATGAATTTATTGCAAATTTTGGAACTTTTTAACATTATATATTAAATTTTTAAAATAAAGTACTTTTTTAGAAGATTTAAAACGTATTTTTCTGCTTTATTTCTAAAAATTTTTAGAGAACGTCTGACCGATATCGATAAGACTAAAATTTATCAACAAAGTTTGATAGTAATGATAAGTGATGTTAAACTTATAGATTCATTTCAGGGACGACCAGGAAAACTTACTACTGTACATCCTTTGAGACTTAAGGATGAAAATAATCTTGCTACACTTAAGATGGAAAGATCTAAAACGACTGTTGAGGTAGGTTAATTTTAATTATATAATCTACAACTTTTAGGCAAACAAATAGATTAGTTGTTGAAGAGTTGTAGCATTTTTCTTAAATAAAAAAGAACTAATATATTATTAGTTGCAAGAAAGATTAGCAACTGTTGAGGAACAATTAGACACATCTGAAAAACATATTACAATTGTTAAAGCACAACTTCAAGAGTCCCTTGATAATCAAATACGACTGGAAGAAATGCTAGAAATAAAGAATAAAGAGTTGGAAAAGGCAGTAGAAGAAAAACAAGAGGCATGTAAAGCTTATAGAGAACTTGAAAAAGAAATAGAACGTGAAGTATTTAGTAAAAAGAATATTTTTGGAAAGCTAATATTTTGAAGCGAGCAAATATATCTTTAGAAAAGCAAGAATGGAAAAATAGGGAAGATGTTTTATGTCAATCTATTAGAATTTTAAAAGAAAAATCACAAAAATATCGTCAAAGTCTTTCAAAAATGAACACAAATGATGATCAACAGCTTAAATCTTTGCACTCTAAAGATAGCATTACTTTAAGAATTGCTATTCAGAAAAAGGATACATTAATAGAATCTATGAAGACTGAGATTAGTGAACTACAGACTCGACTTGAGGATATTGAATATCAAAATAAACAATGTTTGCAAGAAATACAGAATCAACTTAGCGAAGTTCAAGAAGCAAATGTTAGACTTGTAGAAGATAATGAAAATTATCAAATTCTATTGTCTGAAAAGGTTTTTGCCTTGAATTATTCCTATCTATTATTGACAAGATAAAAAGATGCATTGTGAACTTAATCAAATAAATTTGAAAAATACTTTTTCAAGTTCAGGTAGTAAAACAACTAAGAATTGTAATTTGGCATTAGAATTGAGTTCTGCTGAACAGAATGAACTGTGTTCAAATACCGATGAATTGAATCAGTTTATCAAATGTAATATTAAGTTTTTTATTATTAGTTTTAATTAAAGATAGCTTTGAAAAATGAAATTCAGACTTTAGAAGAAACAAATAATGTTATGAGTCTTTATATTTCATCAATTATAGAAAAACTTATGGATAATAAAGAATATGAGCAGATTTTATCTAAAGATGAGTCTAAATTACATTCAATTAATCAAAAAACAAACGTAGAAACCTTAGATTCTTACATTTCTGACCCACCTATCAACAATCAAAAAAGCAAATTTTCAAATATAATTCGGCTATTTTTACGTGAGCCAAGTTTTAGAAAAGCATTTAGTGTTCTAAACTCTACTAATCCTGTTAATCATGTGCGTAAAGTTGTATCATCTGATTCTTTGCATTCGAATGCAAATAAAAAAAATAGTTGCGTAGAAAATATTGCATACCAAAAACTTAATTTATTATATCCAATTAAAAATAATTCATCTTCTAATAATCTTAGTATTTATGTGGATAATATGAATAGTAGCAATAAAAAAGAACATAAATGGACTTATGATGTTAAATTAAAGACTAATCTAAATTTTCAAGAAAAATTTAATAGCTGGACAGATTGGTTTAAAAAAACAGAAAAGTATATTTATAAAAAATAAAAATTGTATTTGAATTAATTAAACTGTTTTATTTATTAATGTTTAAACTATTTTAAGTATAGAATCATTAAATCTAGAAACTTCATGTACTTTTATTAATGTTATATTCACATTTTGCATTTGTATTATAGGTTTAACTTTTTAGTTATGAAATATTTTGTTTTTGGGTTTTAATATTTATATTTTAAAAAATTAAAATTTTAAAATTTTAACCTATTTAAAATTATAAAAAATATTTTATTTATTTTTTAAAATTAATTCATTTGATTTAAAATTATTATATTTTAATTTTTTTATAAAAAAAAAATTGTTTATATTGTTTAGTCTAAAAAACTATATCAAATTTTTACTTATGCATATAAAAAATATAAAAAAAGTCTTTTAATATATTTTTTTAAAAGATTATAGTTTTTATCGATAACTTCCCTCAACTAAAAAAATTATAAACTTTAAATTTTTAAAGATTCAAATTAAATATTTAGAAATACTTAAACATGTATTCACAAAACGTTGTTATTCTTTCTAGGATTATGTAGATTATGTATTCTTAAATATGGGAAAATATAAGGAAAAAAACAATGTTATACAAAAAACAATAGGTAATAATATCTTTAAACTTAATAAAGATATTGGACAGCATATTTTGAAGGTAATTTACTTATATAAGTTTCCTTACTTTTATATTAACGTTTAATGTTTTAAGAATCCTTTGGTTGCTCAAGGAATTATTGATAAAGTTATTATCTTTAATTATAATACAGAAAATTAAATAATGTAGGCAGATTTAAAGCCTTCTGATATTGTTCTTGAAGTTGGATCTGGTACTGGAAATCTTACTGTTAAAATTTTACAGAAAGCAAAAAAGGTTATAGCTGTCGAAATGGACCCACGTATGAGCATGGAACTTGTTAAACGTGTACAGGCAACGTATAATTTATTAAAACTTTATTATTCTTAGTAATGATTTTTAAAGACCTGATGAAAAACGTTTAGAAATACTTCTTGGAGATGTCATTAAAATAGATCTTCCATATTTCGATGTTTGTATATCGAACACCCCATATCAAGTAGGTTTTTTATTATTTTCACTAATACTGATACTACAAAGATTTCTAGTCCTCTTGTTTTTAAGTTACTTAAGCAATCTCCTCCGCCTCGATTAGCTATACTAATGTTTCAACGTGAATTTGCCATGAGACTTGTTGCTAAGCCTGGTGAGCCTCTTTATTGCCGTTTAAGTGTCAATGTGCAAATGTGGGCAAAAGTTACGCATGTAATGAAAGTAGGGAAAAATAATTTTAAACCACCTCCTCAGGTAGAAAGTAGCGTTGTTAAAATTGAACCTAAAATTCCACCTCCACCAATTAGTTTTGAAGAATGGGATGGGTTAGTAACAGTATAAATTATTTGTTTTAGTTAATATTGTAAGTCTTCTTCGAATATGTTTTGTTCGAAAAAATAAGGTATTTGGTTTTTTTAGTTATAAATTTTCTAACTTATTAGACTATTCTGTCTGGATTCAAAACATCTTCGATACTTAATATGTGTGAAAAGAATTATAATATTTGGTGTTCTCAAAACAACATACCAATGGATGGTATTCCTATAAAAGATAAAATTGAAAAAGTGTTAAATTCTGTAAATCTTGGTAATAAACGGGCTCAAAAATGTGATGATAGTGATTTTTTAAAGTAAGAATACTTTATTTTTATTGTTTTTAACTAATTTTAGATTATTATATGCTTTTAATAAAGAAGGAATTCATTTTGCCTGATTGTTTATATGTCTAGTTATTTATATTAATGGTTAACATATTATTCTGTTATTCAAAAATATTGTTAAGAGTACTTAAGACATTTATTTAAACACTGGTATTTATATTTGATAATGTTAGAAACAAATTTAGTTGAAATTTTATGATGAAAAAATAAATCATAATTGTACATAGAAATTTAGTTTATTGGTGAAATTAAGAAAATGATAAACTTTTTTTTAATTTTTTTATATGAAAAATTAAATAGTATAAAAATTAGACTTAAAGCAATCTTTTAACAGGTTAATAAAAAATATAATTATGAAATTACTACAAAGTAATAATGGATATTATAGTATTATAGAATCTAGTAATGGGAAAGGATGGAATAAATATTTGTAAAATCATAATTTAGATTTATTTAGTTTATAAATAAGTAAATAGCACATTTTTATTTAATATATTAATTTTTTATTTTTTCATTATTTTAAAAAAATATTATATTTGAATAAATTTTTATGAATTTATATATTATTTTTTCGACGGGGGAACTGGGCCCTTGTGGTCCATCTGGTCAATGTAACCTTTCCTAAGGTGTAGTGTTCGAAAATTCTAATAGTAAATAGTTGAAACGATACAGAGAAGATTAGCATGGCCCCTGCACAAGGATGACACTGCTTCCAAAGAGAGGAACCCATTTTTTTCGGAATCTATGAATAAATTATTTTTAAAGTTTAAATTATTGTGTATTTTTATACAACTTAAATTCAATAATTATTTAAAATTATAAATAAATTGTTTATCATTATGTTAAACTATTATTATTACCTTTTATAGTTTAAATTTTATTTTTATAAAATTAATAATTATTATACTTATAAATAAATTTTATTTCATTTAATACTTAAATTTTCAATTAAATATATAAATAAAATTTTAAGTTTAGATTTATAGAATATTTTAAATATAAATGAAAATCATTGTTTAAAAAGTAAGTTTATTAATATCTATATATTTTTAACATCTTAACATTCTTTTGATTATGAGATATATACATTATAAAATCTGTTTTATAATCTAAATCATTTAAATAAAATAATACATTATAAAACTTTATAAACAATTGATATTGATTCTTGAATTAAATTTAAAAAGCTGAAATTTCTTAAACTATCAAGATTTAAACAAAAATTTCATAGCAACCTTTTTATTAATTAGAGGTAGTTATGTCTATCCGTCGAGATTTTCTTACTGCACAGGCTCCAGAGAATTATGTTGCAGGTCTTGGAAGAGGTGCTACAGGATTTACTACAAGATCTGACCTTGGACCTGCGCGTGAAGGTCCTTCAGAAGATGCAATTAAGTGAGTTTTTTCTTAAGATTTAATAACTGTTTTTATCATATTTATATTTTTATAGGGCAGCTTTAGCACGACGTGCTGCTGCTCAAGATCCATTTAGGTTTTCTGACTTTCAAGATGTCAATGATACAAGGGAAGATGAAGATGAAGATAAATATCAGGATCCGGATAATGATTACTGTCTTTTTGCAGGGGCACCATATGATGCAGACGATGAAGAAGCAGATCGTATATGGGCTGAAGTAGATCAAAAAATGGCTCAACGGAGAAAATCACGTAGGTAAAGTTTTAAAAACATTTATTTCTTTGAGTTTAAAATCTATATAGAGAAGCTAAAGAACGTAAGGAAACAGAACGTCTTCTTCTTACAGAAAGGCCAAAAGTTCAGGATCAATTTGCAGATGTTATACAGGGGTTAAGTGCAATAACAGATGAAGAATGGTTGAATATTCCAAATGTTGGGGATTTGACTGGAAAAAAAAGGAAAAAAGTTAGTCCGCACGAAAGATTTTATACAATACCAGATTCTCTTATTTCTCGTGCAAGTCAAGTAGAACAATTAGATACTAGTATTGATGTTACAGAAACGGAAACAGAGTTTAATGATGGAAAAATGACAAATTTTGCAGAAATTGGTGCTGCAAGAGACAAGGTTCTTGGATTAAAATTAGATCAAGTAATTATATATATGTATTATTATTTGTTAATATTTATTATAAGATATCATCTGATTCTGTCACTGGACAGTCTACAGTGGATCCACAAGGATATCTTACATCAATGAATTCTATGGTTTTAAAAAGTAATGCTGAACTGGGGTACTAATATATTTTATTTTGAATATTATTTAACAACGGACTAGAGATATTAAACGTGCACGTTCGTTAATGCAGTCTTTGATTAAAACAAACCCAAATTCAGCAGCTGGTAATTGATATTGATTTTCAATGTTTTATTATTGATATTGTTAGGATGGATGTCTGCTGCTCGTATAGAGGTTGTAGCAGGAAAATTGCAACAAGCAAGAAATATTATTGCTAAAGGCTGTGAAAATTGTCCTACAAATGAGGATATTTGGATTGAAGCTGTGGGCCTTAATGTATTTTATATTTATTGTTCAAAACTTGCTTATTGTTAGTAGAATGCTCAAACAGGAAAATTGATTATAGCTGAAGCTGTACGACATATTCCGAATTCTGTAAGATTATGGCTCCAGGCAATAAAACTTGAAACAGAAATTGAATCAAAGAAAAGAGTTATTCGAAAGGGTAATTTTTCGTATTTATTAATTTACTTATTAATTGAATTAAAGCTATTGATATTATACCTTATTCTGTAAAGCTTTGGAAAGAGGCTGTAAATTTAGAAGAAAGTCCTGAAAATGCTAAAATTTTACTTGCAAGGGCTACTGAACTTATTCCTTTATCTACAGAATTATGGCTTGCTCTTGCGCGTTTAGAAACATATGAAAATGCTAAAAAAATTTTAAATAAAGCACAAAATACTATAAAAACAAGTTATGAAATTTGGGTTGCTGCTGCCCGTTTAGAAGAACAACAAGGAAATGATCCTGATAGAGTTATAGCAAATGCATGTCGTCGTCTTCAACAAAATGGTGGAATGTTAACGAGAGAACAATGGTTAGCAGAAGCAGAAAAATCTGAAAAAGATGGTGGTACTAAAACAGCAAAAGCTATCATCAAAGCAGTTTTAGATCAAGATTTAGATGAAGAAAATAAAGAGTCAACATGGATAAATGATGCTGAAAATGCAATTTCTCATGAATGTTTTGAATGTGCACGTGAAATATATGCATATGGATTAAAGGTATTCCCGAAAAATGAAATATTATGGAAAAAAGCTATTTCAATTGAAAAATCATATGGAAATAGCGAGTCTTTACAAGGTGTTTTGGAAAATGCTGTAGAAGCATGTCCACAAGCAGAAGTAATTTGGTTAATGTATGCAAAAGAAAAGAAAAACTTAGGAGATATACAAGGTGCTCGTGATATTCTTGAAAGATCATTTTCTCATAATCCTAATTCTGAAGAAATTTGGTTGGCTGCTGTAAAATTGGAATATAATAATAATGAGAATGACAGAGCTAGAGCACTCTTAAAAGTTGCGAGACAGGAAGCTAGTACTGAAAGAGTTTGGATAAAATCTATAACATTTGAACGTCAATTTAATAATACAGATATTGCTCTTCAGCTTGTAAATGATGCATTATTATTATTTCCAAAATATGATAAATTTTGGATGATGAAAGGACAAATATATGAAGATTTAGGAAAGATAGAGCAAGCTAGAGAGACATATCAAATAGGTACAAAATCTGTTCCGAAATCCGTTCCACTCTGGATTTTGCTTTCTAAATTAGAAGAAAGTGTAAATAGAATTGTTATTGCTCGAGGGGTATTAGATCGTGCACGACTAGCTTGTCCTCAAACACCAGAGCTTTGGGTTGAATCAGTAAAATTAGAATTAAGAGTAAATAATATAAATCAAGCAAAATCAAATATGGCTAAAGCTCTTCAAGAGTGTCCAACAAGCGGGCTTGTATGGTCAGAAGCAGTATGGATGGAACCTAGGTCTCAAAGGAAAACTAGATCTGCAGATGCTTTAAGGAAATGTGAAGATGATCCATATATACTTACTACTGTAGCAAGAATGATGTGGAATGAAAGAAAGATAAGCAAAGCTAAAATATGGTTTCAAAGAGCTATTAAATCTAATCCAGATATTGGTGATACATGGGCATGGTATTATAAATTTTCATTACAGCACGAGCCTATTGAGTTACAACAGTCTCTTATTTCAGAATGTATTGCAGCAGAACCATTGCATGGTGTCGTTTGGCCTACTGTTTCAAAAAATATACAAAATTTTAGGCTTAGTATAGAAGAAATATTAAAAAAAGTAGCTGAAAAAATTTCATGAACTTTTTAATATTATCGTAAATTCAATTTTTAAGATTTTTAAAATATATAAAATTTTATTTTATAATTTGTAAATCTAATTTTTATATTAAAATATTTTAAAATTATCGTTTTTACTTTATTTTTTAAATATCAGATTTAATTTCAAGTATTTGAAGAATATTAAATGCCATTTATAGGAATATGTGGGGATATATGTTCCGGTAAATTATATGAAAATGGACCATTTTTTGATTATTTTAGGAAAACAAACTATTGCTAATTATTTAGTAGAAAAATTAAATTTTTCTATTTTAAAATTGCAAAATTCAAGCAATAATAATATTAAACTAAACAATTGTTCATTATTAGATGCTGGCTTAAAATGTTTGAATAAAAAAGAAGAGAAAATATTTAAAAACCCGGTTCAAATGCTCAATTATGTAACTAGCCATTGGAGAGAAAGATTTGTAACTATAGATATTTTTAGTGAAGAAGTATTAAAAATATTTGCTAAAAGGCCTTTTTTCTTACTTATAAGTGTAAACTCTCCGGTAATGCTTAGATGGGACCGTTATAAACAATGGTATGTTTTGCTATTGTAAAAAATTAAATATATATTGATAAAGTTATAAATATCGAAATTTTCATGAATTTAATTTGGAAGAATTTATTAAATTATCAGATGATTTTTTTTTTAATTCTAAAAATGGGATAGTACATTTATTTAATAAAGCTCAAATAAAAATTATAAATAATTATAATTCTTTAGCAGAGTTTTATGAAGTTCTTCAACGCATAGATTTAGTTAATGAAAATTGGTTTCGTCCTTCCTGGGATACGTATTTTATGCATTTAGCATCTTTAGCAGCACTCAGAAGCAATTGTATGAAAAGAAGAGTTGGCTGTGTTCTTGTTCGAAATAAGCGTGTTATAAGTACAGGATATAATGGGACACCTAGAGGATTTGTCAACTGCAATCAAGGTGGATGTAAAAGATGTAATAAAGGGCAAGGTAATGGACAAGATCTCGATGCCTGTTTATGTCTTCATGCTGAGGAAAATGCATTGTTAGAAGCAGGAAAGGAAAGAATAGCTAATGATTCTGTGCTTTATTGCAATACGTATTTTATTTTCTTCTATAATAAACAATTGCTAATTACTAAAAGTTGCCCGTGTTTAACATGTTCAGTTAAAATAACACAAGTTGGAGTATTTTTCTATCTTATTTGATATTATTTTAATTTTTTAGGTTCGTGAGGTGATATATAATCATTCTTATTCAATGGATAATCAAACATCAGAAATACTATCTCGCTCTGGAATTATTTTGCGCCAACATGTAATAAATTCAATAATTTTTTTAAAAGACTAATTATATAGAATATATCTCAACTATTTTTCTAAATAGTAGAATAAATAATTATAATTTTAAAAAGAAATCACTAAAATAATATTAAAATATTTAAAATATTCTAAAAATTTATTATTTATAAAATTATATAATGTAAATGATTTTATAAATTTTATGTATTTTAATTAAATATATTAAAATTTAAAAAATTAATTTTTAAAATAAAGTATATATTATTAAAAATATCTATAGTATATATTATTCTTGAATCACTAAAAATAATATTTATATAACTTATAAAGAATTATAAATTTTAATCATTTTAATAATTATTAATATTTAATTTTTGAAGATAAACAGATAATATATATATAATAGTAATTAGTAATCAAAATAATAAAATAATTGCAATATTTTGATTGTATTTAATTTTAAAAATAAAAATTATCTAATTAAATAGAAATTAGTTAAAAAATTTAAAATATTTTTTGTTATAATATATAATAAACTTATTTTTATAATTTTGTCTAAAAATATTTTTTTCAAACTATAGAAATAATCCAATAAAATTTTAATAATTATATTTAGAAAAATTTATATATTATATTTATATTGTTTTTTAAAATATGATATTATGAATATGTTTATAAAATATATCAGGTGTTTTATATTTTAATATAATTATAATTATATATATAGTAATTTTTAAAATCTTGAAATTTCTTATTTCGATCGATTTTTAAAATTCTAACAATAATCTAAAAATTAATAAAGGCTATTAAAATTATATAATTATTATTGAATATATTTAAAAAATCTACTATAAGCTTTTTTATGATAAAAACTGATAATTTTTATAATAAATTAATCATAATTGAACCCATCAAATGATATGATTAGAATTTATTTTTAGAATTAACATTAAATTAGTTAGGAGTTAAAAAATGACAAGAATAGAAATAAATCCACTATTAAGGAAACTAAGATTAGTACTAAAAAATAAGTGGGCACAATATCAAATAATAATAACAAGCTTTATTAGTGGAAAAATGAATAGAGAAGAATTCGATTTACAAATTAATTCAATTCTTAAAAAAAAATATTGTCAAAATCCTAGAGTTTAGTAAATAATATTCTAACCTTTATGGTAGTTTATCTTCATAATGAATTACTACTTGGAATTTATACAAATGCCATATGTGATTTTCCTCCTGAAAAATCATATGTTTTTGAATGGACCAAGAAGATGAAAGAATTTGAACAAACGGATGCAAATGATCAAAAAAGCTGGCTTAAAAGCGAAATAATGAGCCTTCATTATCTTGATAGAATTCGGATCAAATCTATTAAAAAAGTTAATATAATAAATAAAATATAGTATATTTTAACATTTTTAGGATTCTTTAGATAGATTACAAGAATTACCGAATATATTGTTTGAAAATAGAATAGCAAAACTTCCTAAAATACCTCTTTGCAAGGATAAAGTATATATAGGTAAAAATTTAACGAATATTTAAGTTAAGTTTGATTCGATATAGCAAATTATGTAAATGATATTCAAAAAGGATACCATGTTCCATTGAGTTGTGATTCTATGGAAATGCCAGATATTGATAGTTTACGTGAAAGAAGTTTAGCAATTGCTTTAGAAAGTGGATTGATTGGAGGCTTAAAAGAAGGAGTTCCTGAAATTGTTCTTGCAGGGCTTGAAGTACGTCTGTTTATTTATAGATTAATATTTATAATAATTATTACAGCATCATCTTAAAAATGTTTTGGCTATTACTATTTCAAAAGTTAGATTTCAGATACCCAATGAATCTATTCAGACAGAAAATTTAAATAATATTATTTTATTTAATCAAAATAAATATAAGAAAAAGCAAATAATAAAAAAATGTTCATCATTAACTGTAGAAGAGCTTAGTTTGGCTTTTCAGTTAGCGCCTTTTTCTTTGGTCGAAACACCACCTCCTATTACTAGAATATGGGCAACAATATTAACAAATAATACAACATATCAAGACAATAAAGTGGAAGAAGCCGTATTAAATATCATGAAGGAGAATCCAGAATGCAAAGAAAGATATGAACTAGCATTGATTTTAGATGAATTACTTGCAGGTGTATAATTATTTTTACAATTTAATAAATTTTATGCATTTTGAACATATTATAATGAAAAAATATACATAATTATTTGTTTAAATAGTTTTATTTTAAAAACACTGTATAAATATCTATTAAAGTAAATATTAAATATTATTTCATTTTTATTCACTTTTAAGAAAAATTGGAAATTATATAGTATTTCCAATAAAAGTTCATAGTTACTAAATTGTAGTTAATGTATATTTTAAATAAAATGAAAATTTTATAAACCAGTAGTTTAAACGGATATCCTTTGTTTTTTATTTGAAAAATATGTATTAAAAAACTAAAAACAAGGAATTGGAATGAAGTTAATAAAATAATTAACATAGTTTGTTTTTTGTTAGAGACTCTAGGAACAAAGATTGTTAATAATATCACAGTGAGCATTAATATGAAGTCTAGTTAATAATTAACAATAAACTAAATATAATTAGAATTTTTTACATGTTGTAGATATAATAAGAGATTCTATGCCATATTGACTATTAAAAGTTTCTAAAATATATATTGGAATATCATTATCATATCCATTAAATGAAATATTTCTAATTCGAGTAAACATATATCCAGAATTAAAAATTAAAATAGAAGCCTAAAAAATAATTAATGATTTGTTTTTTCTAAAAAAATGAGTGAATTTGACCAATGATAAAATTAGCCATAATTCTTTTTTAGTTATAATAAAAAATACAAAAGAACGAATTAATCTTAGAAAAACTACTGATAAAAAAGTAATAAATGCATAGAAAAATACTTTCCCATAATTTATAAACTGAATAATACGTATTGGCTGTTTAGTTTCTTGTGAAATAATTTGAGCCAACCAATTAGATGAAATATCTCTAAATTTAATAAATATATAGAACATATTAATGTGCAAAAATACCCGCTCTTAATGTTCAAAATATATGGTGTATTTTTTCTTGAAGCATTAGGTCCTATAGTTGCAGGATATAACATAATTACAGGAACTGCTGTTAATTGAAGCTAAGTATAATTTAGCATAAGAATATAAAACATAAAGTATTACCTTTTCAAATACTTCAGGACCATCTGAAAACTCAAGAATTCCAAAAAATAATTCTTCTGATTTAGGATATGTTTTATGTTGTGATTTTGCAACAAGTTTAAAAATAGGCTCCAATTTTCTAAAATAAAATATACTTAATAATTCAAAATAAACAAAATAAACTACTTGCAAAGATTACAATTGTATTGTTCTTCTGTTGTAGTAAACATAATAACCATAGTGTAGTTTCTTGGTTTTGTAATAACAGAATTAATGGATTTACTATTTAACTGAATAATACCATTATTTGCTTTTCTTTCCTTTAAAAAATCCTGAATAATAACTTGAGTTGAAAAAACATGTGAAAAAAAACATAATATTAAAAATATTTTTTCTAAAGTAATTTTCATTTTTAATGTAAATGTCGATATTAAGGTAATTTTAAGTTAAAATATATGATTAAATAGTTATAATGATTTTATTAAAATAAATATATTAATCTTTGTATTATTATTAAATTTAATGTATTATTTATGTTGTTATTTAGATAGATTTAAATGTTTTTTTGTTTATATGAAAAATGTTATAACGTTTTTAAACATATTTAATGACTTTAAAAAAAAACATTATTTCAATATTATAAACAAATAAAGGTAGATTTAAGCTTTTAGGAATCTTAAAATTCTAATATAAATTTTAATCTTTAAACGAATTAAGAATTTGAAGATAAATTTATGAAAACATTTTCACAGTTCAAATTAGAAACACTTTTGTTTCAATATTTAAAATATTTTTTCTAAAACTTTTGGTTTTTATATTTCAAAAATATTATTAAGATGGATAGGAAAAAATCTTTATGTAAATTTTGCAATAATCAGTATGGAAAATATATATGTCCCCGTTGTAAGCAACAATATTGTTCTTTAACATGTTATCAGTGCCAGGTTTTGTATCTATAAAATTTAAATATAAATTCAGGATTCTTATACTTTAGGCACATTTAGGATGTTCTGAATTTTTTTACAAAAATAGTGTAGAACAAGAAATTAAGAACAGAAAAGTAACTAAAGAAGAAAAAAATAAAATACTAAAACTTCTTTTAAAATTTAAATATGATCAGGAAAATGCAGAAAATCTTGAATTTTTCTATAATAATGATGAATTACTAGAAAAGGAACTAGAACAAAGTGATTTAAAAGAACGAATGAAAGATATTGATTTAGGTAAATTATCACATTATTTATTTAAGAAATTTATTTTTTTATAAAAAAGAAAGTGCATCATTTGAAGAAATATGGGAACGACTTAATTCAAATGAAAGGGAAGAATTTGTACATTTAGCATTACGACAAAAATAAAAAAGATAGTGATATTAAGTATTTTTATATATAATGTTTTTGGTTTTTTGATATAAGAAATAAAGTATCATAATTAATATTTATTGTTATAAATGAACTATCAATTTTTTATACTATTAGTTATATATAATATTCATTAAGAATAAGAGGAGATAAAAATTAAATAAAATTTAAATAAAAATTTGATAATATAAATTCATTATTAAAAAAAATACATATATATTATTTTATGCTACTTTAATAATTAAATCAAACTCTTATAATATATATAAACAATATTTCAAAGATTTTTATTTAAATACTTTTAAGATTATCTGTGAAAAATATCAAAAAAAGTAATTCAAATTCTAAAAAATGCAATTGAAATAGTTAATATAGTTATTCAATTGTATATATATATACATATATACATGCATACGTGCATATTTAAATCATAAACTATATTTGAAGTAAATCAAAATCATCAAGCTTGATTAATTAATAATTATTATAATAATATATAATATATATATACCTTATCATTATATTTTGCAATATTTCTTTTGATTTTACTTGAATCTACCCATGTCACAAAATCTTCCATATTTCTAGTCACAAAAAACGCTGGATCTGTAATAACCTTATAGTAATAAGCTTTTAAAAAAAAAAGTTAAAGAATATACATCAGGTCCTACACGAACATGACCATGTTGAACATATTTAAGAGCAGTAGAAACTGTTTCGCACATTTTTAGTCGACACATAACGATAGGTAATCTTCTACGGCAAAATGAAGATACTGTAAGCTTATTCTCTACATCAGAAAGTTTTGATGTAGTACTTAAAAGTCCCATATCAAAAAGTTTTTCTAAAAGCATTTTTTTATAAGAAATTCCGAAAGGATCATTTGGATCAAGTAAAGATAGCTTATGTGCTATTTTTTTTAATAATCCAACTAATCGATTATATCTATTTTTCAATTTTAAATATTCCTGAAAACTAGTTTTTTAAAAGTTACTTTATATAATCTTCTCTTTTTTCAATATTATAGCGTCTTATAACATTTATATCTCTGTGATTATTGTCATCTTTTTTATAATTTAAAAAATTATGTTTTTTAAGAAGTTTTTGTTCATGATATTTTAATTTTCTTGTCATACTTGAGTATTTTTAACAAATTAAGTTTTATTTAAATATAGATTTTGAAATATGTTTATCAAATTTTCGATGTCATTTTAAAAGCTTTAAAATTTATGATTAAAAATCAATTTTTATAAAAATATGGATTTAAATATAATTTCTAAATCATAAAAGGTTTAATTTTTTATTTTTAAGGCAGAATTTTTAAATAATTTATAGTATTGAAAAATATTAAAATTCTAATTGTTTTGGATAATTTTTGCTCTTAATATATTTATGTTATATATCTATAAAAATTTATGGTTTTGATTTATTTCATAAAAATTTTAAAAATTAAAACATAATTAAACTATAAATATCATGTTTGATTTTGCTTTCTTAAAGCATTTTAGACCTTTAGAATTTTAAAATATGTTTTTAGTATTCTAAAAAGTTTTATCTTTCATTTTCTTTTTTAATACATTTTTTTAATATTTTTCTATGATCTATTATAATTAACATTTAAAAATTTGACATTTTTATTAAAATTGAAATAAATATTTATCTTGATTAGTATTTTTAAAATAGATATGTTTAAAATTTTTTTAATAATTATTTTGTTAATATTTAGAATTATATGTAAATTGATGCATTTAATTTTACAAATGATCTTAACGTTTTGTTTAAAATATCGATTCTAAAATACTAAAATATAGTGTTGAAAAAAAAAATTAACAATATTTTAAGAAAAAGAATGTTCATAAATATTGTATCATCTTCTTATAGAATGAAATTACAGTCTATCAATTTTAGAATATTCGAGAATTTTTGAGAAATTTCTAGAAATTTTGAATATATATATATATGAGTGATGATTTCATATTGTTTCAAAAATACAAATATTCAATATCAAAACAATTAATAATAGCATTCAAAGAATATCTAATATTTATTGATAATTAAGTTTAAATGGTTTCTATTTCTCAACTAGCTAAACAATCTTTATTCCCTATAGATTTGGGACACTTAGTTCAAGCACTGGATCAACCAATGTATTGTTCTCAGTTAAAAGGGAATTTAAATAATCGGTGTTTGATGCCAAAAATTGATATGTCAGAGTCATCTCAGTATTATATCATTGAAGTCGAGCTTCCTGGATTAAAAAAAGAAAATTTATTGCTTGAATTTATTGATGAAACCACGATACTGATTGAAGGATGTATTAAAAGACAAATTAGTGACAAGTTTGCTCAATATATACCAGCTGTAGAAGGTGCACTAGATAAGAATGTTTCTGAAGACGATCCTACATATGTTAAAATACACGTTAAAAACAATCTGAAGGAACTACCCCAGGCTACATATTGGTATAAGGAACGAGTTCTTGGTCAATTTAGCCGCACCATTTCGTTCCCAACAAGTGTTGATAGAGATAATGTAAAAGCATCTTTAGAAAATGGACTATTATATATTATGGTACCTAAATCAGCTGCTTCTGCTCCTAAAAAGATTGTGGTTGATTAGGATTGTATAGGGATCAACCCTTTTATTTATCTTCATCACCTTTATATATTTAAAGGTTATTTTTGTATGTTTTAATTGTTTTTTGTAATTTTAAAATTTTTGCTCTTAGATAATAAAATAGTTTTGCACTAACTTTTGCTTTTTATGTGCTTTCTAATATTAGTACCTCTGTTTTGATTTTACTTAAATAGATTCAGCGTATATCTGTTTAATATAGATACTCTTTTGTTAAAAAAAATATTTTAGCAATTATTTTGGCAATGTCTTATTTATTTAGAATACCCAAAATATTATAAATTAAAATGTCTTCAATTATATTTACTATATAAAATTACATGTAATTACATATAATTTGTATTTTCTTATTATTTATATTTTCTTATTATTTATATTTTCTTATTATTTACATTTTATATTTATAATGCTTTCACAGAATAAATTATATATAAATAACTTTCAATTCTTTTAAATTTTTATTAGATAATATAACTTAAAATTTATCTTAAGATATTTTAGATAAAATTTAGTTTTTTTAAACCCTAAGTTTTAAATTAGAAAAAATATAGGATCAGGGTACGGTTGAGTAGGGTTAAATAAAAAAGTAAAAACGTATTTCTTTTACTGACTAGTAAAAATTAATGGATTATTGAAAATTTCAAATAAAAAAGCTTTTAAAATTTTTTTGAATTTTTGTATTTTTATATATTAGATTATGGTAGGATATAGACAAAAAAGAGTAAGCTTTTCACTGATAACTAAGGGAATTGATCGGGCAAACCGTTCTACTAAGAAAAAGGGACGAACAGCACCCAAATCGGATAATATTTATCTCAAGCTGTTAGTCAAGCTGTACCGATTTTTGGCACGTATGTATTTTTATGTAAAAAGGGTAATATTTATAATTTTGTAAGGCCGTACAGAGTCTCCATTTAATAAGACTGTACTTAAACGCTTGTTTCAGTCTCGTGTAAATCGGCCTCCAGTTTCAATTTCTAGGATTATTCGTTCTTTAAAAAACCTAGAGGACGTTGACAATAAAACAATTGTAGTAGTTGGAACTGTGACAGATGACAACCGTATATTAGAAGTCCCAAAAATCTCTGTTGCAGCTTTACGGGTTACAAGAACTGCACGCACTCGTATTCTTAAAAGTGGTGGTGAAGTCATTACTCTAGATCAGTTAGCTGTTCGTGCGCCTTTAGGGAGTAATGTTATTTTATTAAGAGGGAAAAAAAATACTAGAGAAGCAGTTAAACACTTTGGAATGGGTCCTCATAAGGTTTGTGTTATTCTTCTTTTTTGATTGGTTTTTTTGAAATATTAACTCATTTAGCATAAAAAACCTTATGTTAGAAGTAAAGGAAGAAAATTTGAAAGAGCTCGTGGACGCCGTCGAAGCAGAGGATTTAAAGTTTAGAATGTAGACTATAGTTGAATGTTAATATGTTTAAGATTTATATTATTTCTTGTATATTTTTTTAATAATTGTAAACTTTTTTCTACCACATCGTTAACTCTGGTTAATGATGACATGTTCTCATTTTTTTGAGATTTGTGCATCAGCAGCTAGACAAGATACTTACAATAGAGAGTGTACACAATGCTTTGATTCGTGGGATGATTTACTAGGAGTTGATATATGTCTTTCATGTTTTAATACTGGGTGTTTAGATGAGGAAAAACATCATGCACTTATTCATTTTCAACGAACACAACATCCAGTTGTTGTTAACATTAAAAGAATAAGAGTAGCTACGGATGTAAGGAATTTACGTATTTATATGAAGAATTAGAGTTAATGTATAAGTAGCGTCAAGAAAAACCATTACAAAAACAGGTAAAATTAGTTATTCAAGAGGAGACAGGACTATATGATATTCAAACATGTGTTAAGTGTTATATATGCAAGATATCGAATATTAATGAAGATTCTGATGATGTATTTTTTACTTTTTTATTTAAGGAAGTATAATAATCTTTTTGAAGTTAGAAAATATTATTAGTTCTATTATATCTTCGCCTTCGGCTGTAGAAAAAAGTGAAATTAGCTCATGGGAGCATGAGCTAACTAGTTGTGAACATGTTTTTTCATTACTTCAAGACAACATGACAGAAGATTTTAATCAATCTTTATCATTATGTGTCGAATGTGATTTAAAAGAAAATTTATGGTTATGTTTACAATGTGGAAATGTTGGTTGTGGGCGTCGTCAATTTTTTGAAAACTCTGGAAATGAACATGCGTTGCAGCATTTTGAGAAAACGTTGCATCCCATAAGCATCAAACTTGGAACAATTGCTCCAGAAGGAATACCAGACATATACTGTTATCTTTGTAATGATGAGATTCTTGATCCAAATATTGATATGCATTTAAAACATTGGGGAATAGATATTAATCAACATAAAAAAGTTGAAAAAACTTTAGTTGAACTTCAAATTGAACAAAATATGAAATGGAATTTTGCATCTTTTGATAATAATGAAAATATAAAATTTTTATATGGGCCTGGTTTTACAGGTCTTAAAAATTTTGGAAATACTTGTTATATGTCTTCTATTTTACAAGTAATATTTTCTTTTAAAGTATTTGAAGAACGGTATTTATAATGCCATTATATCTTTAAAATCTATTAATTAGCATGTAGGTATATGTCATCTTTTCTAAAACATCCATTAAATTGTAGTTTTTTATCTCCATCTTTGTGTCTTGAATGTCAATTAAACAAAATTGCAGATGGACTTATATCTGGTCGTTATTCTATTCCTATAAAAGATAATAATTTTTTGGAAGAAAACAAAAATTATGAAAATACAATCACACCTATTATGTTTAAAATGCTTGTAGGAAAAAATCATTCTGAATTTTCAACTATGAAACAGCAAGATTCTTTTGAATTTTTATTACATCTTTCTAAATTAATATCTCAGCAAAGTCGTGCATCTAATTCATTTGATCCTACTACAGCCTTTCGTTTTCGTCTTGAACAACGGTTACAATGCCTTTCATGTAAACGCGTTAGATATAGCTCATATGATCAGGATAACATTTCTCTTTCTTTTCCTGTAAAAAAATATTCCGATGATGAAGATATTCTTAAGGAAATTACTTTAGAAGAATGTCTTGATTTTTTTACTAGTGAAGAAAATATTACATATTTTTGTAAAAGTTGTGGGCAAAGAGAAGGTGCTACTCGAAAAAATTTGTTTTCTACTTTTCCTGAAATTTTTATTATTAATATTCAGCGTTTTGAGTTAATAAATTGGGTTCCTAAAAAATTAAGTATTTATTCATCACTAATATTTATTTTATTTATAAAAATTAGATGTTTCTATCATTTTTCCTGAAAATATAATTAATTTAGATAAATATTTATTTAAAGGAGCTCAACCAGATGAAGATATATTACTTGATGATCAAGAAAATGACTCGTTTTATGAACCATTAATTAATATGAAATATTATGAGCAATTGCAATCTATGGGATTTTCTCAAGCACATTGTAAAAGAGCTCTTATAGAAACAGGAAATTCAGATATAGAAACAGCGATGACATGGATGTTATCTAATCAGGATTGTTTAAATAATAATGCATTTGAATCAGATAGTTTTGAAATAAATGAGGAACAAGTAAAAATTTTAGAAGATATGGGTTTTTCATCTTCTCAGGCAAAGAAGGCATTAAAAGAAACTGTACGTATTATAACTTATTTTGATTTTTTTTAATCATTTTAAGAATTCGAATACTGAACGTGCTATAGAATGGTTATTTTCACATACAAATGACAGTGATGATTTTAAAATTAATAAACAAAATGTTATCATGGGTTCTAGTGAACTTCCAATATCATATAAGTGTCAAGCAATTGTTTGTCATAAAGGTGGGAGTGTTCATGCTGGACATTACGTAGCTTTTATAAAAAAACATATTTCTAATAAAGAAGAATGGGTATTATTTAACGACGAAAAGATAACTCAGGTTAATGAAATTAAAGAAGCACATAAAACTTCATATATATATTTTCTTTTAAGAATTTAAATTATACATATTTTTGATTATTGAAAATATCATAAGTTATTATAATATATTGTTTATAAAATATTTAAATTTAATCTTTTAATGAGTTTAGTATGAGAATATTTATTGTTTTTGTATGAATTATTTATACTTAAAATTAGAGTGTATTTTATAATTCTTATATTAATAACACTTTAATTATATTATCAAGAAATTTAAAAATATTAATGTAATAATTTTTAATTAAATAAAGTTTTGTATTCTTTTAAACAATCTATAGTTATTTAAGTTTAGATATTTTTTTATTTATTTATAAATTTAAAATTTTCTTTTTTAGTTTGTTTTAAAAAACAATTATTGCTTCATTTCTTTAAAATTTGTTATTTTTATAAAAAAATATTATATAATTAGTATTATTAAATAAAATTTAATTACTAATAGTTTTATTTTGTTAATATAAATTTTTTTGTTTTTTTGTTAAAAGTACATTTAATAGAATTTTATATCGATTTAACAAAACTTATTTTTTTAATATTCTTAAAATAAAGGAAATAAAAGTTATGTAAAATTTATGAAATTAAGTTTTATTTTATTTTGATAGATTATTTGCTTGTATATAAACCGTGAAAGTTCATAAAAAAAACTTAACAAAAATAAATTAAATAAATACAATAATTAATATTTTTAAAGTGAAAAATTTTAAAAAAAATGTACAAATTAATAATGTCCAATATTTCTATTATTTTGAAATTATTTCCCAAAAAGTATAATAATTTTAATAGTAAATGTAGTATTATGCAATTTTTAAAATATTAACATTTAATAATTTTCGAAAAAAAGTCTTTTGAAATTTCATAAGAAAGCCAAGATGTTCCCTATTCTTATTAACTTGAGAGCAATCCTAATTTTTAGTATGAAAATACCATAGATGGAATAACCTATATTAATGAGCTTTTAAATAAAAAAAGGTAAAAAAATATACCTTTAATAAGTTTGGTAAAAGTCCTTGATAAAATCCTTTCCAACCCTGTTGTGCTAATATTTGTTTTAAAGCATCATATATTGAAACATATTTATAATTTATTCCAGGCATGCAAGTAACCTAATAAAAGCATAATTAGAATATAATATTTATTCATAAATATTACTTGGAATCTTCTTCTCAAGACATCAGCGGGATATGTAATAGTTTGAGCTATAGCTCCAGATATTGCACCACTAAAAAACTTTCCAAATGCTGTAAGCTGACCATTTTCCTGTGACAGTATTTTTTTCATAGATTCGTATATCTTTAAGAATATTAATATTAATATTTAATAATACTAATATATTTACTGCAAAATTTAAACCAACATATGGAGCGATTCCTAAAATAGTAGGCCAAATGCCTTTATAAAGGGCTTTAAAACCGCCTTCGACAGTATATATATTTTTCATTGTTTTCCATACTCCAAGAAGCTCCTGGTTTCCATTTATTTGTTTAAGTGGTAAAGATGCAGATTGTATTGAGAGTCGAGTACGTGTAATATCAAGAGGATATGTTACAACTTTTAATAATTAAAAAAAAAAACTAGACTTTAAAGAACTATACCAACAGATGTAATTCCAGCTAGCGCTCCTGCAGTTAGTCTTTGTGGTGTATCAAGCTCCGTTTTCCCGAAAGGCATAAGTAACTTAAAAAACAGTTAATTTATAATTTTAAAGTATAGAAAAATCATTATTAGAAGAATACTTCTTTATAAACAGCATAACTAGCAAATTGCATGGAAGAATATGGGAAAATTCGGAGACTTAAATTTTAACATTATTTGGTAAGTTTAAAATAAAAAAACATACCAGTTAACGCCATTACCTCTCATATATCCTTTAAAACCTTCTTCTCTCCAAATTTTAGATAATGCGGGCATAATACCTTGGTAATGTTTGTTTTTGTCTTGGATCTGGAAAATTATTTTTATGCGTTCTAAAGGTGAAACAACAGTTCTAAAGTTAAAAGTTAATATAAATAAAAGATGAAAAAGAAAAACCTTGATACTATTCCTATGAAATTTTGTAAGAATTCCTTTTTTTAATAAAAGCTAGTTACCTGCAACTCCACCTGATAAAAAAGATATGAAAAATGAAGCTGAAAGTTCATTTGACATGATAATTTTTTTTTTTTTTTTATTTTTATTAACATCTTCTAACATCTAAGTATTTTTGAATTAATTTTCTTTCCAAAATCCTGATTATTTTAATTTTATTATAAAATACATTTTCCATCCTCTATTTTCGAATTTTATAATTATATTTTCTTTAGCTAAGAAATTTAAAAAAATAAATGTATTTTAAAATAAAAATAACTATGTGTAGCTTTTATTAAATAGTACTAAATAATTTTTTTTATATAATATAATTGAAATATATAAAGTTTTAAAATAAATTCAAGAAAAAGATATAGTCATATATTATTGACTCTTATTTATTATTTTGTGTTATATAAAATAAAAAATGGATTTAAGATAAAATTATTAGAAAATATGTTTAAAATTTTTAAGAAAAACTATATAATAGTATATATATATATTTATTAAGTTATAAAATTGATATGTAATGATTAAATTTTAAAATTGGATACGTATTTAAAAAATATAAAATTGCTAAAATATCATATTAATCAGATTAAGTAGTAAAATAAGTTAATTAAACTGAAAACAAATAAAATTACATGATTTTAATTTTTAAAAAAAATTGTATTTAAAAAAATAATTTTTATAAAAATTAAAATATTATATTATTTTAGTAATAAGAAAATTTATATGATTATTTGAGATTGTTTTTTCAAATAAAAAAGATTATTTTTGCTAATATAAAAAAATTTTCCTTTTGATACAAAATAAACATTTAATGCTTTTAAAAATACATAAGATTTTTTAAATATAATATTTTAACTACAGATTTTTATAAAATTTTTAATATTAATTCTTAGAATTTAATTATTACACTATTAATTTTAATAAAGTCGTTTGAAAAATATTTTTATATATGAGGAAATAATTTATAGTAAGAAATAATAGTGAATGTATTTTAAACATAATGAATATGAAAAAGTAATTATTTTTTTATTATAAATTTTATAATATATTGATATTATTTATTATAAATAGTTTATTATAAAATTTCCTAATAAAACTAATGTTTCCTAATATTGTTTTTCATTTAAATAAAAATATAAAACTATTATGAATTATTTAACCATAAGATATATTAATGTTATTAATGTATGAATTAATATTATAATATTATATAATTAAAAAATATATAAAAATATCTATTGTTTATTAAGAATATTTGATAAAAAAGCCAGCTTTTTTATATTTATGATTTCTATCTCATAAAATTATTTTCCTATATATAATTATTAGTTTTTAGTTTTATTCACTGCCGTTTAATGAAAAACTGAAAAATGCTGAATTTTTTAATATGTGCAAAAAATTCCAAAATATAATGGTATGATATATTCAATTACAAGAATTATTTTTAAAAATACAAAAATTTTAAAAGATAAAATTATAAATAATATATTTATATTCTTTAATGATATCATTATATAACAATAACATTATTGATAGTAATCTATATTACGTTAATTACTATATGCCGTTTTTTCCCTAGTTTAAAAATAAGAACTTTCCCTTCCATAAGCCAATCTTCTGTAATTTGTATAAACGGACTAGTTATTTTTTCTTTAATAGTATATATTCCACCACCTTGAAGTAATTTGTTTATTTGTGCTAATTTTTATTAATTCCTATTAATATCTATACATTTAAAATTACATTTACTTAAAACACCCGATTCTTTTATAACTTCAGGTACCGTTTTTCCAATAACTTTTTCCTTATTTAAAGTAATAATATCTTTTTTATTTGAAAACATTTCGAAAATATGAGAAATTTCTAATTTATTCCTTTCTTTATCTGAAAATAATAATTGCGTTGCCATTTTAGATTTTTCCATTTCTTCTTGTCCATGAATTAACATAACAACTTCTTCTGCAAGTTTATGTTGTGCATAACGTTTGTCTGGACTATCAAAATGCTGTTCTATAATTTCAGAAATAGTATCTAAAGGAAGTAGTGTAAAAATTCTTAAATATTTTTCAACAATTTCATCAGAAGATTGTATAAAGAACTATACATAAGATATATAGGATAATAAGGGACAACATACTTGATAAAGTTGATATGGAGTAGTCATATCAGAGTTAAGCCAAATAGTATCACCTATACTTTTACTAAATTTTTCTCCATTTTTTTTAAGTAATAAAGGTACAGTAACTCCATATGGCTGTACTGCAGACACTGAATTCCCTTCTTCGCTTTTTAGATTATTTATTTTATTAATAAGTTCTATTCCTGCAACAATATTTCCCCATTGATCATTTCCTCCTATTTGTATTGAAACGTTGTAATTCTGATTTAAATAATAAAAATCATATGCTTGAAGTAATTGGTATGTAAATTCAGCATAGCTTATTCCTTGATCTGAATTAAGTCGATTTTTCACACTAAACACTATATTAAATAATATAATATTTTAACTTTTCTAATACCTTTCTCTTGCAAGCATTTCTCCTACCCTTATGTTCGATCCAACTATTTTTAAAAAATCAAAAAGTAAAAACCCATCATACCATTCTAAATTATTCATAATGTAATATTTTCCGACATTTGAAGCTTTATATCCTCGTTTAAGTGCATATATTAAACCATTTTTGAAAAAAGAATTAAGCTGATTCTCAATTTTTAGTGCATTTTCAGATATAAAATCCAATTTTAATGCTTTCCTTTGCTTTGTTCTACCTGACGGATCACCTATACGAGACGTTCCACCACCAACCTTATAACAGAACTTGTCATTACTAATAATGTATTCTTCTTTCCTCTCTTACTATGCTATAACAATTATGCCCCCTTAAATAGAAGTGAAAAAGAGATAATAATGTAACAAGATTCCCAATATGAAGTGATGCCGCTGTCGGATCTACACCCATATATACTGAGACCTGATCCGTGAGTATTTTTTTCTTAGATTCTAATCCGCTTATTTCTCTTTAGATTCCCTTCTTTATCAAATAAATATTAAACCTTGACATTACTTCTATAAGTCCACGTGCTTTTAATTCATTAATAAGATCTATTTTTTCCTCATTCTTTTCAAAAAAAGTACTATATACTCTTTTAAAACTATTTATTATGTATTTTTTGTATATTCTAGTCATAATATCTTATTTTCTACATCCTTTTTGTAATATTATATATTTTCATGAAATTAACGTATTGAAAACGTTGTGCACTAACATACGGTAGAAAAATAAATATAAAGAAAAACAAGAATAAATGTTAAGAAATGAATAATGAGAATAATATAGTTGTAAAAAAAGAAATAGGACTAACAGACGAGAATATCAATGTAAGCTATGAAGACTATGAAGATGATGCAGGTGATTTGGACATGTCAAAGATAAGAAGCAAAGTATGGCTTGTAAAAGTTCCAAAATTCCTTTTAGATAGGTGGGAATTAGTCAAAGATGATGGTGTAGACCTTGGGATTATTCGTATTCAAAAGTATGTGCATTTGAATGCTTTACTTTGAAATAAACTTACCGATTTAGCGGCAAATCAGATAATGTAAAGCTAATCAAGTGTAATCAAGAACAAAGCTAATAAATTGTTAAGATTAAGCTTATAATACCTGATGTTGAGAGTAATAAAGACCTTCCTTTAGAATATAATGTATTTGTAATGAATCGACATACGCGCAATGCCTATGTTTTTGCAGAAAGAGAGGAAAAGTCTATGCAAAATTTCTCTGATGCAACATTATTTCGAGAAACGTGTCGTAAAGGAGGATCTAGCCCATGCAAGCCTTCACAAAGTATCTATATTATATTTAGAATTGAATTTATTTATTTTTGGTAGAGCATATTGCACTTGTTGGAACAATTGCTCATGAATGCAATATTTCTCCTATTATTAATGAACAATATCGAAAGGTCATGCAGGCACGATCTAAGGCAGCCTCTCAGCCTAAGCGGAAAATACAAATGCTTAGTAACCATAGTTCTCTTACAAGGAATTTTATGACTTTAGGAATGCCTGAAACAAATGCTGGACGTTTCAGTTCCTTTATTGTAACTACCATTATTTCGTGAAATACTAATGATTTATATGCCTGTTTTTTAGAAAAATACTAGAAAAAGTGCCTCTGATCAAAAGGCTTCTCGATTGCCACGTAATGAACTCCTTGATATATTGTTCAAATGCTTTGATGACTATGACTATTATTCTATGAAAACCTTAAAAGAGATTACAAAACAGCCAGAGGTTTGAATATCATATTTGATTTATTTTTTTACTTTAATAGACATATCTTAAAGAAGTTTTGGAATCAATAGCAGTATTACTTAAAAAAGGACCATATATTATGAAGTGGACACTTAAAACTGAATATAAAAATAGAAATAATTTATCTGCTAACGAAAGAAAACAATTGAACGCCAGTACATCGGCAGCTGCATTACATAATGCTTATCCAAATCATGAGGGTTTTAAAATTAATAAAGGGGAAATGGGTAACGATGATAAAATGATTGACAGTACTTTTTGAGTTATATTTATATTGGGTTCTTATTTAGATACAATTTGTTTTGTACATATATATTATTATACGTAAAAATTCTATTTTTGTTTTGATTCTTAGTAATTGTTTCCACAAAAATAAATGGTCCATCTATGATTATTCAATTTTTAATTACTCCCTCTTTTCTGTTATTTTTATACTTTTAATATATTCGATTTCAATCCGTTTAATAACTACAATAAAACCAAAATTACAAAAATAAAATGGAAGATAATTGTAATCATTCAGAAGATTTATTTCATGAAGATTTATCATTTAAAAAAAGAGAACAGAAGTCTCAACGGTCAATTTTTCCTAAGATGGCGACAACAGAAGATCCTTATACTCGATTGAAATATCTTCAACGACATTTGGAAATGCTTGAATTACAAGAAACATTTATTAAAGATGATCAAAAAAATCTTAAAAGAGAGCTTATTCGTGCACAAGAAGAGGTAAAGAGAATTCAAAGTGTACCTCTTGTTATTGGACAATTTTTGGAAGCTATTGATGAAAATACAGGTAATATCGTTTATATATATTCATTTGAAGAATATTAATATAACTAGCCATTGTGGGTTCTACTACAGGATCTAATTATATTGTCCGTATTCTTTCAACTCTTGATCGTGAACTTCTTCGTCCTTTTTCTAGCGTTGCTTTACACAGACATAGTAGTGCACTTGTTGATATTTTGCCTCCAGAAGCTGATAGCAGTATTGCTATGCTTCGTCAGGATGAAAAACCAGATGTCACTTATCAAGATGTTGGAGGGCTTGATATGCAAAAGCAAGAAATTAGAGAGGCCGTTGAGCTACCTCTAACACAAGCAGATCTTTATAAACAAATTGGTATATATTAGTTTAATATAATTTAAATATATCTGAATGAGAGGTTTCAGGTATTGATCCTCCAAGAGGTGTTTTATTATATGGTCCCCCAGGAACTGGTAAAACTATGCTTGTTAAAGCTGTTGCAAATTCTACTACTGCAAGTTTTATACGAGTTGTTGGGAGTGAATTTGTTCAAAAGTACCTTGGAGAAGGACCTCGTATGGTGCGTGATGTTTTTAGATTGGCTAGGGAGAATGCACCATCTATTATCTTTATCGATGAAATCGACGCTATTGCTACAAAACGGTTTGATGCACAAACAGGTTATTTATTGTTATACTTTGGATATTGGTTTATTGTTTATAGGTGCTGACCGTGAAGTTCAGCGTATTCTCCTTGAACTGTTGAACCAAATGGATGGGTTTGATCAAGGATCCAATGTTAAGGTATATAATTCAGAATATAGTCATAGTTTAAGCATTGCATAGGTCATTATGGCTACTAATCGAGCAGATACACTAGATCCAGCATTGCTCCGACCAGGACGTTTAGATAGAAAAATTGAATTTCCAAAAACAGATAGGTATGTTCTAATTTTTCTAATGATTTATATCAATTTATGCAAAGACGTCAAAAACGACTTATATACAATACCATTGCTGCAAAAATGTCGCTTTCTCCTGAAGTTGATCTTGATAGTTTTATTCTTCGGTAAGATAAATTTTCATTAAGTTTTTCTAATCGCTTAAAGTCCTGATACAACATCTGGTGCACAAATTGCTGCTGTCATGCAAGAAGCAGGTTTAGTTGCAATTCGAAAAAGTCGTTATCTTATTATCCATTCAGGTTTATATTATTTATAATTTTATCTAATGTTAATTTTTTTAGACATAGAAGAAGCATATAGATCTCAAATTCAAGATGCAGATTCCGAAAAGCTTGCATTTTATACATAGATCCTGATGATATTTGTATATATTATTTGAATATAATTGTTTTGCATAACTAGTTCAATATTTTTGTATAAATTATAATGTTTTAAAGAAAAATAAACATTAGAGTATCTTATTTAAGATATTTTAATTATGTTTTTATAAATCTTATCGAAATGTTTAAATTTAAAACCTTATTTTTTATTCATTGGTTTTCAAAATATTTAAGACAAATGTTTCGAGTTCTTATTAATATATTTAATTCATTTTAAATTCATCTTTAAAATACCTTTTAGATATTTTCGTCTACTTTTGTTTAAATATGTCTGTTGTTAATATATTATCTATTGATATTTTAAATAATCCGGCTCCTTTTTTATCGCCTTATGAGTTTGAAATTACCTTTGAATGCTTAGAATCTTTAAAAAATGGTATATATATCATGATTTCTTTATTTCTAATTGATAAATATTTAGATCTAGAATGGAAATTGACTTATGTTGGTTCTGCAACATCAACATTGCATGATCAAGAACTTGATAGTCTTTTAGTTGGTCCTATACCTATTGGAATCAATAAATTTTTGTTTCAAGCAGATCCACCAACTGCAGAGCTTATTCCTAAGAAAGATATTCTTGGTGTCACCGTTATATTGCTTACTTGTGCTTATGATGACAGAGAATTTGTAAGAGTAGGTTATTATGTTAATAATGAACTTCCAGGAGTATTATTAAAGGAGGATGGGACTCCAGATGTTGAAAAATGGTCAGTAGAGGATGTTCAGCGTAATATTCTTGCAGAAAAACCTCGTGTAACTAGGTTCAATATTCGGTGGGATGGTGAAGAAGGCGAAGAAATGCCTCCAGTACAAGATGAATTAGAGGAGGAGGATGAAACAGTAAGGTTCTATTCATAGCTTGAAAAATTTAATTTGAATACAGTATGATGCAGAAGAACGTCTTACGGATTCTTTTGAAGAAAGTGAGGACGAGGCAGAGGCTTTTGAAATTAATATAGATGATCCAGAAGAAACCAATTCATGTAAACATGATTTTTTATATATTGATAAAGCAGAAAACTAAATACTTTAATATTTAACTTTTTCGGTTTGCATAAGAACATCTGAAAACTCTTCAAAAGGAGTTGGATAGTATGGAATTTCTTTCCAAAGGTTAGGTGTTAAAAAACCATAAGTATTTCCAATTGCTGCAAACGTTGCCTTGACAAAATTTCCAAGAGTGCGGGTAGCACCACGAGATGACGTATAACAGTCCTGAATACCGGCAAACTGAAGAAGACGTTTAGGTGTTGGTGCAGCAACAATGCCCGTTCCTCGAGGTGCAGGAACAAGACGGCACATAGAAGAACTGCATTTCCCACTCACTTTTGCACATACTGTATGGGGTTCTCCCAAAGAATTTCCCCAATATCCTCTCCGGACAGGTATTACCGATAGCTTGGCAAGAATAATAGCTCTACGTATAGCAATTGCAACTTCTTTAGAGCATTTTACACCAAGGCCTACATGTCCATCTGAATCTCCAACTATAACAAACGCTTTAAATCGTGTTCTTTGACCTGCACATGTCTGTTTTTGCACCGGCATTATTTTCAATACTTCATCTTTTAGTTTAGGTAAAAACCAGTCAACAATTTGATATTCTTTGATAGGAAGTGAATAAAGATATATTTCTTCAAGGGAACGGATTTTTCCCATCTTAACAAGGCGTCCAAGCTTTGTTACTGGCACCCAATCATCTTTTTCTTCTTTATGAGCTCGTCCTCGTCCACGACCGCGATCAAATCCTCCTCGTTCAGGTGCAGGGCCCATATTATTAATATTTGGTATTTTTATTTATAAATATTCAATAAAAGTGCCTTTTTTCCCTTATAAAAGGCGTTTTTTATCCAAAAGTTAGCTTATATTTTTCAAATATAATCTCAAAAAGCTGGTGTCGTTGAAAATCGGAAGATATTAAGGGCGGAGAAAACAGTCACATAATAAATAGGATAGAAAGAAATAAATGAACAAAATTAAATTTATAATATGTAAATATGGCTATAATAAATAGCTAATCAGATTTTATGATCTCGATAAACTTTTTAGAGGCAGTTTCACGAGCTTCACGCTTCTTTTTTACAACCGAAGAAGCCTGTATAAAATATTAAATAAAATATATGTAATATAGAAAACATACATGTTCCAAAAGAACCTTTGCATATGGATTAAGCTTGAGCATAAGGCGGCGATTCCTAAGGGGATTTTTCTTCTGGCAAACCCTGCGCCGTGTCTGCCGAGGACCTTTTGCTCGAAGAACGGACTGAATTTCGTCTGAATTGATGATACGAGTAATGTCTGGCTGAGCAACAATACTAAATGGCAACGTATAATTCTTTTTAAGTGAAGCCGGGACCTCGGTTGTGCCATACAACGAATCAAGCATCTCAAATGCAGACTGTGTCCATATAATAAACCGTCCAAGATGGCCACCCGGTGCTAGCTGGAGAAGATTTAAAGCACGGACATTGACAAGCTCGACTCCCGGGATATTACGGAACGCCCTAACAAGCCCCTTGTCTTCTGCATAAACAATAAGAGGCCCCCGGCGCTGGCGGTACCGCCTATTCCTCATTTTACCCTTCCCTGCCCGGTATTTGCGTGAATCAATCACTTTGACCACATCTGCATATGCTTTAAGAGAATTTAAGACCCCAACCGCCTCCCGTGTCTTATGAAGCGACTCCACTCTCTCCGATACCACCAAGGGTATCTCCGGGACCGTCTCAATACGATGTCCCCGTGCTAACACAAGAGATGGGACTGCTGATGCCGCCAATGCTGATGAAATTGCATACCGTTTTTCATTCAAATTCACCTTGAAACACCACTTCCTCCAGACCTTTGTCGGGGCAAACATATGGCCTCCACGGCACATATTCCCATATCTGTTCCTCCACGTCAATTTTTACTTGTATTTCACCACAAACATACGCTGCCTGTCCTGCACGGTGAGTCCCTCCTCCTGATACTCGTGGAACACGTGAAACTGCCCTTCCTGTTCCCCATGACTCTGCTGATGTCTGGTGTCCTGCCCGTGAACTCACTGCATACGGCTGCCGTTTATTCTTTGCTACTAATGTATGGACCGATTGTACAAGATCCGGCCGTATAGGTGCCTCTAAAACACTTGGAAAACACAGTGTAGAGCCTGTTAAGCCTCCTGTTTCATCATAAACGTTGATTTGAGGCCGATTTAATGCCATTTTTTTTTTTTGTCGTTGAGCTGTGCAGAAATCGTGCACGATTTTGCGCCTTTAAGCAGTCACTTCGATATATAATGTAGCAATAATATAAGTGACAAAAAGCAGGTTACAAGGCGAATAAAGCATGAAACAGAGGATATTGAGTATAGAAACAGGGTTTAGTAGGGGTATGATTGTTATTTTGAGTATTGTTTGAAAATCAGGAGACGGGGAGACGGGCTGAGGGAAAAGGAATGAATGAGAGGAAGGAGTGTAACGAGAAAGCTTTTGGTGGCATTTTAGCTAAACAGCCATTTGGGGAGATTTTGTATTATGTTATTGTATTATTTGTTTACTACTGTTATATTACGAGTATACTACGGATATATTAATATATGTACATTGTCGGCAAATAACTAGCAAATTATTTGTATTATTTATATTATTAATAGATGATATATTGTTTATACAGTATGGGTAAATCCATAGTATTTCATTAATATTTTATTATTAATATGTTAGGGTTTTACACTTAGTACGATTGAGACGGTTTTTCGCCGCTCAACGACGACAAAAGATTGAAGATGGGGTAAGTTGCAGTATTTTGGTGAAAAACAGCGAGTATTAACACAGATTGCAGTGCCTATAAGTATATGGAAGGTATGTGTGTCTTTCGGTGGAGTTTTGTGCTTTTTTTTCGGGAAAAAAAGCCTAAGATAACGTTGATTTGAAAAAAAGTAGCTGATGGGGGTGTGTAGAACTGTACAAACACAAGCAGTCGGATGTTCTTCGTTTTTTGCTAAGGATACGTTGCTGGTGTGTTTTTTGGCGGCCAAAAAAGCAGGAATAATGTGTATATAGGGAGTACCGCCAGCTGAATGTTATTCATCGGGCTTCACGTCCATCACGGCCAGATAAAGCACGGCGGCTTGGATATAAGGCAAAACAAGGGTATGTTGTCTACCGTGTTCGTGTACGCCGTGGAGGCCGGAAGAGGCCAGTGCCTAAGGGAGCAACAAACGGAAAGCCTACTAATATGGGTGTAAACCAGCTTAAGTATCAAAAAAGCTTAAGAGTTACAGCAGAGGAGCGTGTTGGGAGAAGATGTGCAAATCTGAGGGTTTTGAATAGTTACTGGGTTAATCAGGATTCTACTTATAAGGTTTCGTAGGATGGTGCAAATGTATTGATTAATTGTGTAAATAGTATTATGAAGTGATTCTTGTTGATCCAAATCATAAAGCGATTCGACGGGATCCTCGTATTAATTGGATTGTGAATCCTGTTCATAAACGCCGGGAAGCTCGTGGTCTTACTGCAATTGGAAGAAAGTCTAGAGGTGTTGCAGGAAAAGGACACTTATATAACAATAGTTCCTGCGGGAGAAGGAAGATTTGGTATGATATAGTAGTTATAGTTTTATTGTTAATAGTTCTATAGGAAGAGACATAACACATTATCTCTACGTAGATATCGTTAGAAATTGAATTTCATTTTGTATTTAAAAACTGAAGTTTATATTTAATATAAGAATTAAATATTACGTTGCCTATGACCTTTTTTTAATTTCGAAATAACTAAATTCCTGATGCTATTTGAAATAATAAATAATAAGTTTAAATATTACATTATTTATACAAAATACATGGATATTTTTATTATATATTTCCGAAACATTAAATGCATTAAAACATTCGGTAGGATTAAACATCAAATGTGAAAAGCTTTTTAATATAATTCCGAATATGTATACCAGTACTATAAATGCTGTATATGTATAAAGTTAATAAATTATTTCGAGGTTATTAAAAGTCCATCATCCTATAAAAATGATTCAACATGTAAACATTTAGTAATAAAAGTAAATACCATTTTTCTAGATCCCAAAATAATACGTCCTTGTTTTTTTGTTATAATAGTATCTATAATCCAGTATTGTAATATATTCATTCTAAAATTAAAAACATTAGTCTATATCAATAACAAAAAAATATATTAACATTAAAGGAATAAACTATTTTTGTAAGTTTATTAAAATATATAGATAACATACAAACATAGTAAAAAATATTTGTAATTTTTCTTGACTAATAGTCCAAGAAAGCAACCAATTCGCTGTACTATCTAGTATAGGTATCTTAAGAATAGGAACAATTAAAATCTTCATAGATATAAGGCCAATAATATATATAAACCTATGGAACACGTTACTTTTAGACAAAAAATCACCATATTATAAACATTTGTTTCCACCACCAAGTAATTCGAGGTGGATCACCATCATAATCACCTGATTTAGTCCCTATACAGCCCATAAAATTACAAATTTTTCCAATAATTCGGAGCATTAGCCAAAGTATAGGAACACCTACTGTTGTATCAATCTAAGATTAATTATACAATTGTATAGAATTATATATTTTTTACCACAATGTTTAAAAGGTACCTAATATAATGAATAAGTTATAATATTTAAAAAATAACACGTATATTACCATACACAGGGATTAGAAAAGCCTTTTTCCTTTTCATTAAATCCAATAATATCAGAAATGACTACATTTAAAACATGAATTACACCAGCGCCAATAACTTGCTTTGAAACATCAAGGAACCTTATAATACAGTTAAAATTTTCTATATTAATAAAAAAAGTGTTGTATTTATAACACTATTTCCAAAACTTACCATATTCTAAAAGATCGTTGAGGTAACTCCCAATGTCGTTTAATTAAAAGCGAAAAAAGTACAAAAGTCCCCAAAATGCATTGGACAAGAAGTGAAAATGGGCCCAATATCTCACATTTTTGTATATTTTTAAGGGTATTTTTCATTTTACAAAAATTTATTTAAAAAGCTTTCAGTTCTTAGATTGTTAGCATCGAAATTTAAAGATTAAAATTATATATTTAATAAATAAAAATATATAGTATTAAGATATATTAAGATATAAATTATTTAAAATTTACCACAAAATATTCATTTCAATTTCCCATTTAAAAATATTTTTAATAGTTTTTTTTAAAAAAAGTACAATATTAACAAGAATTATAATTCCTGTATACAATTACTCTGTTTTACTAGTATGAACATCATTAATTTCTTTATTGTTATTGTTAGTATTCTATGATAAAAAGTCAGTTTTTTTATAAGAAAAAAGAAAATGCCTAACATTTTTATTAAAATCAAAAAATTGACTTCGATCTATTGACAATCCTGCAGATACTAAAAGAACTAACAGTGTAATTCCCTTAAATATTATGTTATTGTTTTTTCAAAAAACTTAAATATGAATGGTTTACATACTTGAGCATACATTCGAGCTTGAACTAATTTCTGAGCTTTGGTGAGATACTTGTCTCTCCATAAAAATGAAAAAGATCCTATCATGCTTAATGCCCATGATCCTGCTATAATTTTCCATTTATTTTCTGAACACCAAATCAAAAGAGCACTTTGCCAATTAATTTTTTCAGCTGGTTTAATAGGATCAAGAGAGCCATATTTACTATCTTGATATTTCTTTGATGCATTATCAGTAGAAATTACGAGTGCTGTCTAAAAATATATTAGAAAACTTTTAAATAGTTAGGTTGAATGGAAATTACTGTTGCTATGCTAGAGACAAAAAATGACTAATTAGATAAAAATTAATATAAAAGAATCATGCCATTGAGGAAATAAAACCTTTATTGGAAGAGTTAATTGTCTGAATTTGTTCCTAAAATAGATATTTATTTTAATAAAAAGTAAAAATGAATTAATGTACCATTTCTTATTTAAAATATAAGCACCTACAACTGAAATACCTAATGCTATTATACCCGACTTAAGACCTGCACGTACAATAATTCGATAGTGTTCTATCAGTATAAATATTAATGCTTTATCTACGGTTTATAATCTTCAATGAAATAACCTTCTTCTTCTTCTTTAGAATAAATTTTCTAAAAAAATTAATATTTTATATTTAGTAAAGTTCTAGATACCATAATATTATATAAGTTATCTAATCCTATAATTAATAAAATTTGCTTTAATCTTTTTATAAATAATGTAATTTAATATTAAATTTTGAGAATTTATGAAAAATTAAGAGAATAGAATTTTAATCATTATATAAATAAATTTATTTATATGATATATGTCCTTTTTCTTTTTAATTTTATTATTTAAATAGTAAAAATTATTATTAAATTTAAAACCTTGAACAATTTAAATTAGTATTTTATAAATTATATTATTCTATTATATCTATGTAATACACTTTCTAATATTTAAAATAATGTGAATTTAAAACTAAAAGTTTCATCAAGAATATATATTTACTTTTCCTTAAAACTTTCTATAATAAATATAATCTTAAAAATAATTTTTAAGATAAAAATCAAATAATACAGTGTTTATTTAGTTATTTTTATTTAATTATTGATTGCAACATAAATGTAATGATTATATAATATATTTAGTAAATATAATGCTTATTTATGAAATAGCAAATTCAAAAATAAAATATAATAAATTAATATTATATATAAATCTATTTTTTTTAAAAAAATTAAAAAAATTACAATTATAAAATAATTAAAGTAAATGATTAATACTTTTTATAAATAACAATAATACAATTTAAACATAATCTATTATTATTGAAAATAAAATCCATTATATTTCATAAAACTATCGATAAATCAAAATATTAAGTCAAATCATAATTTGGATCATAAAAAAAATTAATATTATTTCCATTTCTCTCATTCATATCAAATAAAATTTACTTTTAATATTCCATGCAAAACACCTATATAAAAACTAATATACAAAATATAAAAAAATCAATGTTATACAACAAAATTTTAACTTCAGTTACATTAAATATATTTAAAATCTATAGATTTAAAATCATTCCTTTTTATAAAATATTTTGCTTTATATTCATTTACATAATTTATAATATTAATTACTATTTTTGCTTTTTTTTACGAAAATATATAAAAGGGGAAATTGTCACCGAAAATCCAATTAAAAACCTTATTTTTTCTAACTTGATAAAAATTTTAAAAAATCTGTAAAAATTAACATATATTTATCATAGAATTTATATAAGAAACAACATGCAAGGTTTTAGCACATTTATTAATAGTATTTTAAAATTTTATTGATACTACATTCCTTACGCATTTATACGTGCCTTTTATTGTTTAAGAACATTAAGGACGCTAAGGGCGCTCAGCAAGTGGAATAAAAACAGTTGAATGAAAATTTGTTTTTTTATCGATTTTCAAACTTTTTGTGTTATTGGTGTTTTTTACACATTGTGTTCATAAAGCCTATTTGCTTTTTTATATAGTGGAATTTGCAATCTGCATTAATGTCCAATAGCATATATTTTAAATTTAAGTCTCAGAAGGAGCCAGGACGTATTTCTTTTGACGGAGCAACTGGGCTTTCAGTATTTGATGTAAAACGTGAAATTATCCTACAGAATAAACTTGGTTCAGGAACAGAATTTGATTTAGCTATATACAATTCAAATGACGAGGGTAATTTGTTCTCCAAAAAGAAAAAGTGGATTATTAATATTTTAGAATATGATGATGATACTACTATTATTCCCCGCTCCACCTCTATTACTGTACGCCGATTGCCGCCCTCTAAGCCTGGAAAAGGTACTGCTGCTCGTTATGTTTCTGGAAATCCATCTGTGTCGTATAATCGAGCAGAAAATTATTGTAAAAAGCCAGTAGAATTAAAAACAAAACCGGCATCATCTATGTTTAATATAAATACTGTTGCTTGGAAAAAGAGTGACCCAGAAGAAGCAGCAATACAAGCTATGTTTGCTGCTAGTGATGAGCAGTGGCAAGAAACACAAGATAGATTAGCAGCTGCTACTCCAATATTCCGTCCCAATAATAGAAAGTCAGTACCAGTAAATGTTCCAGATAAGCCTCCTCCTGTTGGATATGTTTGTTATAGATGTGGAGAAAAAGGCATGAGATTGATTTTATTTAAATGTTTTCTCATGTTTTAGGTCATTGGATTCAATTATGTCCTACGTTGTCTGATCCTAGTTTTGATGGTAAATTAAGAGTAAAACGTACAACAGGTATTCCAAAATCTTTTTTGAAGACAGTCGAAAAAACTTTTGATGGTAACTATGGAAGTTTTATGGTCAATGCAAATGGTGAACATGTTGTTGCTGAACCCGATAAGTATTTCTCATTGTTACTATTTACTGTATTATTAATAAATACAAGTGCATCATGGGAAAGCTATAAATCTAAAACCAAGATTTTGACAACATCAAGTATTTATTCATTTAAACCAGATGATTCGACTTTAGAATGTAATTTATGTCATAAATTAATGAAAAATCCAAGCAAAATCCCTTGTTGTCCAGAAGAATATTGTGAAGAATGTATTCAAACTGCCTTATTAGAAAGTGATTTTATTTGTCCTAAATGTGGAACAAAAGATACTCTTTTAGATACTATCCAAATAAATAATGATAGAAAAAAAGAGATTAAGGAATACATTAATAACAAAATGGGAAATGAAAATATTTCTGTAAATAAAGTATTTTATCAAGCTATTTTGTTCTTGTTTAACTATTTTAATTAGTCATTTTCAGTCATTAGTAATACTGAATCTGCCCAAGAATCAGAATTACCTATAGAATCTAAGAAAAGACCTCTTTCTGACAATAATATAATTCCCCAAACACTTCCGGAACAAAATGATCAAGTAAAGGACAAAGAACAACTTAATTCTCAATTTTTACAACATAATATTTCACCACAAATAAATGGGAATTTTATGCAATTTTTTTCCGATCCTTATATGTTAAATCCTTATATGGTAATGCCTATGGACTCAATGATGACACAAAACGTATATGGATTACCTCTTTATAATAATTATAAACATTATCCTTTAGATATATCAAAATATGGGTATTTTCCAAATCAACAAAAAGTATTTAGCAAAGAAGATAGTCCTTATACACGGATACCACTTAATGACCGCAATACCCATCGTCATAAAAGAATGAGACATGCTGATTTTAGAGAATTAGCCTAATGAAAACTATATTTATGTATATAAATAATTTAATGATTTTGGTTTAATAAGCAGTAATCCTAGTTATAAATATTGTTTTTAGATATAATTATATTAGGTCTCATATTATTCTAATATTAGGTTTATTAACAATTCTGCAAATTTAAAATCTGAGACTAAGAACTTATTTCAATATAGCTTATAATTAGCCGAAATACATTAAATTATACTAAAATTGAAAGTATTTGAATAATATTATTATTTCAAATATATATATAAAACTATTAAACTACTAGGTAGTATTACAAATAGTAAGAAATACGTAGTGTTTATATTTCATTTTTAATATGAATTTATAATTTCTGTAAGCAATTTACATTCATGTGCCCAATTAATAAATGATGCACTCATCACTTGATATCTTACACGGACAGCACCATTATATGAATCTTGTTTAGCACGAACTCTAAACACATAACTTTTACAATTTGCCTCATGAAATATGTTTAATGCAGCCTGTTCATTTTCTTCCTAAATGAAATAAATAAATAATTAAAGCCTAATTATTTCTCCTACCCTCATTTGAACAATATCATCTGCAGATTTTCCTATAATTAAACGACCAACATCATCAAAACAACTAAGCCAAATCTGACCAGTATGATCATTAACAGAAATGGTCAAAATATAACTATAAAAATTAATAAAAAATAATTTACATTTTATACTAACCGATATTGAGGCGCAGGAAAACTTTTATCACATTTTTCACATCTCCATCCCCCTTCATTATCTTCAATAACTTTTTTGTTACATCCAGCAGTAGGACAAGCAGGATAAAATGCATTTTCTTGTTTAAAAAAAACTATAGTAGCTTTTATAGAAAAATAATCAGGTTGTTCTGCCATCCCAAGTTGTTCATCTTTAATTTGAGCAATAGTTTTTCTTTCCTCTTTACGAATTGCAGTTACAATTGATTGGTGAGTCGCAAATGATTCTTCTTTTCCTTGCTTATCATACCATTTTTTTAAAGAATAAGCTTCTTCAATCTGCGGGTTAGCAATTACCATACCACTATTTAATAGTGATAACGATCGTCCATTAAATTCACTAACTTTTAATCCTTTAAAAGCAACAACTGTTTCTTGAGGTATGTTAAAATCTAAAGCATGTTTCCCCCAAAGTGTTAAGCGGACAGAATAATTCGAGCTATCAACTATGAATATATCCCTTTTTGAATACTATGAATTTATTAGTATTATTCATTTTATAATTATAAAAACAACAAATTTTTGAGTAGTTCTTGAAGTAATTTCAACACTTTCATGAACCTCCTTTAAAATCCCAATAACATCTAAATTATCAAAAAATATTATTATAAAAACATACTAACCAATAATTGAATCCTTTTCTACATTATCAAGATCTTTTAAAAATACAAAATTAAATTTTGCCTGAGGAACAGTAGATTGATCAGGACACTAATAATAGATTTATTAGAGAATATAATAAAATATTATTACTAACTTTTTCAACTTCAGTATCTCTTTCAAAAGTAAGTTCATATTCGTTTTGAACATTTGAAAATTGCTTTTTAGCAATATTTACTCGGCATTTTGATATAAAATAAACCTTGAAAATTCTTAAATAAAAACAGTAAAATACTAACAAATTATTACTTGTCCTTCTTGTAATACGTCATACAACATATCTACTTGATCATTGAAAGCAGTTGCTCGGATTTCACCACTTTCATCCATAAATACACACGAAAAAAGTTTCCCTTCTCCTTTTTGATTATGCCAATGTTTTATTTCAGTTTTACTAGTTACACGTGCTTTAATAGTCCATCTATAAATATTGGTACATTTTTAATAAAATTGACATTAATGTACCTATTTTGATAAGGCGATAAACTTTCAATAGGATATATTGTTGCAGATGAAACAGATGATATGCGGTTATTTCTAAAATTCTAAATAATTTGAAAAAATTAATAAGAAAACATACATTTCTTCTTTTTGATTCTGTAATATGGGCATATGCGGTTTATTCCCATAAAATGTAGCTTGGTTAATCGAAGGAACTTCTAGATTACGGTTTTCTTCCTTATCAACATTTGTTGGAGGCGCTTCAAGGCTAGTAGGAGTCCCAATTTTTGGAAGAGTTCCATATTGTTCTAAAACATTAAGATTTATAATAATAATAATCCTAGCGCTTAAAAACAAGAACCCTGTATTTAAAAATAACTAACCTTCGTTCTTTCATCATATTTACAGAAAATTGTGTTAATTCAACAATTGCTCCTTTATGAAGCTTTCCTGATATCACAAGTTCATTTTTTTGAGATGCTAGCATTGATTGTGCATAATGAATAGAATCTGATAACACAACACGATATCTTTCAACTCCATTATTGACTGAAGTAAGCTTTCTTACTTGAAGAACCTGAAAAATAGGCTTTTGAAGAGCTCCTGGTTGCATATTTCTAATTAAAAAATCAGTATATATTTAATCCAATGTTAATTTAAAAACAAAATAGGCTTTAAAGATCCTACAGAAATGGGCTCTGTCATTACCAAAAATTAGGTTTAAAGGATTTTTTATAATTCCTAAATTTTTGATTTTAAATAAATTATAAAATATCACGCAAATAAGTCTATATAAAAAACCAAAAAATGTATAAAAACGATATTTCAATAATAATTTTTATAAAGTTAACTACTAAAGTAATTAAAATTAAAACAAAAACTAAATACAATTTTAAATTAGTTTAATAATATTTATAAAAGTATTAACATTTTTAACAATGTTTAAAAAAGAAAAAGTGAATATCCAAAAGCAGAAAATAATCTGAAATTCAGTGTTAAATACATGCAAATAAGAAATATGAAAGATAAACGGTCTAAAAATGCAATTATTTTGTATGTTTCAAAATACCTTATATAATAATATATCATTGCAATTGTAACACAGATCTGTAACCATAAAACATTCTAGGATGATCTAAGAATAAAAATTAATAAGATAATTAATCTGTATTAATTGCTGTTTTCGTGAAAAAAACGAAGGATAATAACTAAAGAAGCCTTTTATAATCAATTGAAAGTCCTTATTTACATTATAATCCCTAGAAATAAATCAACTATTATTTTTTGTGGAAAAAGTACCAAATTAGAGAATCGTTTTCAAGAGTCGAATGATCAGAGTTTTCTAGTCGAAATTGTGCAATACTTCGTGATATTGATTTGCTGAAAAATGCAGAGCGAAAAACAAAAGGAACATCGAGCTGAAAGACATAACCAAGCAATACCAATTTATCCTCTTGATAGTTGGAAGTGTTATCTGAAACAATTGATCTATATAAATTTGCTTGGTTTACCCTTTTCTTAACCATTTTTGATTTTAGTTTTAGCGATTCAGAGTCCTCTTTAGAACTATTACCAATACTATTAATCGGATTAAGATCTGACCATGGTTTTGAACAAAAAACAGAGATATTAACTTTTTGTATTGAAATTTGCCAGAAATTGGGATTAAAGGCGACCATTTCAAGATCCATCACAATAACTTGAGGAGAAACAACAATATTAGTTGCATTTGCAATTTTCGGTTCCTGAAGAGGTTGTGTAATTACTATGAGTATAATAGTACATGCAAGGAAAATTAAAAAAAAGACAAAAAACCATTTAAATTTTCTAAAAAAGATATGCCGTTTCCGTTTACTATGCTGATGACATTCATGATATCGATCTTCACTAAAACATCTAATGTCTTTATATAGAAGCGGAATTCTTTCATAAGGATAAAAGTCATCATGAGCTGCACAAAATTGACTAGTATTTTTGTCCATAAAATGGCGACGACACGATGCATTATAATGTTTTAGTTTTTGATATTTATAATGAGGAGATGATGGACATGAAGTCGTGCGTGATCCAATTCTATGAGGTGAACGAAGCCCCGTTTCAACTTTTGACAAAATGCATGAAGGAAACATAGATGCTCTTCCAGGAGAACGAGTATTATCTTTTTAGAAAAAATAAGAGTTTTTTCTCGTAATCGAATTCACAAATAATATACCTGAAAACATAATAAATGAATCTTTATGATCCGGATCAGAAGACCAAGAATGGTTCGTAAACTTCATACTGTGCTTTCCTGAAAGGCCAATTTTCCCATCATGTCGTGAATGAGAAACAATTGAGGAAATAGAAGAAGTCCTCGACAGTTGGTGCGGAGAACGCATATTTGTCTCATAGACAAATGTTTCATCCGAATCAGAATCAATATTCTCGTCAATAGCCGATGCTATCTTAGCCGCAAATACTTCGGATTTCGAGGGAACTAGAAAAGTTAGATGCCATTCAAGATTTCTTATTTATAAGTGATATTTAGCCCTTTTGCACTTATAAATAACCCATTCTTCCCCAAACTTACCATTTGTCAATCGAGAACGCTTCTTTTTTGCCCGAGTCCCTTTCACTGTCTCCATGCCTTTTCTCTGTTTAGGTGCCAAACCACCTGCCGGAACTTGCACTGTTTCTGTTTCCACTGTCACCTTAAGAGATCCCCCCTTCATCCCATCAAAAAATCCTTCTCTCTGTCCCTCTCTAGGCCCATTCTTGAAGCTTTCTCCTTCTCCTTTGTTATTTCCCAAAATATCCGCTATCAAGCTCTCTTTTGAATGCATTTTTAATCCCCTCAATATTGGATCATTAAGGCCTTTTTTCACTGCGTTTTAAACACTTTTCTTTCCTACTATTCCTTTCCTATCAATACCCTCCTATTTTATGTCTATTTCTTTCTTAAAAACTCTCCTTTAACAATGCCGTTTGTCAATTACTTTTAAACGTAATATAGCTCAATAATAATCGCTCAAAAACCCTATCTTTGATAATTACTACTAAAAAAACTTCTATATATAGGAAAAATGGCCATTCCTTTGCCCAGATTCCTAGTAAATACTCAACATATTACTCAATAACCTAGTAATTTGTAAAAATATCTGTCGGAGGTACTTACCGGAGTAATAAGCTTGTTGCCCTGGAAATGGCCAACGATTAACGACGAAGCAACCCCAGCAATTCTGAATATTAATGACAAACCAGACAAAATAAAATTTGAGGCTTAGATATTATGGAAAACCACACAGGAACACGTAAAAATCAAGAAATAGGGACTCAAAATATAGGGAACATTTCACTTGAATCAACTATTGGTCTGCGGGTGAAAGTCCGAACATTATTGGATGAAATACAAACAGGAGAAAGTAAAGCACTAGAAGCAAAATAACACAGCTAATAAAGACCCAGTTTATGCATATGATGCAACTACAAATACTCTGATGCTTCAGAAAGAGTCAAAGACCCCACATATGTCTCCAGCAGCGTGGGATTTTGTTATTTTAAAAATTTCGTGTTTAAAAGATATCCAATTAGAAGAGACACCTGAAGCACTGTGTTCACGGATGGGGGGAGATTCAACAAAGGATCAGGCTACATTATTGCGTTCACAAATACATATGAAGCCGGTTTCTTTGGATGTTTTGCCAGTAAGAGAGCAAGCGTCAAGAAAAGAACACCAAGCAGCTGTTGCTCGGAAAGGAGTGGGTGTTACACAAGAAGCACAGAATTTGTTTGATTCCTTGAGCAAGACGTGAGTGTTTTCCGCTCGAATTTGTCCGTTGACCTAAGTATTCAGTCTTCCATGTCGCTGGGAAAAGCAGTCGATTATTGTGCTCGACGAGGTCTATATTGATCCTCCGTATACAGTGGAGGCATGCTGGACCGATTCAAAAGACTCTAAGAGCTATTCAAGAGTCTGCAAAGTGGTACTATGTCTGTTTTTCGGAATTAAATTAATACAGATAGCTCGAGGGCGAACGGCAACGACTTGATGCTGTCTCTCACCGCGGAGGCTAGCTCTGCCTTTGTCTTGTGAGCGTGAGTACAATGTGTTTGGATGGTTTCTTCCCCCTGCACATGTGTTTCTTGTATTTTTTGACATTCTCTATTCTTCATTGTCAGATACTTTGGATATAGTGCTATTTTTACACATAGGATGCCCTCTATCGGGCTTATTTGTCAGTCCTGTCTATTGAGCCCATCTGCTGGATTGTTTTACATGTGGTAGGCTATTTCCTACTTGCAGGCATGTAGACAATGCATTTGAGCTCGGACTCGTCTCTGCAAGAGTCACGCTGTTTACTGATATAGAGCTTTTTTGTTTACTGCTGGACGTTACAAACAGCTGTCTAGAAACATCTCGGCACTAGCGTTGCAAAACAAATACCATCCGTATTATCACTGTGTTGTTTATTATTTATATATTATCCATCGTTGTCCACATTGTATCGTTCGTCTGCATCCGGTCCAATCTCCAACCACATGAGCGTGCATCTACCGTTCATGCCGTATACACACCATTGCTGATACTGTTACTCTCATTACTATTTGTTTGTCGCCTTGATTGCTGCCATACTTGTTGCCACCCACTGTTGCTCTACTAGTACCCATAGTATAGTGCCCACTGTATCATTAATACAACTAATGTCATACAAATACAGCCAATTGCACCAAAGCACTCATATTACCTCCAACACAAGCCGTATAATGCAAATAACACCCCCATCCCCCTACACCATTTCTATCACCCTCCCCCAACGACACCGGTTATACATATGGCTTTGGCTCAAAAATACAGGTCCAAAACAAATTATCTATTAAGTACAAATTATATACTCAAACTACCCCTGCGGCCCACCAGATGCACATACTAATCCTTCTTCCACTCCTCCCCTCTTTCACCCCTTCTCCCACTATATTTCCTCGCTTCTCTCTCCAAACGTCCCATTGGCTATCTGCTGTGCATCTGCCCCCCTTTAGACCTCTTCCCACACACTACCCAACCCACCCTCGCTATCTGCCGCGTGTCCTACCCCCGCCGACGCTGCCGTATCGCCCGGCACCTCGTCTACCGCCTTGCCGTGCTCCGACGACCGCCGTGACGATCCCCGGCTCCCCCGGCTCCCCCTACTCCCCCGGCTCCGCGTTCGGCTACGACTACGGCTCCTACTCCTGCTTCTACTCCTGCTCCTACTCCTACTCCTGCTCCGGCTGGGGCTGTGCCGCCGCGTGCGGCCCCGTGCACGGCTTCCACGGCTCCGTGTTCGACTCCGGCTGTAGTGGCTACGCCGGTGCCGCCGGTGCCGACTGTGCCGGCTCCGGCTCCGTGTCCGGCTCCTGCTTCTGGTCCGTGAGCGGCTTCTACTCCTGCTCCGGCTATCGCTGTAGCTCCGGCTCCGGCTGTACGACCGATGCCGCCTCCGAGAACTGCTCCGGCCCCGCCGGTGAGTCGTGTATGTACGGTCATCAAACCGCCACGACGCTGACGGCGACTTCTTTGCCCACTTCTCCTCAGCTTCCCTCTTTTCTTCTCTTTTCTCCTCTACCTCAATACTCAGCGTCTCCCGCCCAAACCGCGCCCCGTGCAGGTCATGGTACGCCTCGTCCGCGTCCCGTGAGTCCTCATACTCAACAAACGCAAACCTATTGCCTCAGAACACCCCTCCAGCTCTATATACCTACGGCCGCGCGCCCAGTTTCCGCGGTACTGGGATGTCACACCGAACCAATCGCCCAAACCTGTGGATCAGTATATAAGACGGGTCTATTAGACGTGTTTTTGCACTGTTTTTTGCAAAAACACTGCCTATACGGCCTACTTTTCAAACTTGTGCGCGAGGTCCTTTGCACGGACGTCGCTCGAAAACCCAGTAACATAGAGGGTCTGTCTACGGGTCATCGGTGACAGAGAGGTGAGAGTGATTTTTGTGTGGGGTAACGGCAACGGAGGACGGGAGAACGGAGAAGAGAGAAAGAGGAAGAAAAGAGGGAGAAGAGGCGGAAAAACGACGGACGGGATCTGGACGGCATTTACACAAGGGCTGGGTGGCGCTTGGGCGGCGTTTGGGGGGAAAACAGGGGCAGAGAACGAAAGAAGCGAAAAAAGAGGAGAAGAAGGGGAAAAAAAGGGAATTGAGGGCGAAGGAGGGGAGAAAAGAGGGAAAAGACCAGTGGAGATAGAAGAGGGAAGGCAGGAGGAGGGGGAAGAGTGTTTTTTTCCGGGAGAAAAGGGGGGAAACGGGAGATCAGGGGGCAAAAAAGAAGGAGAGAAGATGGAGGGGGAAAAAGAGGAAAAAGAGGGAGAAAAAGGGACTGGAAGAGACTGGGAGGGAGTGGCAGAGGCAGCAGGAGAGATGGACGTGGCGCAGGAGGGCCTGGAGGGGGAAGGAGGGGCGGAAGAAGGGGCAGTGGGGGTGGAGAGGCTGCGGGTGCTGAAAAACGAGGTGATTGGGTATCCAGAGCGGAAAAAGCAGCTTCTGGAGCAGGGAGTGCTTGGGGTGCTTGGGAAGGTGCTGGAGAGGGGCGAGGAAGCGGCAAAAATCGAGGCAATTATAGTGCTGCGGTCGCTTGCACAGGGTGAAGAGACAAGGGAAAAGGAGAGGCAGGCTAACAGGGACAGGAGGAGAAAAATATGCAACGTGTATCTGCAGATCGGGGATTGTGGACCAGCTGTTTGGATTTGTTGTGGAAGGGACAGAAAAGCTGATGACGGTGTCTCTCAAGGCACTGGTGACAACGCTGAGAGGAGCAGCGGGGGTTCTGGGTGGATTGGAGGCGTTGGGGGTGCAGGGGATACCGCAGGAGGCAGTAGATCGGTTTGTGAGTATTCTTAGGGGGTGGAGGAGGGAGGAATTTTGGCAAAAAGGATATGAACAGGCATCGTTGGCAGCACATATCATTGCGGTGTGTGCAGGAGCAGGAGAGCAGAAAAATGAGCTTGGGGGATGGGGTATTCTAGAAATATTGGTAGAGATTGTGTGGGAGATTGGGGATCGGTCGAAGAAGAAGACAGAGGAGCGTTTTTACAGCACAAAACTATTAGATGCAGCGCTGCAGGCGCTATCATCACTTAGCCACAAGCAGGATATGTATGGATCGCAGATAGCAGCGTCATACAGGCAGCCAGGAAGCAATATAAATGAGGGATACCCGATGATCAGCAAACTTTTGAAGCTTGTGAAGGATGTAGAGACGCCTATCCGTTTGGGGGCATCAGGATGTCTGGCAAACATGTATAGGAGTGGAGCGATTCCAAAAAGATACATAAATGAGCTAGAATATACAGTGATTCCAATTTTGGTTCGATTACTTGATGAAGAGGAACGTGTGAGGGAGAGAGCACTGGCAATTTTGGGTAGGACAAGGAAGAAATGGGTGGGATAGAAGATTGACGAGGTGTTTAGCATATCTGGTAACAGACAACGATGAAATGCAGAGGGCAGCGTGTGATGCAGATGTGATAAAGAAGCTGGCAGGCATTCTACACCATATAAACAACAGCCCGTTTCAGGAAGAGACGGGAAGCACAAATGACAAGATTGTTGAGGCAGGTTTCGTATGTATACTAGTAGATACTAACAAAGGATTCAGGCAGTCTTTCTTGCAATAGCGGCTTTGACATTGTTCAAGGATGATTATCGGAAACAAGTGATTAATGCAAAGATTGTTCCCTATATTGTGTTGGCATTGTCGCACCGGTCGGCAGGGGTGCGTGTAGCAGCATGCCAATGCACAAGAAGCCTATCACGAAGCGTTTGTGTTCTTAGAAGTAACTTGGTGGATGCAGGGATTACGGATCCCTTGTTTGTATTGTTAACGGATGATGATTTGAAAGTAAAGACAGCAGCGTGTGCAGCTGTTTGTAATTTAGTGTTGGATTTTTCCCCAATGCGCTCGGTTGGTTTAATATTAGCATCAGTAGTGCGTTGACTTTGATAAGGCTATCATGGAAAAGGGAGCACTTAAGATTATGTGCGAACATGCTAAAAATGAGAATTCGGCATTAAGGTTGAATGCAGTATGGGCATTAAAGCATATTGTTTATGCAGCCGAGACAGAGATTAAGAAAAATGTGTTAAAAGAACTGGGTTATAATGCACTTATAAAGTATTCTTTCGTTTTTTTTTAAACTTGAAAATAACGGATTAAGATTATGTGATGATTCTGAAATTGGTGTTCAGGAACAGGCCTTGGATGTCATTAGAAATGTTATATGTGGTCAACAAGAAGTAATTGGTTCTTATAACATACGTTTCTAATTCGTTTAGAATATTGATTTATTATTGAACAATATAGGGACCTCTCAAATCATATCTATTATAAAGGGAAAACTTGCTTCGGGCTTTACCGAGATTATAACTGCTGTAATTTGATATTTGCTCATTTTCAAGATTAACAAAAATAGGCAATATATATATGTGTTCATATTGCATCTGGCAGTGATATACATAGAAATATTATTATAGAAGAAAATGAAATTCTACAGTTAATTTTAAAACATATAGGACATACGAGCTTTGAAGTCCGTTTAGGGTGTTTATGGGTATTAATAAACCTCACATGGAGCGACGATAATTCTGATAAGGTGAATGCATGTATTTATAGACTATGGTAAAACTAAATATAATTAGGTTATGAAAGAACATCGAAATCAAGTCCTCAAGGATATAGGTTTTTTAGAAAAATTGAAACTTATGCAAAATGATTCCTCTTCTGATATTCGTGAAAGAGTTAAAACTGCATTGGTATATGTTTTTACTATATTTATATTAGTCTTACGCATTTGATAGTCTCAACTCGAATGAAATGTTATATTTCTACACTATCACTCTATGAAATAAATAATTTGTGAATTGGAAACGTATTTACTGATCTCCTATATATTTGAATTATTCGGTCAACCTATATCTCTATCGTTTTATATATCTACTAGATAATTCTGCGGTACTTCTGCTATATACTTAATATTTTCCAATTTTTAGACTTCAAATTAAATTTTTATTGTTACTGAAAAGGATTGGTCTATTTGCATTAACATTTGTTTATATGGTAGTTTTATTGAGTATCATAAATAGTAATTAAGTCAGATTTGATTTAGAAATCTTTTTTCATTGCAATATAAAGATATTCAAGAAACTTTTCAAATAAATGTTATATTCAAAAAAAACTACTATTATAAATAGTTAATATATTTATCATTATCTTTGGTTTAATTATATGAAAACATTAATAATATTTTTTTTATCAATAATAAAGTTTCGCGTTAATTGATTGTTTCAATTTACCAAATCATTAAAATTAATTTTTTTTGGATAAAAATTATTAAATAAATATAAAAAAACATGTGAAATACAAGAATATCGTCTTTTTATGAAAACTAACACGTTATTTTAGCATTCTTCTTTTTGGATTTTTTTTTTTTAAATTAAAATGTTTTATTCAGAAACTATTCTTTCAAAAAAAGTATAAAACATTAATTGTTTGTTTATTTCTATTATTAATTATTTTAGGGACCTTTGGCAAAGATCTGGCTTGCAGCACATTGGGAAAAAAAGCTTTCAAAGTCTCAATTTTTGCAGACAAATATTAAACAAACAGTTAATGCAATTGTCAATCAGGATCAGATTCCTATAGCACTTAGATTAAGTGGACAGTTATTGTTGGGTGTTGTGAAGGTTTATTCGCGTAAAACGCGTTATCTTTTAGAGGATTGCAATGAAGCCTTGATAAAAATTAAAATGGTAAACACAATATAAATAATTATTATTTACTAATTTTTAAGGCTTTTAGACAAGGAAATGTAGATCTTCCTGCATCAAATAATATGAATATTGCACTTCAGTCTGCTCAATTAGTATTGCCTGAAACAATTACTGAGTTTGATCTTTTGATTCCTGATCCTACATTCAACATAATGTATTAATTTCTTTTCTATATGGAATTGATATTTAATCGGAATAGGGATATAGACGAAATTCCAGAGCCTTCCAGTTTTTCTTATGTTTCAAAAAAACAAGACATTACACTTATATCAGCACTTGATCCATCTATTGAAGTTGGCCGAGGACATCAACTAAATTTAGTAGATGATCCTCTTGTTCAAATAGACGAAAGTCAGAAAATTGATCTGGATCTTGGAATTGGCGATAATGATGGTTTACAAAATGATATTTCTGTTGAAATTGGTAGAGATCGTGTACCAGAATCACGCTTTAGCCAAGAATTCAGTAATATCATTGGATCAGAGAAAGATGTGAATGATGAAAATATTTTTCTTACTGATGTAGACATGGGTAATCATTTAGATACTATACATTCAAATGACATGCATGACCCTCTTGAGCCTGTAACGGAGTTTTCTATTCATCAATTAGAAGCTATAGATCAAAATAATGGATTGATATTAGAAGACAGAGAAAGATCTATTTCTGGAACTACTAGCACATTGACAGCGGAAATTTTAGAATTTGATGAATTACAAGCTGGGATACCTGAATCTAATGATAAGACAACTCAATCGAAAACCCATCAATCACGGTACAAAAGGGTATTGGAAGATTCCGCTATTGAAATATCTTCAAAAGCATTCTCTTCTCAGTTACGAAATACGTCATCTATTACTAAACAAAATAAACTACTCTCTTCAGATCCTATTTTTTTGACATTAACTCAGCTTCAAACATCAGGTAAATTTGCAACACATATATTCGAGCCTTCAAACGTTCATCCATCAATTGTATCTTTGCTTAATCCTGGTTATATTTCTTTTGTACAATCCAACTTATTTAAACGAAAGCGTGTAGAAAATATAAATCAAAATGATTATGACTCAGCCAATGTGTCTAAACATGCCAAAATTGATACTACTCCCATTAATGAATCCAGAATAGATGCAGATTTGTCTAACAATAATCTTGGAAATTTTGAGCTTGAAAATTCTAATATACTTCTTCCTGTTGATGATAACTCCATTTCTATTTATGATAATTCAGAAATAAATGCAGATCAAGGTTTGATAGCTTTTATTAATATTTTTTTCTAATTTTTTTAAGTCTCTAAATCATCTATATATGACTTTTCAATTAAACAGGACAAAGAGATAGAATTAGTTAATGAAAGCACATTTGATTCGGGAATTTATGATGATTTAGATTTAATTTCCACTTTAAGAAATAGATTTAATCTTGAGAAAAATGCATCTAAAAATACCATTAGCTTTAATGATCTTATAGAAAATGTATAGCTTGTTTAATTTATATTCATTTGCTAATATTTTTTAGGCATCACGTATAGATGTTTCAAAAAAATTTCTTGAAATTCTAGTTTTGGCGACTAAAAATCTTATAAACATTGAACAGAAAGAAAGTTATGGTGATATTCGGATTAGTGCATCTAAAGAGCTTTTTGATAATAATATAAAAATTTTACTTGAAAAAGACCAAAATATACAAAATAATGTAAAAAAAATTAACATGGTTAAATCTTCAAATAATTAAAGTCTATAACATTCTTATATATTTTTTGTGATATTTTAGAGTATTAGTTTTAGGTCATACTATTGATATGGAATGTATTTCATACGTGTATATTATTTTATTATTTTAATAGGTAAACGACTTGAGTCTATTTGGGATTAATAATAAGTATATTTGGAGCCTTGGATTTTAAATTATTTGAGTTTTTTTTATTGTTTTGTAAAATTTTAAATTTATAAAGGATTATTTTTTATTTTGAAAAAACTACTTTCATTTTGTTTTGCTAAATTTATTAATCGTCTTAAGTAAACAGTGTATTTTATTAAATATATTACATTATTAATAATTCCTTTGACCAAATATATTCAAAAATCTATATAAATTATACAGGTTCTAAGAATAATATCAAAAAATAGAATAAATTTGTATTTTTTTAAAAATATTAATTCACAAACATAAATAATTAATATATATTATCTTTCACTTATTATAATATCATATTTCTCTTGCATAAAAACACTGATAAAAACAATAATAAAAGCTTTTATGTCATTTAAAAAGAAAAAGTATTTGAATTAACATATTCAAAGTTTTAGCAATTCTTTAGCAATTATTACAAATATCTTTTTTATTATATTAAAACATATCGAAAGGTAAAATTCGATATAATCAAACGGTCCAATAACGAAATTATTTAAAAAGTATAAAAACCATGGAAAATGTCTAAAAGAGAAGCAGAAAGGCAACTTACAAAGAACGACACTATATTTTCAGGGAATTCTGAGCAGGATATAGTAGATTACGCAAAACAAGCGCCTAAGGAAGTGCTTTTACAAAGAAAGTACGCGTCTTTTATTTGTAAAACAAAAGCATGAAAATAAGCATTGCTTGTAAAAGAAAAGTTTTTAGAATCTTTTAAAGGAACAATATAAATTGAAAAAGAATTTTTTTTTGAATACATATCTTTGAAGATTCATGATAATATAAAATAAGTACAAAGATGGCGTTTTATGTGCAGAAATGCTTTTGAGCTGTCTGTATTATATTATGGATGAATTTCTAACTTTTTTCAAGGATTGCAGTGCCACAATCACGAAAAAAACGATGTGCAGAGCTGTCGTCAACATATTCAAACCCGTTTGCTAATCTATCGGAGTCAAATAAATCTCAAACGTTTGCTTTGCCGATTCAGCCACCTACATCTGCATTTTCATTTACACAGCCATTAAAACAAGAAAAAAAGGAAGACACATCTTTCAAACCATTAAATCAGCATTTGAATCCACCATTATTTAGCGATGAGACGAAAAATGACTATGATTTGTTTTTACGTCAAAGATCTGTAAATTACTTCTTTCAAAAAGCAATTAATACGTCTATCAACAATGATCCATTTGGAGATCTTACTAAAATTTGTCATGAATACATTGGGTATCGAGAGGAAATTGATAAATCAAATGAATCAAATAATTGCAAATATCCTGAAAATAAACAATATATATCTTCAGAAGAATCATCTAAAAATGCCTCTTTGCAGCAATCTTATAAATTTATGTCAAAAGCAAATAATTCAATTAATACTTCAGTTTCAGCACACTCTAAGGATACTTTTGATCATAAAAATGAAATGGCTAAAAATAATTCATTCTCTTTTCTAAAAAAGCATACGGAAGAAAATGATAAAAATATAGGAGAAATAAAAAACGATTCTCACTCAAATAAATCATTATTTCCTACTTTTATACCGTCTACAAAAAAAGACAATGAAAATATTCAATCAGCATTTGAATCACAAACGAGTAATGATAAAAGCATTCTTCAAACAAGTTTTTCTTTTGGAAATACAAATAACTTTACTGAAACTCCTATTGAAAAGAAAATGCAAAATCAATCAAATATTGAAGATTCATCAAATCTTGAAACAAAAAATTCATCTACTTCATTTATTACAAACACACCTAGCTTTCCTCTTTTTTCTAATATTTCCGAGTCAAAAAATTCTATAACCAATAAAAATATTGAATCAAATCCAATAAAATTTTCTTTTGTACCTGAAACAAACAAAACAGAACAAAATCCTTTTTTATTTGAGGCTAATAAATCGAATACTGAAATAATTGATAAACCAAATAATAATGTAGATAACAGTAAAAATTTATTTAGTATTACTTCAACACCAAAAATAGAAACAAATATTTCAAATAATACAAATTCTACACCTATTTTTAATTTTGGATCAACTACAAAAAATACTAATTCATCTGATTTTTCATGGACACCAGATAAAGGAATCAAATTTGCTGTATCTCCATCTAAAAGTGTAAATAACACTATGGATAAGCCACCAATTTTTCAATTTATAAATCCTTTGTCAACTGGAAATCTTAATAATGAAGATATATCTCAATGCAAATCTAATGAAACTGTTGGTTTTGAATTTGGAAATAAAACGAATACTGGTTTTTCTTTTGGACAGTCATCAGCCATTAATTCAGCATTTATGAATTTTCAACAAAAGAGCATCCCCGCATCTGAAACTACGAATGACGATATGTTTCCTCAAGAACCACGAACAAATGATCATTTGATCGCAAGCAAAGGAGAGGGAGAAGAAAATGAAGATGTTATATTTACTGCAAAAGCAAAAATATATAAATATTTAGTGAAAGAAAATAGATTTTCAGACCTTGGGGTAGGTATATTAAAACTTAATGTAGATAAAGATACATTAAAGGCGCGGGTTTTAGCGCGGCTAGAGGGAAGTGGGAAAGTTATTATTAATGTTGGTTTACAAAAGGATTTTCAATATTTAACTACAGGCAAAAAAAGTGTTAAAATTCCTGCTATACCAAACGAAGGAACAGGTATTGATACATATTTAGTTCGTGTACGAGATGAAGAGACATCGAAAAAGCTTGCTGATTTACTTGAATCCAAGAAATTAGCAAAACAAACAAATTAATTAAAATATATTACATGACTTCAATATAATTTCAGTACAATTTCATCATATTATTACATATAAACAAATATTTATTTATTTCTGAATTGGCCATATAAAAATGATTCTTAATATATTTCTAAGAAAACAGCTGTTAGTTTACTAATATATATGTATATTTTATAAAATATAAATTTAAATATAAAATTTTTATATTCTGGAAAAATTTTAATATAAATGAAGAACTTTATTAAAATGAAGAATTTATACTTCAATCTTTCCAATTATACTGCTAATAAGTATTAAGTATGGTGTTTAAGGCTTTTGGAATTATTAAGCATTGCAATCATTATTTCTATTTATAATTAATGACAATATCTTTAAATGTATTTTAACTTTATTATTAATAGATTAAAAATAAATTGATGCTACAGTCTCATGAGTTTACTAATAAAAATAAAATTAATAATTATTTTTTTGCTTTTTTAGATTCACGTGGCTTTTTATTTACTTTCAATTTGTTTGAATTCTCTTCAATTTTCCCTAAATCTTTTAATTCTTTTAATTTTATAGAAAATTCAGAATCATCTGATTCTTTTCCATAGAGCCATCTTAAAAGTTTAATTTCATCTTGCCATATCTTTGGGTCATTGTTTGATGGTGTTTCTAATATAAGAGGAATGTCTTGCATCCTTTTATCATTTATAAGGACTCTAAAGGCTTCAAGCCCTATGTACCCACGACTTGAATCAATTAACATATATCTTTAATGTTTTTTATAGCTTACCCTATATTGGCATGAAGATCTCTTTTAGATCCAAGAGGTGTTTTTGAATCATTTAAATGAATACCTGCAAGATACTTAAACCCGATTATATTTTCGAATTTGTCCATAACATTATGGTATGATTCTTTAGTTCTTATATCATATCCTGAAGCGAAAAGATGACATGTATCAAGACAAAAGCCAATTCTGGATTTATCTATTAATGTTTTAAAATAATATTGTAATATTTATGAAGAATTTACCTTCAACTTTATCTAAAATGGTAGCCAATTCTTCAAAACTATTTCCAAGAGTATTTCCTTGACCAGCCTGCTATTGTTTAAAACAGATAATAACTTAAATTTAAGATTTAATACCATGTTTTCCACAACAAGTACTACATCACTGACTTCTTTATGTGCCCTATTTATGCAATCTGTTAAATGTTTTATTCCATCTGCTCTTATAGAATTTCCGCATGAACCAGGACTAAAAATAATTCAATTAAGATATATAAATTAGGAAAAAGTTACTGAAAATTGAATTTCCCTATTCCTAGCTTTTGACAGCGTTTTACATCATCTATAAAATTCACATAAGCCTTATCTCTCTTCTCTTTATCGGAATTCGCAAGATTTACAAGATATGATCCATGAGGAAGAACATGTCTAACATAACATAAATTTTTCAATATAAAAATAAACATTCTATACTTTTTTAAATCATAACCATATTCTTCAGAAAGCTTTTTAAAATAATCAATATCTTGTACCTTTAATTCAGAAGCTACCCATTTTCTTTGAGATTTCAAAAACATAGCAAACGCATTTCCACTTTTATTCTCAATCAACATCTCACAAAAACAATCATGAAAATACCCTATACTTGCACTATTGACTGCTGCATTATATATTCCCTTTGCTGCAGAAACATGTGCACCAATAAAAATACCAAAATTCTGCATTTTTGATGACGAATCCATTGATTTATTTGATTCAAATGATTTTTTTGAAAATACAGAGTCTCCATTCGAAAATTCACATTCTTCTAATGAATCAATCTTCCTCTTTTCAGGAAAATGTATCTTTTCATTCTCTAATTTCTTATACAAAACCATTATTATTTTCAAAAAAAAAAAACATACAAACATCCACTTTAAAGGCTTCAAAATCCGGTTTTCTGGAAATATCTATCATCCACTCGTATTTGCTAGTTAATCTTATATATCTGATCCCTTTCTGCACCTTTATAAGCTTTTTTACTGCTAATAAACTTATCTTTAATTAATATTGAAAATCTCGAACGTTACGTCAATTAAACGATGGATCTTGATATAGACGCGCTGCTTGAGTTAGAACCAGTATTTAATAAAGAAGATGAAGGAAAAAAAGATGTATCAGAGCTCATGAAAAGTTGGATTTCAGAGAGAATAGCACCTGAACTTTTGCCATTCCAAGGAGTGCTTTTAGAAAGAATGATGGAACGAGTTCAGCGGCAGATAAGCATTTTTCAGGCGATAAAAGTCATGCTAAAAGAATATAGACTGAAATGGTTGAATTAAAGATTGGGAAAGATATAAAAACCAATTTTCGGATGGTTTTAGTTCAAATGGAGATTGAAAGAATCAAATATATGATTCGTTCGTATTTGCAAACAAGAATTTATAAGGTAGAACTGAGAAGAAATATTCAATTGTTTTGAATACATGTTTTTTATTGACAGGTGTATTTATTTTTGGTAGATGGACAAGTATGCATTATATATTTTACAAAAACCCGAGTTACTGGCATGTCTTTCTTCTTTGGAGAAGGAATATTTGAAAAAGTAGATTATTTATGAGTGGAGTAATGCATCTTATGTATTTTAATAGACACCAAGAAATTCTTACAGATTATTATACATCAGCTGTTCTAAAACATCTTCCGGAAAAGTTAAGAAGATTAGATGATACTCAAGGAGGGATATCTATGAGTATTCTTTAGAGTGTATATGATTATAAATAAACTCATAAGTGTAGTTGAAAAACCAGATATGGATGCTGCTGTATTTTGCAGAGTAATTAACAATATTGAACATGATATTCCTGTCAATAAAAACGAAAGTATTACGCTTGATAAGGGCAACATTTACCTTCTCAAGTATAAATTAATACGGTCATTTATATTTTCAGGAGATGTTGAATTGATATAAAATGACAAAAAATTTCATAGAATTTAGACATCAATACCGATTAATGTTAATCCTTTAAGATTTATCAGATATTTTCTAAAATTTTGTTTTTTTGTGTTATGAATGAATAAATGTTTCTTTACTCAAAAATATTATAAAATTTGGTTAATTATTGGGACTAATTAGACGGTTTATTGTTAATTTGTTAAATACAGAAAAACTAACAATTCAAAGTAAATATATATATATTATTTATTAATGTTTCAAAGAAAGTACTTAAAAGAAGAATTTTATTTATAAAAACATAATTTATTCACTGTTTAATACTAATAATGACTTAAATTATAGTGTAGATATATTTTTTGATTTTACAAAATATTGTTATTTAACGGTATATTCAACAAGAGTTATAGAAAATCGAATTTAAATGCTTTTGATAAAATACAAACATTATATCATTTTGTCTAATCAAATATGATATCTAAATATTTAAAGTACAAATTATTTATTCAGTAATTTTATCGATATATTATAATTACTTATATTTTCTAAAGGTACATGATTTCTAACTATTTTGTTGGATAGGTTATCTTTATTGAAACAATTTATGCATTACTTTCATATAAAAACAACTTCGCTCATTCTTCATATCTATAAACTCCGTTACTACGATACTGTAAACTACAAATTAAAAAAAAATAAGATTATAAAATAACTAATACTGAACAATTCAATCATTTCATGAATAAACAAATCTTTTCTTTAATATAGTTATGGGTATATAGAAGAAGCAGATGAAAACATTTCAAGAAAGAAGTTTATCCAAGAAATGGGATCACTGTGAAATTTGTACACCTGAAACAGCACCAAAAGATACTGAAATCTTCTGGATTCAGTGTAAGCCTTGTCGGAAATGGTATCATATCAAATGTATAGATGGGCTTTATTCAGTTGATATGATTGAAGATTATCATTGTCGTTCATGTGAACCGATTTATGGATTATCAACATGTAATGTTATTATTTGATAATTTAATATATTTTAATTTGAAGTAGATCGTCCTCAACTTAGGAAATCTTCAAGGCCTCATTCTTTTGTAGATTATGTTTCACTAGATCAAGGTAGTCTTGCTTTAGCTAATCAACATGCATATACAGCAATGATTGAGAATAAAATATTTACTGAAAATACATTTAAGAAGATAAAGGGCATTGAGTTAACAAAAGAATGGGCAGAAGAAGAGGGTTTTAATGAACCTGTTTTAATTCCGGCAGGGTGGGATTACGAAGGATTAGAAATGAAAATTCCAAAAGATTTAACTGTTCGAAAGGTTTTAGAGATGTTAGGACCTCATGAAAAAATAGAAGTGATTGGTTATCAGAAATTTTTGCCTTGAAAATAAATTTAACAATTATAGATGTACCTTTGCAAAAAGAAGTTTCTGGTTGGTCATTGGGTGAATGGGTAGAATATTATGAAAAGCCAGCTGAAGAGCGAGATAGAATAAGAAATGTAATAAGTTTAGAAATAAGTTTGTCAGAATTAGCAAAACATATTGTCCGTCCAAAATTTGTTAGGTATTTAATTATTTATTTACAGAAATATCGAAATATGTTTATATATCATCTAGAGATCTTGATTTCGCAGATTGTATGTGGCCTAAAGATTTGAAAGAAGCAGGACAGTTCCCAAAAGTACAGTTATATTGGTTTGTATATTTAGTTTAAATAAAATTAAATATTGATATTTATAGTCTTATGTCAGTTAAAAATTCTTTTACAGATTTTCATATTGATTTTGGCGGAACTTCAGTATTTTATCATGTTATCAAAGGATCTAAAACATTTCTTTTTATTCCTCCAACTCAAACAAATCTTAAGAAATATGAAAATTGGTGTCTTAGTCCTAATCAAAGTGAAACATTTCTCGGAGATCAGGTAAAAGAATGTATAAGAGTTGATTTAAATGAAGGAGATACAATGTAGTTTTTATGTTTATAAAAAAAAATTAACATATATAGGTTAATTCCATCTGGATGGATCCATGCAGTTCATACACCATCAGATTCTCTTGTTTTAGGAGGGAACTTTTTAACTTACCTTCATATGGAAATGCAGCTATTGGTAGCAGACATTGAACGACGTACTAAAGTACCAGAAAAATTTAAATATCCGTTTTTTGAAAAACTTCTTTGGTTTTCTGTATTTTACTATTTATCTCTGCCTTTAGAAAATGTTGAAAATTTTGAACATTACTTACATCATAAGAAATTTTCAAACTTAAAAATTGAATCAAAAAACAGAAATATACATCAAAAAGAATTAGTAGGTTGTGAAGTATTGGCTAAATATTTATTTATACGTGCGCAAATGGCAAAAGGACTAGCTCCAGTTACTGCAAATGGTGAAAAATTGAGTACTCCTACTCAAAAACAACTTCGTGCTATGAAATTAGAATTGCCTTATCAATATTTTTCCGGTGATTTTGTAGAATTAGCAAAAGCATTTGGAAGATGGATATATTATAAAAAAGGGTTAAGTATAGAGGAGCATCCTAAATGGTGTTCATTTGAATCACTTGAATCTTATAGTTCAGAACTTAATAGTATTTTTATACGGAAAAAAGAAAATAAAGTATCTAAGAAAAAAAAGAATTCTTTTTACCAATCTAAAATTTCTTTAAATACCTTTAATATTAAACAAAAAAATGGATTAAAACATAAAAAAACTACACAAGCTTCAAAAATGGTTAATTTTTCTTTAAATTCAGAATTAAAATGTTCCATAAAACATCAAGATATTAAAAATACAATTAAAATGGAAGATACCCCTATATCAGTCTCAATTTTATCTAATTCTCAAGTTGAAAATAAAGATACTACCACGCAATCAGACTTATCATATAATATTTTTTCAGATAATACCGTAGATAACGCTACCAAACAAGCAATAAAAGCTGCTATGTTTGGATTAAGATATATTAAGACAAAAAAGTATCCTATTTCAAAAATATCGTCTGTAATGCAAACTTAAATAAAAATTATGCATATTATTTATACATTTTTTCATAAACTTAATTTTTAAAACATATAATAAAATCTAAAATAATACATAATAGATAAAACAAAAACAATTTATTACAAAATATTTTTTTTAAAATGCTTTTATATCAAGGTTTTTTAATATATTTTTAATATGTTCAATTTTTATTTTTAAAATGTAATTAATTAAATTTATTAGACACAAAAATTTTTACTATTTTACATTGTCTAATATTAAAAAAACAGACTAAATGTCTGTATAAATATAAAATATAACAACAAAACAAATTAATTCAAACTACTTCGAATATATCCAAAGATAACATTTGATTAAAATAATTAATTCAAATTTACTAAATATTCCAATGTCTTACTAATTTCTGAGAGTCGCTATTATAGAAACACTAACAATAACACCGATAAAACTTGATACGCCAACGATCACTCCAAGAACACTAGCAATGAATTTATACCTTTTTATATCTTGCTCCATTGTAAATGGCGTATAAGGAAGGTACAGATCTAAACAATGAAACCCATAAAGGATCCACAAAGGTGGAAATATTAGGCCAATAAATAATATAACATAATGTGTATAATAAAGCTCTTTTAATGGAAAAGATAATGAAATAGTTGATGATGATGTAAGATATTTGTCTGGAGATAAATGTGGTATTTCATATTGAGGAATAGTAAATGGTCTTCGAATAGCTTCTGTAAAAGGACTTAAGCTTGAAGTATCCGATTTTAAATCCCCACTTTGAATCGGAGTTGCCAATGGTCTTAAACCAGATCTTCTGGGAAATGAAAAATTCGCAGTTGTTCTTCCAGAATTCGGATTTGATGAAAGCGTATTTTCTATACCTGATGGCTTCTGTGTACTATGTATTTCAGGAGGAAAAAGAAAATATGTATGACGACTTTCTTTAGAACACTTGCTACCTGATTCAGAACTAAATTTAGATTCAGGTCCTTTTTCTAAATCAAGTTTTTTCATATTAGGAGGTTCTGTTGTATTATGTGTATTACGCCATAGAAAAGGCTGTGAAAGCTTAACAACTGGAACCCATATCTTTTCTGAAGGTTTATCAGGGTTTTCACGTAAATGATAATGCTCAACTTGTATATTTTGATCTGATACTGGTGTAGGTAAAACTGTTGCAGACATTCTTAAATAATTTTTATTTTGTAAGATATTTCACTGATTTCTTTTAAAAAAAAACTTCAATTATAGTTACTATTTAATATCCAAAAAAGATTCATCTAATATTTGTTAAAATAAATGTAATTTCTTTTGAAAATAGATTTTCTTTGCATTAGTTTATCAAAAAAAAATTTCGTCTTTTACAAGACCGAAGATCATCTCAAAACCAAAATATCAACATAGTTGCCATAGCAACCAAGATAGTCTAATTAATAAATTATTAGATAATTTTTGAAAATTTCTAAAAATGTTAGATAAATATAATAAAAGATTGATTTTAGTTGCAAAAATGAAATGTTATGAAATACATGAGAAATATATAAATATTGTAAATTTTAAAAATGAAATTGAACAATTGTCCAAAATAAAACAGTTTGTAGCAGATAAATTAAGAATGTTTTGAAAAAGTAGATGATTCTCCAATAGAGTTAGTGTCATTATCATAAAATGTGTTTTGAGCAGAGATATTGGATTGGAAAGCCAAATGCATTTTATTAAGACCATATGAATGATTTAGGGCAATTAATTTAGCCATCATGGCTGATACACTTTTTAATTCTGCTTCCAAGATTTCTCTTTGAACTTTTCTGTTATCGACTGTATCAACAAAATTGACAATTTTCTGTGACTCGTAATTAGTGATAAAAGCATTGAGTTTTCCTTCATTAATCTTGCAAATAATCAGTAATAAGATTTAATATTTATTTAAAAACAACCATTTTTAAAACAAATTCTTCCGTTAAATTATAAGAATCTTGTGATTCTAAAGAAATACCATTCCAGGGGCCAATTTTCCTGTTAATATCAACAATAGAGAGAGATGTATAAATTTTTCTAAGTCTATATATTTCATGATATGAAAGAAATTTTATCGCATATTTTATAAGTTCGTTATTTTTATCCTAAAAATTAATTTATAAGTACTAGACTTGTCATATCATTACAAACCTTGATGAAAATATCTCTATATTTAAAGTAGAGATTTTTTATTTCATCATGATCTTGATGTTCGTACGCTTCAGCAAAGATATCATATGCTTTTCCAAAAACTTTATATGATTTTATACAAACAATATCAGTAATATGAGGAACTGGCTCTATCTAAATAATTTCATAAAAACCAAAAAATTATTTTTGCAAAAATTAATATACCTTTCCATTTACAATAAGACTTAGTATAACGAATTTCTTATATGCATTAACTTGAATAGCCGACGTATTAAGAGTAGGTGCAGAAATAACCTTTAATCAATTAATCCATAATTAAAATTAAACAATTAATAAACTATTCTAAGAAAATGCAATGCCCTATGGAAAATTTTCAATTTTACGTATAAAATAGCCCCATAGAAATGATAAAGCAAATGATCAAGATAAGTAATCCCGTTCTAAAATATATAAAACATTTGTTAACAAATTAAAGCAATAAATTACATTTTTATCAAAAATTTCCATATCTTGATCCAGAAGAAATTGTGCTTCTTTATAAGCTTTTGCAACAAAACATTGTTTGACAAAAATAGCATGAATTGGCGTTAACGTGAGTCCAAAATCATTATATCTTTTAAGTGTAGAACACAAAATATCTATAGCTAGAAAAGACTAATTTGATATCATCAATAATAAGAACATAAAAAATATAGCTTACTCTATTTGTGGTATTTGCGCTATCACAAATCCATGCTAAAAATTGCTTAACTAAAAATATTAAAGAGAAAAAAAATGAAAAAATATATACATATTACAGATGCAAACATAGAAACCATTTTTACATTAAAAACAGACAAAAATTTAACACAATCTTCCAATATTGAATCAAATCCCAATATTTGTCCTCTAGCAAACCTATAAATACATAAGAAATAATGTATATATACCGTTGATAGAGAAAATACAAAATATAAAGATATCCAATACTATAAAGTTCAGGATCAAGAGTTTTTAATGGATCCTGTTGATTTATTTTGGCTAAGAGCTCATTGGAAGATCGTTTAAAATACGGTATAAGAATATTCTGAATTGCTGTTGCATCAGTACAAACTTTAATCATTGAAATAAGATCATCGTCTTGATCATGATCATTCATTAGAATTAAGGAGTTTCAAGGCATAAGTATGAGTAAGAATTCTGAGAACATATGCATTAAAACACACATTTTATTCATTAAGTATATTAACTCCTTTACCGAGGAAAATGAAAAACGATAGAAAACCCCAATTATTTAAAGTTTTATGAGTTTACAAGGAAAAAAAGTGAAATTGGATATTTAAATGAAATAGGTAATTTAAGAAAAATCAATAAAGTTTAATCTAAAAAGCTTTAAAGACATTTTACTAAGGTTTTCAACGATAAAAATACAATAATTTTTTGTTACAAAAAAATAGATATCATATTTAAAAAATATGTATTTTATAAATGTTAGGAACAAAGTTAGTAAAAATATAGGAATATAAAGTCATTATTTTTAACATTTTATGTAAAAATAGTGTTATATGTTTAGTATTTTTATTGTTGTATATACAATATTTTTTATGTAAACTTTTATAGTTTTATGTATTAAGAATCAATTGCAAGAATTATATCTTTAAATATAATATATTTCTCACTTTTATAATATTAAAAATAATTCGTTTAAAATTAAAAATATTACTTAAACTTTTATGTTAATGCTTTTTAAATAGATCTTTTGATAGAAATCAAAGCATTCTTATTGCAATTTCATTCTTACTAAATATTTTTTTTTGAAGTTTAGAATTCTCTATTAATAGTAATAAAAAACCAACATTATTTTTAAAATAATCATAAAAATTATCCCTACTTAAAAATATAATTGTAACCATATACTATAGGAAATTGTATATATTAGTTTTTTCACATATGGATGTTACAAAAATCCATATTTTTAAAATTTAAGAATATTTTCAAATACTATTCAAAATCAAAGAATTTAAATATATTATAAATTAAAATGTTAAAATATATAAAAACAAAATTTATATAATGAATTCCATAAATTTTTATTTATAAAAATATAACATTTTAACAAAAATGAAGGTAAATAAGGTTTATAAAAATTAATATTTATTTTAAAGATGTTACCGAAGTAACACTGTTTATTTTCACCGATAAGTTTAATAAAAAACAAAAAAGACTATGGTATTAGAATTAATAAGATAAAACGTGTTTTTTTAAAATAATTTGATTACTTTTTTCTATTTTTAAATGATTTCTTTCAAAGAATCTATTGAAGATCAAAAAGAAAATATCGAACCATTACGACAAGGACGGTCTGTAAAAAGTTTGGCAAAAGCTTTTTCAGAAGATCCATGCTCATTGAAGATAAAAAATGATCAAGAAAGACGTGTTTTTGAGTCTGAAATTGAAAATTTAGATGATCATGATGATCCTTTGGATGTCTGGATCAAATATATTAAGTGGACAAATGAAACTTATCCTCATGGTCAAAGTGCAGAAAGCGGACTTGTTTCATTGCTAGAGAGGTGTATTCGTTGTTTTGTAAATGTTTCTTATTATAAAGAGGATCCTCGATATCTAAAAGTATGGATCCAATATATGAAATACATAGATGATCCTCGAGAATTGTTTTGCTTTTTAGCTTATAATAATATCGGGCAATCATTAAGTACATTTTATGAAGAGTATGCAAATTTTCTTGAGGAAAATGGAAGGTATTTAATTTCATATTTGATGCCTTTTTATAATAGTTAATAGAAAATTTCAAGCAAATGAAATATATCAACTTGGAATTGAAAGGAAAGCACGTCCATTTGATCGTTTGCAACGAAGATACAACGAGTTCTTAAAAAGGTCTGTTGAAAATCCTTCTATTAATGGACCAAGTTCTCCCGCTTTAGCACCTATCCGTTCAGCCCTATCTACAAAATTCTTATCTAGTCTTAATGATTCAGGTAATTTAGTACAATTAAATAATACAAAAAAACCATCTGGGATGTCGCGTATAAATGTATATGTTGATTCTGAAAATGACGAAAGATTTACTAAAAGTTTCAAAACTAGTAAATGGGATAATATTGGAACTATACAAGAAAGAAGAAAAGAAAATTATCAAGAAGCTAAACAATGGGTTGGAGAAAAACTTCCTATGAAAAAACAAAATCAACAATTTTTGTTTACAGAAAAATTTACTGTTTTTCGTGATGAAGTATCTTAAATTAAGTATATTGCTATATACTAATAAATAGTAGGAAAATAAAACATTTAAAGAATCATTAAATCTGTTTGAAAATCCGCCTATGCCTAAGAAAGAAGAAAAAATTGTAGTTAATTTAGAAGCAATATATTGTAAAAATGGAGAAGAATTTTCGCTAGATGAATTGAAAGCTAAAGCGATGGGTTTACTGGGAAAAACCTGGGAAGATAATGCGGCAGATAGTGCAATGGTTCCATTATGTTTTGAAAGTAAAACAGTATTAAAAGGTTTGATTTTAGACACAAAAATTATAGTATTCATATTATAATAGATTCGTCTCAAGCATTTGACCTCTCTAAAAAACAAGCATCACCTACTATCAATACAAAGGCAGCCTTGGCCGATATTTTTGACATTTTTAATCAACCTTTAAAATGCGAACAATCTGATAGTAGTTCAGATGAAAATAATAATGAGATTGGATATGAAGATAATTCAGTACAAAAACACATGGAAAATGTGTCACAATCCCAAGATTTGTTAGATGATGAATTCCATCCAAATAGTTTTAATGAAGAAAATAAAGATATTAATTACAAAGATCAAAGTGAAAGCATAAAAACTTTAAGAGAAAACGATAAAAATGAAACAATTCAGACTTATAATAGTTTTACTACACCAAGTCGTGAAAACGTATCTTCATTTCCGCTAGATAAGCATAGCTCATCTATTAATATAACGACACCTATAGTTGAAGATACTGAGCAACTTTTATTATTGAGTCATTTAAAACCTGAAAAAAAAGAAAAAATGCAATTTAATGAAGAAAGTGATCTAATAAGTACTCCTTATTTAAATTTAGAAAAAAAAAAACCAACACATTCTACGTCATTTAAACACCAATCTTTATCGAATTGCTATGTTATAAAAGAACCTATTTGTAATCCGTTCGAGGATAACATTCAAAAAACTATATTATCAAATTTAAATCCCTCAAATTTTTATGGCGGTTTTTATAATTTTTCAGATAAAATATATGGGAAATTGGATCTTGAACGTTTTAATAAGCCATCATTTAAAAAGTCTTCACACAATAATCAAGATTTATTAGTGAAATTAACTGAAAATACTAGTTATCTCATAAAAAAAAAGCTTGGAGAAGGTGCATTTGCATTTATATATTTAGCCGAAACTAAAAATTCTTCAAATTCTACGCCGCAACTAAGAGCTATTAAGATCGAGCGTTCTTCTATACCTTGGGAATTTTACATAATACGACAGGTAAAGCATCGTCTTAATTTACATCGTGCATTAGAGTCTATTATTGATGTATATGAAATGTATATTTATCGTGATGTTGGTTTTTTAATAATGAGATACCGGGATCAAGGAACGATTCTTGATTTAGTTAACATGTTTAAAGCAGAAACAGGTAATGGTGTAGATGAGGTTCTTGCTATATTTTTTACTATAGAGCTTTTAAGAACATTGGAACAGTTGCATAATAAACATATTCTTCATGGAGATTTAAAACCAGATAATTGTCTTGTTCGCTTTGATCCTGTTGAAACAGAGTGGCTTTCTAAATATCAAAAAGATGGATCAGGCGGTTGGGCATCTAAAGGAATTGTAATTATAGATTTTGGGAGAGGAATAGACTTAAAAATGTTTTCTCCTCATGTGCAATTTGTAGTAGATACACAAACAGACGAACAAGATTGTGCAGAAATGCGAGAAGCAAGACCATGGACTTATCAGATCGATTACCATGGATTAGCTACTATAATTCATACTCTTCTTTTTGGTAAACATATTGAAACAATTCCAGAAAAAACATTAGGACTAGGTGCAGTGCGTAAAAAATATCGTTTAGCTAGTGGATTTAAAAGATATTGGCAACAAGATCTTTGGAAAAAATTATTTGATTTGCTATTGAATCCAATAGCTAATGCTGGTGAAAAAGGTCTTCCTATTACTGAAAATCTTAAACAAGTACGTGAAGAAATGGAAATTTGGCTTGTAGAAAATTGCGAAAAGGGAATTGGTCTTAAAGGAATTATATGGAAAATTGAAACTTTATTGCAAGAACGAAAATAATATTGAATATATAAATTGATATGGGTATTTTATATTTAAATAATTCAGATTGGTTTAAATTTTAATAATTTAATATATAATTTTGGAAAATAAATATAAATTTATTTTATAAATATAAATTATTTTTGTATATATATTTGCTATGTAAATTCGAAATGAATTCAACTTATATTACATAAAATATTTTAATAGCTTTCAATTTATATAACTTTATGAAAAATAACATATAAATAAATTAAGTGTTTAATGTTTATAAAGCTTACAAGCAACTCTACTTAAATTAAAATATCTGCTTTATTAATAAAATTATAAAACAATTTAGAAGACAATTGCTTTCCTAAAATATACATTCTTAAATTCTAATAAATTTTTAATTTGAAAACATTATTTTTAATTAAATATTCATAAATATTCATAGAACCAATTATCGTTGAATGATTTTTATAAATTTATCAAATTTTTTATAAAACCTTATTAATTTAAAAAAAAAAGCTAATAAAAGACATAAGAAATAGGCATAAACGCAAAATATTTTACTACAATATATATTTATCATTTTTCTATTTTCTAATAAGATATATATTTCTAAAGATTTTATATTCTTGCATAAAATAATAACTTTAAGATATTTAAGAAAAAAACATATTAATATATCTAAAAACAAGAAATGAATAGATCAGGTCGTCAAACATTCAATCAAATAGCAGAAATGCTTCGTTCTCGGGCTGGTAACAGTGGACAAGGAGCTGGGAGCGGTAATCATAGTGCACTTATAGGAGTAGGACTGGTTATTGGGCTTGCAGGTCTTGGTACATTAGTGAATTTGTCACTATATAATGGTAAACCAGAAAATTAGTTTTTGAAACAGAAATAGAAAATACTAATTATAAACAGTGGATGGTGGTCACCGTGCTATTAAGTTTTTATATTTAAATTATAGAAAATAGTTAATAAGAGATTAGATACAGTAGAATTTCAGGAATCAGTCCAAAGATATATAGTGAAGGGACTCATTTTTTTATCCCTTGGCTTGAAACACCACAAATTTATGATGTTCGTGCTAAACCAAGAAATATTGCATCTCTTACAGGAACCAAAGGTTATTTGTTTAACATAAAAAGAAAAAAGATTATTAATAGCTATAAAGATTTACAAATGGTTAATATAACATGCCGTGTACTTTCTAGACCCAATGTTACTGCTCTTCCAACAATATATCGTACTCTTGGCACCGATTATGATGAACGAGTTCTTCCTTCAATTGTTAATGAAGTTTTAAAAAGCGTTGTTGCACAGTTTAACGCGAGTCAACTTATTACACAGAGAGAAAAGGTTTCACTTATCCTATAGCTTATACTTTATTGATTGTATAATAGGTATCAAGACTAGTTCGAGAAAATCTTGTTCGGCGAGCTCGTATATTTAATATAGAACTTGACGATGTTTCATGTATTTTTATGAATAAAAATTTTAAACACTACTAATTTTCATAGTAACACATGGTTTATTTAACTATTTTATCTAAATTATACAAACATATTAATGATTTAAATAGTGCAATTTTCTCCAGAATTTACTGCAGCGGTTGAGGCTAAACAGGTTGCACAGCAAGAAACACAAAGAGCCGCATATTTAGTAGACCGTGCTCGTCAAGAAAAGGTTCATCGGTTTCAATATTATATTATTTTTAATAGTATTTAGCAAGGTGCTATTGTCAGGGCTCAAGGGGAAGCAAAATCAGCAGAACTTATTGGAGAGGCTATTAAGAAAAGCAAAGGATTTCTGGAACTTAGAAAAATTGAAGCCGCTAGAGATATTTCACGCATTCTTGCCGAGGGCAATAATAAAGTATTTTTGAATTCAGAAAACTTAATGCTTAATGTTACCGAACAAAAGTATGAGGCCGATGACCAATACAATGATCTAATAGGCAGCAGGGATGAAGCAGTGAAAAAATAAAGTGTATTTTTTATATCTAATGTATTTTTCTTTATGTAGTTCATAAAAACTATACTTCCATCCAATATTAATACATGCCTAAATATTTCCTTTCAAAATACGTTCTGCTAGTTTCTCTTTAGCCATTTGATAGGCGTTCATAAGCCCTTTTTCACTTAAATCAACCTGGACAATCCCATCAGAAAACGACGGCCGTGAAATACGCGAAACAATAACAGATGGTTCTGTTTCTACAATAATTCTAGATAATATTAGACATACTAGCCAAAACCTGTATCATAAACCCGTTATCACATATCTCGTTCACTGCAAGAGAAAGTAAATCATAGTTTTCAAGCAGTGCATGTTTATCAATAAGCATTCTTGTCTCCATTAGAAACTCAAGAAATAGTAAGCTGTCAATCTACTTAAGAAGCATCTCCAATGTTTCTTTCAATGTCGTCAACACTTCATATAGCATCAATTCATTCTCATCCTGTCCTCCAACCACATATATCATAACATCTACTGATAATTTATATACAACTGTACGGTTTTCATATAAAATCACATCATTATTAGTCTTCTTTGTTTTCTCCCAAAGTCCTTTCTCAAATATTCGTTGTTCCTTTACTGTTGGATAAAGATTTGGATGAACATATCCAATTTGCGGAATTTCATGAGGAGATTGACAATACTTAGCAAACAGGCGATTCCCTGTTGAATCCAACTAAAAATATTAGTTTTTTATGTAAAAAATAACACAAAAACAATCAAAATAGCGTGGATTGTATAAAGTGTGAGGTTCGTCATATAATATGTGTAACGAGAGCAGAGTACAAGTAAATGAAGAGGTCGTTGGCATGGCAACAAGAGAATTAGAATGAAATATTTGATGAATTTTTTGGAAAAATGTATGAAATAAGCTTTAAAAGGATATATATGGATACTTAGAAGAGGAGGGATTAGTGTATTTTTGTGAGAGAATGAAAATTTGTCAAATGTGTTTATGAGCTTTAGTCTTTGCACGAGTATTAATGTCGTTTTTCCCCATCATTATCTTAACTGAAGGAACACAGAGGGGGGAGAGAAGATCAGAGTCCCTAAGGGAATGAATAAGTTCTTTTTCTCTTGGAAAAACCTTTTCTTTGTCGTTTAAATGTGGATCGACAGGCAAAGAATCCCAATATGCAAGAATACTGCGTACTGCTTTTCCTTTTTTTGTAGATCCAGGCTGCAGTTTAATTTTATATTTGTATTTAGCCATAGAAGAGTATGGTGCACAAATAGGAATTGCATCGATCAATATATCATCGGGTAGTGGAAAAGACACAAGTGCATCCAGATTTATTTCGTAATCCTTAAAAAAATTAGATTTGCAGAAAGAAGACAAAACTGTACTTTTTTATCTTCAGATGTTTTAGAATTGTCTTTTTTTTGTAAAAGTATGTTCTTTTTTTTAGGATTGTTTTGAGGAACCATTTGTTCAATATTACAATTTCCTTTTTGAGAAAGTTCTTTCACTTCCTTATTAGCAACAACTTTTTTTTTATTTTTATTATCTTTCAAGTTCTCTTTTTTTTTAGATACTTTATTAGACCCTAGTAACTCCATTCGCAAAGCCCTATCATCTTCATCTTGATCTGCGTATTTAAGCATTATTTTTTTTAATTTCCCTTTTTTCCCTCTTACATTTGTCGATAATAGGGAAGTATTTTTTTCTTTTGATTTACTTGTATCTATTTGTTCCGAATTTAAATTTGAATTATTTTGATTAAGATCTATATCGTCTGATTCAATTTTTTTTTGCTTTATCTTTTCTGTATTCTCATTTAATTCTTGATTTTTTTTTGTACGCATATTTTTCATGTCTCGTCTTTCCTTTATACTTATTCTTTTTTTTTCTATTTTCTGGTAAGAAGCACATATATCCGAAATAATTTGATTATTTGATATCAATGGCTCAACATATTCTTCTACACCATATTTATCTTCACTTTTTATTTCTTGTGTAGTTTTTACTAGTATATCTTTTAAATCTATTGGCAAGTTTTCTTGATTATTAGTTTCTTCAAAATTATTAAAATTATCTTCTATTTTAAGATTATTAGTATTCATTTTCTGTTCCTTATCATTTAATGAAAAATCAGCTATTTCTTCCGTAATAGACGCTGCTTCATTTGATATCGTATGAACTGATAACTCATTTTCATTATTTTTAGACAACTTATTTTCAAGACGACGTGCTTTGCTAACTTCATCAATAGTCCATAAAATCCCATATCCAAGAATAAGTTGCGACGGAGGCAAAAAATTCTTTTTTCCTTGAATCATAAATGTTCCTACAGTTGAATATTCTTCCATTTCTTCAACTTTTAAAACTTGATCATAATAAACCCTAAAAATTTATTATTAATAATGCTAATATATGTATATATACATATATATATTACCACCATGCACTTGTGACAATTTTACTAGTCCTAAAATAGTTGGTATAGTTTGATCAATAATAATTAAGTTATTACCATGCATTTGATTTAGCTATTGAAAATGCTCCAGCTTGGTTAAGAGTATTTGGAGGAACAAAGGATGAATCAATCATATTTTTAATAATAACAACAGCAGCATCTTTCAAATCAGCATGCACATATATGTCATTTTTGGAAAAATGATTTTGGATTAAAATTTTGTTTTGTAATAAATCATGTCCTGCTAATACTAAATACCCATCTGAACTAATAAACCACAAAAATTTCTCAAACCATTGTAAGTTTCTCATAGGAACTAACTTTTTTTTTTCTTGTGCAGTATTTCTTTTCAAATCAGAGTTAATTTTACGTTCTGCATTTTTCAAAGCTTTAGAAGATGCAGCTATTGTTTTCTCCTCTTTTACTGATGCTGCTTTTTTTTTTTCATAATAATCTCTAGCATTTGCTTGATTTGATTAATATTAAAAATATTATAGATGGATAAGTTTACTCCATGCATTTAAAGATAATTTAATATCAATATTTAACGTTTCCGTCTTATCATTTTGACCATTAAACAGACCAGTTGTTGAATCATTTTCATAGATATTATCATCTAGGTGTGGACAAGGTAATTGAATTGTAATAGTATTTGATTCTAATTTAAGAGGAAGTAATATTATTTCTGCAGCAGGATTACCATATTCTTTTTCTGTTTTTACTAATTTAGCAATGTCTTCCCTATTTATTTATTAAAATAAACTATATTATACATAATATCTGTATTTTACCAATCCATACTCCGTAAAACACAAGTGTTAACCGCTTTAATAGTTTCATCAACCTAAATAAATTATTATAACAGTTCAATAATTTTAAAACATACTATTTCTTGATTTTCTTCAATAGCTTTTGCTTTTTTTATACAAATATTTTGAAATTTTTGTAAATCATCAATCTTTTTTTGATGTTCTTCTTTTGTTATCTGTAAACGCCGATAAGCAATATCTTTTTGGTTTTTTAACTTCATGTCAAATTTTTGAGATTCTAATGAAGAAAAATATTTATCTATACAACTGTTGTATCCATCATCAAATGTAATAACAGAATAATTTGGATTATTAGAGTACTGTTTTGGAATAAACGGATTAAAATCTACATATATCTTCACAGGATCTGGTGTAGATTCTAATGTAATATCATTTAAGTTGATCCTAGTTTTTGATTCAATTTTTTCAACGATATATCCTGTGACAGAACCTTCTTCACATTTCTTGATAAGATCATCAGCTCTTTGAAACGATAAAAGTAAATGCTGTAAATTAATACTTTCTAATAAATCAGTAAATAAAATGAGAAAATGAATAGAAGTAAAAAATTATTAATGATTAATATACTAACCTATATTATGATAAAATTCGTCAATTTTCATATCTGGATCAATATTCGCATCTCTTATAATGTGCTCAATAAGCGCATTTCCATAATTGCTTAATTCCCAAGAAACCAATTTTTTTAAAGGAAGCTCTCTTGGTTTTTTTTCCTTTTTTGACGTTTTTTTAAAAGAAGTTGATAAATTCATTTGTTTAGGTAAAGGCTCTTCTTTTGGACTTAAATATTTGTCTTTCAATGTTTTTATTAAAGACCGTAAAACATCTTCTGTCATTTTTTCAACTTGTTTATTTTGAGGAGTAGGTGTAATTTGATACAATTGGCCAACAGAAAACTGTTGATGCATCCCCCCCGGACGCACAAGTCGAAGAAGAGAAAGTATTTTCATATCACTGTCTGTTAAAAGAATATTTCCTGCAGCGTAAAATTCAAAAATAAGATAATACTGAGGCTTAAATAATTCTACAGTTTCAGATCCACAACCAAAACCAAGATATACTACTCTATCACTATTAATCTGCTTTAAAGATACTAAACGCTTTGATTTCAAATGCTTTCGCAGCTTTGCACAAAATTGAGAAGGTAATGCCGCTGTTTCACGGACATAACATGTTAAATGGATCCGTGATCCGCTTTCCACAAGAAGATGCTCTTTATGTCCTGATGTTGCAAACTTAAATTGAAAAGTACGCTCTGAAATATCATATATATTTTGCAACCGTAATCCTATTAATTTTTGTAGCTCGCTTACAACACTTTTTAAATCTAAAATACTAAGCTGTTAACCACTGGTTAAAATTGATATTCAAAAAATACTTAAGCTTTTGTTTCATTTTAAATATATGTTTATAACTTTACATCATGATTTGCCATTATTCTTGGTTTTTATAGTTTTGTCAGTTTTTAACGTAATAAGTCGTTAGAACAAAGTAATAATCTATAAACGACTGTCTAGTAAACAGTCAAAAAAATAATGTTAAAGACTATGTTATAATAAATATAAAAATTATATATTAAACACAAATATTCATTTAAAGAAGACCACATTTTTTTGTGTCTTGTGTTTTTTTTAAATTTTAGTTTAATTGAAAGCCTTTTGAAAAGATTATAAATAATAATTTTAATATTTAACAGAAGACATAAAAGATTTTGTTAAGGATTAAATTAAAACATAAAAATAAAAACAATTTCATATTTTAAAGAAGTGTTTTTATATTTTTCTATTAACAAAATTAATAATTTGAAAAAGTTATTTAAAATAATAATAAGTTTTTCTTTAAAAAATAATAAAATGTATGGAACCTTCTTATAACATAATATCTTATTTTTTATATCTACTGAAGAATTCTGTTATATAACATATTTACTAAGACATTTTCCGACAAATATCAATATATCATGTATACCCTTTAAATTATATACCTTTTAAGTCAATTTTAAATGTATCTTTGAGCTTTTTCATGTATTATAACATAAAGTATATAGTTTATATGAAAAAAATTCAAATAAAAACATAAAATTGATTAGATATGTAATTTAATTTGATTATTTATAATACAAAATACATTTAATGAATAATAATATTTGTTATTATTAACTATTTAATGGTTATTTTTGAAATAAAAATATAAAATATCTTATAAAAAAGTAGTTAAAAATTTTCATAGGTATTCAAATATCATTTCAAATTTTACAATATACTTTATAAAATATAATTTGAAATAACTTAAAAAATAAGTTCTCTTTAAAAAAAGCTTTTATAAAAACATTTATTTATTTTTAAATGTAAAAGCCGGAATATAAAACTTGATTATATATGTTAATTTTCTAAACGACAAGATTTTTGTGATTAAATTTTCAAAAAAATGTAAGTTTATTTGCATCATTTCTTAAAAATATTTTTAATATATTTCTAGGATTTTAATTCCCTTTATATGTTTTTAATATTTTAAATTCTATCATTATTATTGATAAGATAGAATTTTAAATATGGTATAAATGTAAAAAAATGGAGAAAAATGATTTTTTAACCAGAATTTTACCTGTATCTTCAAAATCTATTAATTTTTATAAAAAAGAATCAAAAAAACATCATTTTGATGCAAGCTCTTTGACAATTTCATCGCCTGATACTCTTAAAGCACTTCAAGAGGCAGTACAAGTTCTTAAAGAAGGAATATTTCCTATAGCATTTCCTACAGAGACTGTATATGGTTTAGGAGCGGATGCTACTAATTCAAAAGCAGTGATGTCTATTTTTCAAGCTAAAAATCGTCCATCAGACAATCCTTTAATTGTTCATATATCCTCACTTGATCAATTACAACGTATGTTTCATTCTAATGTTGAAAAAATAGAAACAGAAGACATTATTCCTCCTATTTACATGCCTTTAATTGATCGGTTCTGGCCAGGTCCTCTTACTATTATTCTTCCAATTAAAAATTTTAAAATTTCACCAATTGTAGCCGCAAAAAAAGATACAATAGCTATTAGAATGCCATCAAATCACATTGCTTTGGCTATCATTGCACTTTTTGACATGCCTATTGCTGCACCATCTGCTAATATTTCAACGAGACCTTCATCAACACTTGCTTCACATGTATATCATGATTTTAAAGGGAAGATTCCTATCATTATAGATGATGGTCCATGTCATATCGGCCTAGAAAGCACAGTAGTTGATGGTCTTGTGGATCCTCCAGTGATCTTAAGGCCAGGAAGTATTACTAAAGAACAAATCAAATCATGTGGAGGTAAATGGAAGAACGTTCTTGTCTATACACATAAGGACACAAATGAAGTTTCAGAAACAATTCCACGTGCACCAGGTATGAAATATAAACATTATTCACCTAAGGCAAAAGTTGTATTATTTGAACCTACATCTGAAGAATCTGTGATAAAATGGGTTACACAAAATATTGATGTTAATATTGAAAAAAAAACACTAATTGGAATCATGAGAACAATGCATTGGAAGTGGGAGCATTTAAAGGAAATTTATTTAAAATGGAAAACTCTAGATTGTGAACTTGGGTGTACTGGTAGTGAAATTACTAAAAATATATTTTCTTCATTAAGAAATATGGATCTTCAAAATGTAAATATAATTCTTATTGAAGGCGTTTCGGAAAAAGACGAAGGGTTAGCAATAATGAATAGAATTAGATGTTCAGCATCTATAATTGTTTTGAACTAATTTTCCCCAATATTTATATTTTTTGGTTAACATTTTGTATCATTTCTGGAAATAAAACATATTTTATTTTAAGATGCATTTTAAAAATAGTGTTTTTAGGATCTCAACTAAAGAAACTATTAATAATATAATACTTATAAAATGTAACAAGTAATATAAAACTATGCGATTTCATTATCTAGGTTTTAACAATATCACATCATACAGCTATGAATGATTCTTTTACTATATTTTTTTGTGTTTTTAATTTCCGTAGCTCATCAGCCCAAAAAATACTACTTGTAACAACAATTAAAAATAAAAGATCAGATAAACTTAAGGATTCTGTATGAAATATTCTTTGAAAAAACGGTATATAAATAACAGATATTTGTCCCAAAAAAGATCCTAAAATAGCCAGATTAAACATATGATTAGAAAAAAAGCCTATATTGAAAATAGATTTTGTATTAGAACGACATGTTAATACATTAAATATATCAAAAAAAACAAAACAAGTAAAAGCCTATAAAAATTAAAAAAGGAAAAATAATAATATTATAATTATACCATAGTAGTAGATTTGCGTTCTGTACTTCTATTTATTTCAAATATATATATAAAAAATGTCCCAAAAACAATGAGAAATGCAGAAATAAAAACTTTTTTAAGAAGAGCTGTTGTTAAAAGCGGGGTATTTTTTTCACGAGGATGGTTTGAAATAACATTTGAATGAATAGATTCACAGCTAAGACTTTGTGCAGGAGGACCGTCCATAAGAATATCTATAATTAATTTTTTTGTTAAAAAATATGTATGTAATACTTATCCATAAAATTTGTGTAGCAGTTAAAGGATTCTGAAAACCAAAAATTACAGCAAAAGATACCAAAGAAAGCGCAGCAATAGATGTTGATAATTGAAATGTTATAAATGCACTAATATTATGGTAAATTCCTTTGCCTAATAAAACATAAATATCAATAATTAATGTTAAAAATTAACTTACCTTCTTCAATTGCATTTAAAATAGTTGAAAACGAATCATCAGTCAATATCATATCTGCTGCTTCTCTGGCCACGTCAGTACCATATTTTCCCATAGCAATACCAATATTAGCAAGCTTTAAAGCAGGAGCATCATTAACACCATCACCTATCATTGCAACTATATTACCCCTTGTTTGAAATGCTTCTATTATTTTCATCTTATGTCTAGGAGTAGTTCGAGCAAATATATTAATATTGCTTATGGCCTCAGAAAGTTGTTTATTTGTCATTTTTTCAAAACTATTACCAGATATCACATTTTCAAATTGCTGATAACCCTGATTAATCTTATGTGATTTTGGATACTGAATCGGTATGCCAATGTTATATGCAGTTGATAGAGCAGTTGCCTCTGAATCTCCTGTTATTATAACAACTCTAATAGAATTCTGAAGTAAACGTTGGATAGATTCTTTAATATCTTTTTTAAGTGGGTCATGTAGTCCAATAAGACCAGCTATAGTAAGGCCTTGATTAGAAGAACTAGATAAACTGGCTAAAGCTATAACTCTCAAGCCTTCACTGGCCATGTTAAGAGCAGCTCTATCAAATTTTTCAATGATATCTTTTGTCAATGGTATTTCTATTGCATTTTTTTCTAAAGCAGAAACAGATTTCATACGTATTTCTTCATAAGAACCTTTTACATATACAGAACTTAAAGATGGAGTCATAGAAGAAGGATATGCTGTAACAGACATCCATTTTCTATTTGAAGAGAAAGGGATTTCTTGAGTACGTGTATATACCTGTTTATTGTTAAAAATGTTTGATAATAACATTAAAATTACCATACGATTATCATTATACCCATATCTTTCAATTAATTCCATAATTGCAACATCAACAGATTGACCAATGAATTTTCTGTTGTTACTTTTTCGAGCATTATTACAAAGATTGGCTAAAAAATATGTTTAAATGTTAAAAAAAAAAAAACTTACCAATATTTAAAAGACATTTAAGAGTTTTGTCATTAGTAAATAATGGTTTTTTCAAATCTGACGAAATATCTATGAGGCCATCTTCACCCAATGTAAATATCTTTTGTATAGTCATATGGTTTTCAGTTAATGTTCCTATTTACAATTAAAACATATAAAGATAAATATTAAAATAAAAACCAGTTTTGTCACAACACATAATGTTAACACTTCCTAATGTTTCAACACTTGGCAAGTTTTTAACGATTGCTTTTTTATTTGCCATACGATGAACCCCTAAAGCTAAAGTAACACTCACAATAATAGGAAGACCCTCAGGAACAGCCGCAACGGCTAAAGATATAGTAATAGTAGACATTTCTAGCCATGATCTTCCTTGTAGCAGTCCTGTTAAAGATATTATGACTATAACAATAATAGAAAACAAAGAAAGTTGTTTTCCAAGTTCATCCATAGATTTTTGTAACGGTGTTCGCGGTGATTTTATCTAAAATTAATAAATACTAATAAAAATATTAAGTGTTATTGTACGCGTTGAATATCTTCAAAAATTGAACCAAACTCTGTATTTTTTCCTGTTCTTATTACAATACCTGAACCACTACCTATATTCATTAAATTTTACAAAGACACTAATAAAATATTACCGTGCTTTACCAATGTTCCCATAAATCCAATACATCTTTGCTCACTGATAGGAACAACCAGTCTGTCTTCTCGAAGTGCATCAGTATTTTTACAGACTGCATTCGTTTCACCAGTCAAATTTGATTCATCCAACTCAAGATCAATCGCCTATATACCCTGATGAGACATTTAAATATCTACATATGTGCAGATACTTCAGTAATTCGTAAATCTGCAGGAATTCGATCACCTATTGAAAACTTGATCAAATCTCCAGGGACAAGTTCTGATGCAGCTATATATTGATTCTCTCCATTTCTAATTACATGACAATTATATGATACCATATTATTTAATGCTTTTAAAGACTTTTCTGAGTGATATTCCTGCAGAAATCCCACTATTTAGTACATCAACTAGAAATCAGAGAAACGTTAATATTTTACCTGAAACTACCATTATGAGCGCCTATACGATATTATTAACCAGTATTCTCAACAATGTGTTATTTTAATACATACTATTATAATACTTACTGCATCATTAACATTGCCCACAAATAAACTTATTAATGCACTTATAAGTAACAACATCATCAAAAAATTATCAGTTAATTGTTTGAAAAACCGAAAAAAAAGAGATTCATTGCTTTCAATAGTTGTTTTATTAATACCATAGATAGACTGACGATATAGAATGTCTTCATGTGTCAACAGACCTGTTTTCCAAGATGTATGAAGTAGTGCACAACATTCTTCAACACTTGAACGAAAAAAATCCGTTTTAAGGCAAATTTCAGAAAAAGAATCATGATTCCATGAATTCCCGAGCTTATCTGAAGGTTTTACTGGCATTTCTAATAATTATAATTGATTATAAGTTCATTTTACCTATATTATGAGCCTTTTCTACGGTTGATGATGAGTAAAATCGGAGTATTATAGTTAAAATAAGGAAAAATATAATAAAATAATTTATAAATAGTTTATATAAATAGTTTATATAAATAGCAATGTAAATAGCAAAGAATAATGTGATGATATTTAATAGTAAATATAATGAAAATAATTATTAAACGAATGTCAAGCCGTATATAATGTAGATGCTACACGACCTCCATGACCTGTCCAATTAATATGAACATTTTTGGCCTCTTGAGAAGCAGTATTTGATGTTTTTGGAAGAAGTTGAAGAGTATGTGCGCCTAATAAGTAAGTACAAAGCGTAAAAGAAAAACGAAATACCAAAATAATCTCTTTGGGCTTGGATTAAATTAGATGGAAGATGTTCACTTCTATATCCATCAAAAAATGAAAGAGCAGTTGAAAAAGCAGGCGTTGGAATTCCCATTTCAGCTGCACTTGCAACAATTTTTCTCCACGAAGGCTCAGCAGTTAATATGGCATTGTGGAAGAATGGTTCTAACAAAACATATAAGAAAATATATATTTTAAAGAGATCATTACTTAGTAAAAGATTTTCCAATTCAGGTGATTCTAAATAAGCTTTGGAAATTTCTTTTAAAAAAACACTACGAATAATACACCCACCTTAATTAAAATTAGTATAATATTAATGAGAAGACTTTGATACCTTGCCACATATGTGCAATGCTAGAGTTATCAAGTTTCCAATTATAATTAGTAGCAGCATGTTTCATTAGCATAAAACCTTGAGTGTATGAAATGATTTTGCTGGCATAAAGTGCCTTTTAAATTTTAGATATGATATTATATATATAATAAAATCTACCTGTTCTAAATGGCAAATGAATTCTTTTTTGTTCCCTGTGTATTTAGTATTTAATCTTTGAAATTTTTTAGAAACATTAATTCTTTCTTCCTGCATATTTGAAAGAAATCTAGAAAAAACAGCCTCAGAAATAAGAGTTGCTGGTACACCTAAATCAAATGCAGAAATAGCTGTCCATTTTCCAGTACCTATATAGAATATTGAGTTTATGTATACATTTTAATAAAAAAATAAATACACCTTTTTGCCCAGCAGAATCCATAATTCTATCAATTATATATTCGTCATTATCATCTTTATAACGAAAAATATTACAAGTAATTTCAATTAAAAATGAATTAAGAACACCTTTATTCCATTGCTCAAATATATCACCAATTTCTTGATTACTCATCTCAAGGCCTCGTCTCATCAAATCATACGCTTCACTGATTAGTTGCATATCACCGTATTCAACCCCGTTGTGAACCATTTTGACATAATGTCCTGCACCAGATTCACCAACCCAATCACAGCATGGCTTATCATCAGAGTAAGCAGCAATAGTTTGAAAAATATGTTTAATATGCTTCCATGCATCAGAATTTCCACCAGGCATAATCGATGGCCCATGCCTAGCACCTTCTTCTCCTCCTGATATTCCGGTTCCAACGAAAAGAATACCTTTAGCTTTCAACCTTTCATAACGAGTATTAGTGTCAACAAAATAACTGTTTCCACCATCTATATCTATTAGTATTTTAAAGAATAATTACTTCTTTTACCAATGATAATATCTCCTTTTTCAATATAAGGAAGAAGAAGTTCAATAAACTGATCTACTGGCTCTCCTGCTTTAACAAGAAGCATTATGCAACGAGGATGCTTTAAAAAAGAACAAAATTCTTCAATGGAATGTGCACCAACAATAGGCTTTCCTTAAATTATTAATAAATCCTAAATCAAAAATCACAAGAAGCTAAACCTTGAGCCTCATTTTCCAAAAATTGATCAACTTTTGATACTGTTCTATTGAATACAGCAACTGTGAACCTACAAATTGTCTATAAGAATCAAGATTTACTAAATTAATTGCTCTTAAAGAGCAAAAAATTCTATTAACAAACCCTTTATCTGCAGCATTTAAAACAAGATTTTGCCCCATAACGGCCAATCCAATTAGCCCAAAATCTACAGAACCAATTAAAAAGATGTACTTTGCTTGAAAAAGGAACTTGAGATTTACCAGCACTATATATTTTACTTGATTTAAATGTACTGATTTATCAGTACATTTAAATCGGTTTCTTATCAGTTTTAATTCTAGAAAAAAACACTTATACATACACTTTTTTTGAATTTAAATAAGCCATATTTCAATGACAAAATTTCTACTCCAATCAATGTTTTTTTTTGCTTTTAATTATAGATTATTTAATCGTCAAATAGTAATCGGCACCGTTGAATTAGTTATGAAGAATATTTGAATTTCAACGTATATGTACTTATATATATATAAATATACAAAACCAAGTGCAATAAATGAATAAAAGCACATATAGATATATATAACAAATATATGTAAAATTGGGCATGGTAGCAGCCCAAAACATACAAAAAGTGTGATTAAAAAAACTAAATTATTATTTGAAACAATAAAAAAACAAGAATTCATTTAAAGAAATAGACCATGCTAAAAACTAACGATAATGGTGATCGGCTGTGTATAAATCAGAAAAAGAACAGGCTTATAAAATATAAGATAAACTTTACCTTGAATTGACTTGGCAATCTCAGCTTCCCATTTATCACCATTAGCAAGAAGCTTTTCTTTGTTATACAAGAGCTCTTCATGTGTTTCTGTTGCATATTCAACATTTGCTGTCTCAACAATAGCATCAACTGGACAGCTTTCCTGGCAATATCCACAATAAATACATTTTGTCATATCTAGGCCCAGTAAGTCCATGATACATAGACTATCATAGTCAATCAAAATACCTATATCATATCGTGTTGTCCGACGGGAGCCATCTGCACGTTCTTCTGCTTCAATAGTAATAGCCTGAGCTGGACAAACTGCCTCACAGAGTTTACATGCAATACAACGTTCCTCTCCTGTTGGATAACGACGAAGAGCATGTTCTCCTCTAAAACGTGGAGAAACTGGCCCTTTTTCAAACGGATAAAACAGTGTATATCTGTAGTTTTGTTCTCATCAATATTTGTCCTATCAGACTAAAAAAACCTACGGTGTTCGAAAAAACTGTTCTAAAGCAACATACATTCCACGAAGCATTTCTGGAAGTAAGAAGTATTCTCCTGCTTTATCTATAATAGATGATTTTGTCGCCTGTGATTTAGCTGGTGGCTGTGGACGAAAACCAGCTGGTGGTGCTGCTCTAACAGGTTTTGTAGAAACAATATTTCTATAGAAAATACGAGGATTTATTGATAAAAGCTTTTTCATTTTCTATTCAAAAATATCCTTAATTTCTTGATATCTTAGTTGCCTTCATTTAAGTGTAGTCGTTGATATAAAATCATATTAGCAAGAGTTTCTATGGAAACCAGACACCCGATAAATGTTACATAAGCGATCCGTTTGAACGTCAGTATATTTTGCTGTCAAAGATTTTGTGAGAAAAGGTTGTTTTCAGAGTGTATTTTTAAGTAAAATCTGTTTGTCTTTGAAAGGATATATAAGTTTTTGGGTAAAGGTTTTTTTCTGGTTTTTTTCTGGCCTTTTTTCTGATTTTTTTAGTCTATTTTTAAATGGGAAAAGTGAGTTGGTGTTGTTTGAGCTTAATGTGCTAATATTTGTATTTTTATAGGTTCATGGATCTCTTTCACGGTGAGTTTTACTAGGGAAATATGTTTTTTGCTGATTTATGTGTTTGTAGTGCAGGAAAAGTAAAATCGTAAGGGCTATCTAATAATAAAAATATTAATTCAAACAAAAACAGGCAAACGCCAAAAGTAGAGAAGCAGGAGAAGCCAAAGAAGGCCTGTGGACGTGCACGTAAACGGATATTATACAATCGCCGGTTTGTTAATGTCACTTTGTCGTCAACTGGGAAACGAAAGGTATCTATTTTGCGTGTGCTTTTGGCAATTTACAAGGGATCTAGATGAATCCAGCACCAAAATCATAATTTTTTTCTTAAATTAGACAAATGGGTTATTTACAAAGCATTTGTTTTTAATAATATTATGTTTGATCTTAACATATTCAATAATTTATTATAGAACTTATTATGTTTATTAGGACTTTATGTATTTTTGTTTATTATAAATATATTGCAAATATTAATTTTCATAATGTTTAATTCTAAGAATCAAGCCTTGATTTTATTTAGAACAAATAGTATCCGCGGATGTGCATATTAAAGAAATTAAGAATAAAAAATATTTTTTGAATAAACACTTTATAAATATTAAGACTGCATAGCTATAAATAATATAAATTAAGGGATCCCGAATATATATACACTGTTATAGCAAAACATTGTAAATAAAGATATCCGCGAACACTTATTAAATATATCTGTCAGCAGTATTATCAGGAAGGCTGTATATCGATAGAGAGCAAAAGATAACTCTGAGAAGAAAGAAAAGTCGATGGAACAACCTGAAATCCAACCCAAAGAAGATTACCAACTAAAGTTTCTATGGGACTAATAAGTCATGAAATAAGAAAAAAAGACTTACTGAACCCAGGAGAGGCTTTCTTAATACGAATAAACATCTTTTGGCAGAAAACGTAGTTTGAGACAAAATCTATAATTGCAATTAACCTAATCATTATAAGACTTATAATTCACAAATAACTAAGAAGGGATATAAGATACCTTTTCCTCAAATATGGTTTAAAACAAATATCTCCAATAAGATATATGTTACGTTGATTTTTAGAAAGAGTAATTACACCACGACATAATATTTTGCCATTTTCATTAATACTAATACTTTCAATAATATCGTTTTCCATAATTCCAAACTCTTTCCACCATATGCCATAAATTAATCTTTCTCTTAATGCACTAGCCTCTAAATTGCTTCCCATGGAGGATGATCGCACATAATTAGACTTGCCATTTTGATATGCAATATTGCTGAGTATATCTACAAATATCTCTGAAAATGGACTTATATCTAAAGATACACTTGAAAATGTGTCAGGAGACATATCTAGAAATATATTTGATGGCTCCTTTAGAGACACATTCAATGAAAGAAAATCATCACACGAGACCTGTATAAAATTCTAGTATACTAAACACATTATGTGCTTCCATTCACCTCAGGGACACCATTGCATATCTCTTTGACGGGTAGCAGAATAAATATACTTACGAGACTGAGCTGAAGTTGTATGTTTTAATGGCTTTACAAAACATGATAATGACATTTTATTGCTGTTTGCTTCTACCTCGTCATCTATAACCATAGAACATGGTGACATAAGAATTTCATTATCAAATTCATTTTGACTATTTAAATAATAAATTGTATTAGTGTGTGCCATGATAATATAGTTTGATCTTTAGTAAATGTCTTCTTAGGAATAATATAAAGCTGAATATACTGTTAAATACATTTTTTTGCAAAAACTATCTATTATACTTACTCTTAAAATCTACAGAGATTTTGTATAAAATTAAAAATATTTGGAAGACCGATCCTTTATAATTTTTAGGTTTGTCTCAACAACTTAAACATAATTAATATAATGATTAAAATAAATCAAGCAAAATATAAATTATACATGATTATTAATAAAATAAAATTATTGATATTTTTATAACAATTTTTATAAGAAAATAGAATTTACCTATAGTTGATAATTTAAAGTTATTTTAAAAATAGAAATTATAGATTAGAAATAATCAAATTGTAAAACTGAATAATAAAATTGAATATAACTAAATAATAAAACTAAATAAAAGATTTGTATGAGAAGCTTAAGGGTGTTTATTGAGATAAAAAGAATGTTTTATGTATTGATAATGTACAAAAAAAGTACAGGCATTGAAATATATTTTGATTTGAATAAAATGTATTTGAAAAAGAAAATAATGAAATGATTGGAATAAAAAAATATGTTTATGAATGATTGAAGTTTTTTTCCTTACTAAAAATGATATTTTTTAAAATAGATAAAATTTGAAAAAACATTGTAAGCTTCAAGAAAATAAATTTCCTTGTCAAAATAATATTGATTTTAGAAGGTTAAAATTTTTATAAAAATAAGATTTTTTTAAAAAATGGAATAATATAGTTAAATATAATTTTTAAAAGAATAAAATTATACATATATAAGTTTTGAAACTGAGGTTTTTATAAATGCAGTTGAAAAATACAATTTTTAAAACGTAATTAGCATGTTTTTGTTACCTCCTCTAAATGCGGCCTAGTTTTATTTATGTTGGTATTAGAAATATTGACATTTTTATTACAATCATTATTTGCAAACGTATTTTCATCACCTGAATTTGGAACCTTACAAGGAACTGTTTTTTTTTTTTTTTTTACTAATGAATTGAGGTCATTTACATTAGAAATCATTTCAGAGAGGGTTCTTTTCATATTATTGTGCGATTTTCCTATTATATCTTCAAAATTAGATGTTATTTCCAGTTTTTCAGAAGGTTTTTGTAATTCATCAATCTATGTTTTTATTAGTATTATAGTATGTTTTTCAAAGTGTTAACCTTTTGTCTAAGCTCTAAAAGCATTTCTTGCATGTCATCTACTTCTTTTATTTGTTTTTCTTTGCCTTTTTCACATTGCTGCTCAATTTCAATACGTTTTTCTAAACTTTTGATAGCCCATTCAACATGTTCAATAGCTTTTTCACGCATATCGGCACCTTTCAAAAACTCAAGTGCTAATGCAAGTTTATAGTGTGCTTCACTAATTAATGAGGATTCTAAAGGATAAACTTGAGATTTAAGGTCAAGAGCAGATTGAAAATCAGTTGATGCCTGTTGAAAGTTTTCTGCTGTAAATTAGAGCACAAAAATTCCGCCTAATCCGTCCTACAGACCATTTTCAAGAGAAATTTCTCCAAGTAAATCATATGTATCTGCAAGTTTTTTTTGAATCTCATGATGCTCTGGAACTTTTTCAAATTCTATCAGCACCTCTGCTTGGTTGTTTTCTATTGCATTCAGGATTTTTTGGTACAAAATCCTTGCAAAATCCAGTGTTTCCCATGCAACTCCAAAATCATCTTCTTTTTCCATTTCTTCTTCACTACTTTCGTCACTAGATAAATTAAATACCCTTTTCATATGTTCCTTGGACTTCTCCTGCATCATATTCGATATAGTTTCAACAGGTGCTGCACCTATTCATTGATCAATCTTCATCTTCACCCATATTTAAAAATGACCTTTCAGTGGCAACCCCGCCCCTCCAAAGACACCGCTTTTTTTTACTGCCAAATGAAACAATGCCCTTCCATATGCATAAATCACATCTACGTTTATCAAACTAGTCTCTCCCCGTGCTTCAACTAAACGTTCTAATGCCCAACTATACGCTTCTACTGCTTCTTCATATTGTTTTTCTCTATAAAATTGTTCTGCTTCCTTAAGACCCTCAAGAGCCGCTTCATAAGTGTCAGATGTGCTATTTTCAGTGTTATTTTCTGCTATTTCTCTCCTAATAGCTGTGTCTTCTGTCATTTAGTCTGTTAATTGATGTCAGTGGTACACGTCTAGCGGATTATGGAGGGTCGTCGTGGAAACCGTTTCTATGACAACGCTTTTCGAAAAGTCAAAACAAACGATATGTTGGAAGAAAGATGAATGCAGAGTTTCTTGACGATGAGTTTTAGATATTTCTCCAGCAATTACACCTTTTATTGTATTACATGTAAAAGGCCCATGAAAAGATCTGCTATCAACTATAATTTATGCTTTCGAGTCGTTACCATAGTAACAGCGATAATATTCAAGATTGTAATATACGATAGACGTGCAGAAATAAAACAGCAGGAAAATTTTGTAAATTGAGGAAGTAAGTAGTTTTTATTATTCAATGACTTTAATTTTTGCTTTAGGGATTCTTTTAAGAAGCATCAGTGCTTTTTTTCTGAAAAAAACAGTGAAAAATGAGATAATATAGTATAATTTTTGAAATAAGAAAAAGCAGTTTTTAACAGTCGAATAAGAGACGAAGAATGGCACAGAATACACTGTGTGCACAGCCTTCAGGTAAATATGTAGGATCAAAAACACCTCTCTTTCTGGGCGTAAGTATTGAGCTATCACAATTGCGGCCAATTGCATTTCGTGTATTTACAAAAAGACATAATTTAACATTAAAATCCGATGCTTTTAAGGAGCTTGCGGCTTTTATAGGAAGAAAATGTGGTCAGAACTGGCATGAAGAGAGTGAATCTGTACTGGATGAGATTGCTCGGCTTTGGAAGAAATCTCAAGGTTTGTAACTGTTTCTTGATAGATTTGTATTAAAAATATTAAGAAAACAATTTTCTTGTCTCAGGTCATTTGCTTCTTCCTATTCTTAAAACATGGAGCTTGTCATATAGTTCAAAATTTGCGGAAGGACAAGTATCAACCTTATTGGATAATAATACACTCTCCAACACGCCATTGAATGCAGTATCAGAAAATAATTTTGACACCAAAGAGTTTTTTGTGTATGTAGATGCTTTTACTCAACCAAAATATGTTTTTGATATGACACACAAGTTATTTAAACGGTAATATTTTTTATGTAATAACATGTACCTACCTAATTTTTATAGCTCAGACGAATTGCCCAAAATATTTGGAAATGCTTCACATAAAATTTCAATTTATAGAGAGAGATTTTACCTTATTAAGCAAAGATTACTTTCTAATCCAGCATTTCAAGAGCCAGGGTTTTATGGATTGATATTTCATAAAGAATGGCATAAGTTAATTATATTTAAATAGTTTGTTTTTATTTTTCTGAACATTATTGTAGATAACTTCTATTAAAAATCTTTTGGGTAGAATTGGAAAAGAATTTATGTTACTTGGAATGATATCATATGGTCCTGATGGAAAACTTTGGTTAGAAGATACAGATGACAGGATTATGTTGGAAACAGATGAAGCAATTAATGGAGGAGGGTGGGTTGTCCCAGGGTGTATTATATTAGCAGATGGCATATATTTGGAAAATGGAGCATTTCATGTATTTGTCTTTGGACATCCTCCATGTGAACCTAAACATTTATCAGAAAAATTATTTGAACATGTTGACTTTCTGGGAAAGAATTATGATGAATTAACAAAAAAACGCTTAAAAGATGAAGAGGCAAAACTTGATCATATACGATTTGTATTTGCGGCAGATGTTATGCTTGATGATATTTCAGTATTTAATATTTTTTAACTGAAGGATTTTACTTATTTGTACTAGACTATGAAAGCTCTTAGAAAAATGCTTAATATGTATGAAATACGGGACGATATTTTCCCTGAAGCTATTGTTTTAATGGGAAGTTTTATTTCTGCACCATTTCATAATAATGGATTTTCAGCTGATTATAAAGGTATAAAATTATATTAACTAAATACATTGACAATAATAAATAAAAGCATTATTTAACTCATTGGCGTTTCTATTAGAATCATTTCCGAAACTTACACAAAAGTCAACTTTTATTCTTCTACCTGGACCTAATGATCCTTGGGCACAAGGAGGCATACCGCTACTTCCACAGAAGGGAATTCCTAAAGTTTTCACCAACAGGATTAGAAAATTATGTAAACATGTAATTTTTGCTAGCAATCCATCAAGGTATATTTACTTAAAAACCATACTATTCTAACTTATTAGATTATTATATTTTACACAAGATATTGTATTATATAGGGATAATACCATGGAGAGACTAAGAAGACATTCGCTTTGCTTTAATAGTATACATATATCATCTATTCATGAAAATGAACCAAATGAACCAAATGAACCAAATGAACCAAATGAACCAAATGAATCAAATGAATCTAATAAAAATCTGAATAATGATGTGTCTATAAATAAAGTAAAAAACAATATTAATGAACAAGAGAACAACATATCCGATTGTTCATCAGACTCTCAACAAACTCAAAACGTATTTTCATGATTTTTTACATTCAATTAACTTATTTAGCTCGTTCGGACTTTATTGGACCAATCTCATTTGTCTCCATTTTCTTTATCCTCCAGACCAACTTTATGGGATTTTGATCATACTTTAAGACTTTATCCAATACCGCATTTGGTATGCTTTTGAAAGATTATATGAAATAAACTAACACATAAAAGATGGTAATTGCTGATACGTCTTGCCATGCTTTTCACATTTCTTACTGTGGATGTCTTAGCATAAACCCTGGGAAATTAGCATATAGCCATAAAGCATCTTGGGCAGAATATAATCCAACTAAAAATAAAGTGACTCTTTTTCAAGAACTGATATGATTTTAGAGGTGGCAAACCAATTTACACGAATACTTATAATTCCAAGAATTAGTTTGTCGTCAAATGTTTGTGCATGTTTGCTAGTTTCTTCTTTGATACGGGTGAAAACCATGGCCTCGTCCGTTACGGGAATACCCCATTCTATGATTACGCGAAGAAAGTGTAGGTTTAGATGGTCCTGTTGGTGCATTAGGGGGTGGCGTTGATTGTGAAGGAAGAACAGGTGGTGATGTTATTTTTGATGCAGGTGTTTTTGATTCACTCTTCTGAATATCTTTTTGAGGTGGTTGAGATGGTTCTTTCTGTATTTCTGTATTTCCATTATTATTAGATATAGAAGACGGTTCTTCATTTTGACTTGGTCCAGGTGTTGTAGTTGGGTTAATTTCATTAAAATTCCCTATAGGACCCATCATACCATTTATTTGACCCAACATAGGATTCATTGGCCCCATATTCATGCCTATTGGAAAACCTGGTATACCCGCCATACCGGGCATCCCAGGAATACCAGGCATAGTGGGCATGCCTGGTATTATACCTCTACCCATGCCGATTCCAGTAGGAATTTGCATACTTCGACCCATAGTTTGCATAGCAGTCATATATGCCTGCATCCTTTGATAATATTGCGCAACAACCGCAGGTGACATGCCTCCGTAAAACTGTTGCATGACTTGTGGATCCATTGGGAAACTGAATCCATCATTATTTTTACCATAAAAATTTCGTTGATAATTGCATCCGCTCATGTCTTTTTCTTTCGTATTCACACGTTCTTTTATATTTCCTTTAGGTGTAGCACGCTTTACTTCAATCTATAACGTGTTACCTATTTGCTTATTTTATAAATTTTAAATAACCTGTTTATCATGAATCGCAAGATAAGGCTGTGACATGGCATTTTCTACTGCAGCATCCGATTCGAATGTTACAAATCCAAATCCACGAGGCCTCCCTGTATCTTTATCAATCATTAACGTGGCATCTATAACTCTTCCAAAAGCACTAAAAAATTCCCTAAATTCATCTTCTGTACAATCTTGTGAAACGCCGCCTACAAACATCTTAGCCGTTTTCTCTTGTTCTTCCCTAGGAATTGCGCGTTTTGGATCAATCTTGTATTCTATTAATTTATCTATACATATTTATATAAAGTACTTTACAATTTTCCCGTCAAGATAATGTTCTTTTACCATAACTGTATTCACACACTTGGGATCCTTGAATGTTAAGAACCCAAAACCTCTGGATCGACCTGTAGAGCTGTCTCTCATGACATTACATTCGGTAACTTCTCCAAATTGCTCGAAATATGCTCGAAGAGACTCTAATAAAACAGAGATAAGAAAATATTAAATAAAACAGCAATCTTATTCATACCATCAGTGGTTTCCCAATTTAAACCTCCAATAAACATTTTCCTATAAAATATATTATCAGTATTTTTCTAAACTATATAATAGTAATATGAATGTTTTTTTTTTTTTGAAATATAAACCTAATGCTGTTTTTTTAATCTAATTTGAAAAAATAAACGCACTAAAGGAACAAGCCAGCTTATTTTTTTGCATCTGACTTTTAGTCCCATTTTCTAATATAAAAAGCTTCTTTTTAAATACACACGGATATTCCTATGGTATCAAAAGGATGCAAAAAACACACAAAAACATTATCCACCCATCTACGGACTTGAAAACCTTATATCCAAGGCCTTCATTGACTTTTACATACCCATCTTCTCGAAAAGTAGACCCTATTATGTCAGAGTGTGTTTGGTCCGAAGATTTTGATAATTGTGCATCTACTGCAGACAAACTATCATCCACGCCACTTAACCCCACTTTTTCTACATCCTGAAACTGCTGTTCGTTCTTCCCCCCCTCTATCGCCTCTAAAACACTTTTTTCTTGCAAAAGAGGCGATACAATTTTCGATGAAACACTATCAGAAGCTTTATCTTGCTTTTTAGAGGCATTGCTGGGCTCTTTCACTGCACTTTTCTCTATTTCTATGTAATTTGATTGTTTTTGCTCTGTTTCTTCATCTCCACTAAAAAAAAACCATTAATAGTCCAATTTGAATACTTCAAAAGGGATATTACTAAAGATCTTTAAAAAGATCATCTTCTTCGTATTCTTCCATGGAAAACAGATTTTTTCTAGTTTTTAATTTGTAAAAAACTCTGTGTTTTTTCTTACCGAAGTTAATCGTGATTTTACCGGACTTTGTAGGATGTGAAAAAAGATAGTATTTAAAATACAGTATGAAATGACAAGAGTTAAGCAGGTTTGTGTTATTTTTTTAATAAATATAAGCTAAATATCATTAGGAAGTTATTCAAATAGGTATGTTTTTGAGTGAAAAATGTGGATAAAGATTTTGTTAAGTTGACATATGTTTTTTAGATAAGGCAGAGTAAGTATGCGTTAAAAGCCTTTTGAAGGTGTTTTAATGGGTTCTGACTGTCTGTAAGTATGGGGTTTGCTTTTTTGCGGTCCCAGAAAAGTGTTTCTGATGAAAATTTACGGTAAATAATGTTTTGTATTTTTGGGAGAGATTGATGAGTATTTTTTTGATCAGATTAAAAGAAAGACATTGTTCAAATGCGTCTATAGTCAAGGGAGCATCTTATTCTCATACAGATGCTTTAAAAACACAAAGGTGTGTTTGTTTTTGGTCGAGTTATTTCTGAAAGGTTACTAGATCTCAGTCACCTTCTAAATCATCATACCATTTGCAAATAAAGAATCTTATATCTTCGACTAATGTGCATCGGAAGAGTGCTACTAGTTTTTCTGATTATCTTTCTGAAACAGATAGTGATTGGGGCACTAATATAGATAATGATAACAACTTTTTGCAATTATTCAAGAAGAATGACTCGTCTGTGTCATTTATATGTGACAAAGTGGCTAGTTCAAATGAGTCGTCATATTTTTCGTCTCCAGAAAAAAAAACAAGGTCTAAATGTCCAGATAATAAACAAGTAATTGGTAAGAATAAAAATATGATATTTTTTCAGTAGTTAAGTTTGGGCTTAGAAGCTATTTGTTCTTTAGATCTCCATAATAAACTGTTTTTATCTCTTGAGCAAAGAACTAGTGTAGAAAATGAAAAAATAAACTTTGATGAAGTAAAAGTGAATCGATTTAAACATATTCTTAATGATGCAAATGTGGACTTGGATGTTTTGAAAAAATATGCATGGAATGGTGTACCTGATGAATCTCGTCCCGTTGTATGGAAATTATTGTTGGGATATCTTCCACGCAATGCAAATAGACGAGAAGCTACACTTTCTCGTAAAAGAAATGAATATTATGAAAGTGTTTTACAAACATATGGAAAAGGAACAAAAGAATTAGATCAAGTAATATGGCATCAAATACATATTGACGTTTTGAGGACAAATCCGACTATTAAATTATATCAATATGAAACTACACAAAAAGTAATTTATTTTTCTTTTTGATTAACATATAATAAACGTTTTGAAGTCTCTTGAGAGAATATTATATATTTGGGTTATTCGTCACCCTGCAAGTGGGTATGTTCAAGGTATTAGTGATTTGGTTACACCCTTTTTTCAAGTATTTTTATCTGAATATATTGGTATGTCGTTTAAAGAAATATCATGTTTTAATCGATTAGATGATGATCCTGAGTTATACGATCCTGCTAATTTACCTAAAAATACGTTAGATATTATAGAAGCTGATACTTTTTGGTGTACTTCTAAATTATTAGATGGTATCCAGGTAATAAGCATCTCGGTTTCGAGTCAATGATTCAATTTGTGTTTAGGATAACTATATTTTTGCTCAACCTGGAATACACAGGCAAATTATGAATTTAAAAGAATTAACTGCTAGGATCGATTATCCTTTATCTGTTCATTTGGAAAAACAGGGTGTGGAATATATACAGTTTAGTTTCCGATGGATGAATTGCATACTTATGAGAGAAATAAGCGTTAAAAACACTATACGTATGTGGGATACATATTTAGTACAACTTTCTTTTTCTTAAATATTTTACTAATATTCAAATAAAGGCAGAAGGACAATCTGCATTTTCAGATTTTCATGTTTATGTATGTGCTGCACTTTTAGTAAAATGGTCTTCTCGACTTTTAAAAATGGATTTTCAAGTTTGTTTCTATGAATAATTGCTAATGCTTATTTTTTTAGGAAATTATTATTTTTTTACAATCGTTGCCTACTCAAAATTGGACATATAAAGACATTGAAATACTATTATCCGAAGCATTTTTATGGAAGAGCCTGTTTAGTGGGGCTAAAGCACATTTACGATAGATATTATTACATAAAACGTTTTCCTTGTTATTCTTGCATTAATTATATTTGTTTTTTTCTGGAAAAATATTATCTTTCTCGAATGTTAGAAATTGTAGTTTTTTATGCTTTAAATATATATTATTTAGACGGCTTTAACATTTTCTTTATATGTTGCTGCTATGATATCAGGCCATGACCTTCGTTTGCTTTCAGCATAACTTGGATGTCTTTGGACTGCGGATAAAAGACCGATTGCACGGCATCGGCGAATCGCTTTAGCAAGTTGTCGCTGGTGTTTTGCCGTACAGCCCGTTTCTTCTCTTGGCAAAATTCTACCCATTTCTGTAATAAAATCTGATAAAACATTGAAACTCTAGATCCATAAGGATTTAAATATTACTCAAGATTTCTGTTTAATACTTTGTATTGTTTTAAAGGTGTTGTATGAAGTCGTTTCCAGGGATCTTCTTTGATAGGTTTATAATAATAACGGTAGTTTAGATTTTCTTCAAAAGAAAGATCTTTAGGTGAATAAAGCTGGCAACTTTTGAATGGTGTATAATAATATTGGGGAATTGGTTTTATAGGCAGTTTAACCTCTAGTTTAATCATTAACATGGATCAGCAAAAAATGGAAATATCCATAGGTAAAAAATATACCATTCAACTTAGATTCATGATTTGTATCCAAATCTATTGCTTTTTCGTTGTTTGGATTGTTTTTTTCAGGAATATTTGATTTGTTCAAATCTGAAAAAATAAGTATAAATGTAATGTAAAAATATAAAAATAAACCAGAAAAAACGGTATTTTTATGAAAAAAAGCTGTTTTTAAAGAAATTGAAGATTGATTTATAGAAAAAAACTTCTTTTTAGGCCATTTAATGCTCAATAAACATGTATTCATAATGGTCAGTGGTAAGTTGAGTGGTACGTTATCGATGGTATTTTATAGAATACGCGATATAATGGACAAGTAATATATATAAGTAAAAAGAAATCATGTAGTCAAAATACATAAACAAGTTATTATATTGCAGATACCTCTAAAACATAAGATAGAGATATTTGAAATGCTTAAAAAACGATGTAAAGGTGATTGAGTAGATGAAAAAGTACAAAAACATGAAAAATAAAACACATGGGAATTATAGGTTTATATGCCAGCCTTCATTCATGTCATGATTGTTGATTGAATACGTTTCAGGACCATAATTTCCTTCGTATATAATAGCACCTGCTTTTCTAACTTTATTCACCCAAGCCACTTCTTTGGTCTCCAAAATCTGTTTAGCGGTCGGTCGATCTAAAGGCTTAGGTGCTAACATTTGTTTAACAATGTGATCTAATTCACCATGGCCTATATATCGGCATCCTGGTTGTTCGTGAGGCACTAATACACTTTCCGGAATAAAAGAAACGGTTTCAGAAGAGGACAACCGAGGTGCATCTGAAAGATCACCTGAACGAAGCTTTTGCCATGAAAGCCCGTTCTGAGGTAGTACAATATTCGCCGCCACTTCAAGAATTACGAGTCCCAGTGAAAATATATCCGCAGGTTTATCATAGTGTTGTGACGATAATACTTCTGGCGCAATATATTCCCTATCTCCTTCGCGTTCTGTCCCTATAGGCTAAATCACCTTGTAAAACATTTACCGGAGAAATGTAAAGACTTATTACCACAGGCCATGCAGATGCCATTCCAAAATCACCGATTTTCAGCGTTCCTTTAAATGATATAAATATATTTGCAGGTTTCAAGTCTAAATGAATGTATCCACTATCATGAATATGCAGAAGACCCTGTCTCAGTTAGTCCAATTGACTATTTCGAAAAAAAAAAAAAACACAAACAACGAACCAAAGATAACTCTGTCATTACTTTCCACACACGAAATTCATCTAGTTTTGCTACTCTCCCATATTCCTGAAGAAATACGTCTAAACTCCCGTTATCACATAATTCCATTTGAATATACAAATATTTCGATTGCTCCCAAGAATCCAATAACTCTACAATATGCTCATGACGCCCCAATTTCCGCAATATATTCACTTCTTCAAGTCGTCGGTTCCTATATCTATTAGTCTCGCGAAAACACCCCAAATTGTGCACGAAAACCGTTCTTTCGACCCCGTGTATGCAAATTTCGTTTTCTTCACTGCTGATTTTATGTTGCTTTCCCGTTCTTCTACTCGATACACTTCTGAAAACTCCCCCGACCCAACAAGCTCTATATTCCGGAACCGTAACGTCAATTGCCCTATTGATGATGGACTCAACTCTTTCACACTCATACACTCCTCCCCTATTACCCCATTCTCTTCATTCTGCCCATTTTCTCCCTCTAATATCCCCTTCTCTTCCTCCGATGCCCCTTTCTCCCCTTCCATCTCTTCTCCCTTCAACATTCCCTTCGATATTTCTTTCAGCTCCTCCTTTGACACCTGAAAAACCTCAATATCTCTCGGAGAACCCGATAAACACCCTGAAAAACATCCCCCTTCCCCTTCTCCATTCAATCCACTCAGCCCATTTAATCCCCCACCTGTTCCCCCCACGCACATCCCCGTCTCCACCTTCCACCGCTTTCCAACCCGCTCATTCTCCATAAATACTCCTTTTGTCGGCGTTACTGGGCAATCAAACTCTGAACTGCTGCTGTTGTATAAATAACTCATGTCAATCCCCTCCAAACTTTCTTCCTGTGATGAAAACGATGTATCTGTCGTCCCTGCCACCGGCGTCCCCGGCACCTGTGTCATATCAAACACCACTGGGCGCTTGCACGGCGTATCCGGCGGGTGCATTCCCGTATTTCCTCCATGCGGCTGATTCCGCTTTGACAAAAGCCCCGTAGACATAAATACCGTCTGCAGCGGCTTCACCAACTTATAGTCCTGCGGCGTATAGAACGTCTGCCGCCCAATTCCTTGTTCTCCCCCTATTCGTGGCGATAGGGTCCGTCCTATCGCCTTTTTTGCCACTTCCACCGGCCCAACCGGCCCCATCGGCACCATTGGCCCCATTATCCCCCCGTGCACAATCTGATCTGTTTGTGGCACCTGGAAAATCCCCTGAATTCCCCTCATTCTCCCCTGTTCCCCCCCATTCGCCTCTCCATACGCCCCATACCCTCTATATGCCCCATGGACCCCCGGTGCAATAAAACTTTCCACGGAAAACTGTGTCCGTAACCGGCTCCCTGATACCGGCGTCATAAACTCCCTTGCAAACCCTGCATGCTTTGGTGTTGTCACCGACGACACCCGTGCATTCCGTTTTGCCACTGGCGAGCCCTGCCCGCCCTCAGCCTGCAGCATGCTTTCATTTCGTTTCAGTGGTGATCTCCGGACATTCAGATTGCTTGCAGACGCCGTTGCCAGCGGCGTTTTTCCCTCATCACTGCGGACAAAGGGTGATGCTGGTACCCGGAAACCTGTGCGGCCAACCGGCCGCTTCCGCCCCTGTTCTGCATACATTGTGCATGCAGACTGCTTGATATGATGAGCAGTTGTGTTTTACGCTGTGTTTTATGTGTTTTTGCTGGTTTTTTGCGCGTTTTTTGCGCTCGTTTTTTCCTGAGTCTTTGTTCTCTGCTGGTACGTGTTTGTCTCTATATAGCGCCCCTGTAGACCCTCTATAGGCCCTCTGCAGAGCCTTTGCTGTGCCTGTATACAGGTGACTATGCTGTGCTGCGCGTCTGGGCGCGTATATATATGTGCTGCTGCGCCGATGCCCGCGACGCAGTCTGCTCGCTTGGAGCAAGCAGCGCGTCTTATGTCGTGGGTGAGTTGCTGTGGCAACAGATGTCATGGCAACGCGGCCGTATTGCAGTGCATCTGCTGTGTGCTGTAATGCTGTGGATTGTGTATACTGTAATGCTGCACACCGTGTATACAGCGCATATAATGCGCATACAACACGCATACACAGCGCATATAGTCGGTTGAGTGCATACGTTGTGCATACACTGCACATATGCTACACATATGCTATGCGCATGTGCTATACATATATGCTGTGCGTTGTATGCATACACCGACGTACGCTGTACAATGTACGCCGTGCGCTCACATTACTGCACGCTGCTGTGCATACAGTGTGACATAACGTGTATATTGTGCTGTATTATGTATGCACTCTGCACAATACGATATAGCATGCATATATATGTATATACGGCACACGCAGCACGCATACAACGTAAGCGTACACATACATGCACCATACATACGTTTGCAGCATATATACAAAGCATGTGCGCACTGTATGCACAGTATGCTGTGGTACACGCAACATGCATTGTATGCATTGTATGCACTCTATGCATTAATGTCTGAGTGTACGGATATAACGTACAATGTACAGCATACAACGCACAGAACATATGTATAGCACATCGTATGTCAGTATATGCACACTTTGCGTTTATATGCTGTGCATACACTGTAGACAGTGTCTATGCATATATTATACATAGTGTATGCACAGCATATACATAGTGTACACACATTATATGCACACTCTGCTGACTATGTGCTGTATATACTATATGTGCTATACACTATACTATACACTATATGCTATGTACCACATACTATACGTTGCGTTGCACGTGATGTTCACGTGACGCTAGCATTACGGTGCACTGCGTGGTGTCGCACCATATAGCAGTAGAAGCACACACAGCTGGGCAGACATATGGCATAGACAGTATGAACAGTACACGTGTATGCAGTATGCACAACACATAGTGTATAGTTACATAGCACACCGTAGTGTTGCCGCTGTTTCCGCATGGTATGCATATGCTAGCATAACACCGTTGCCCGTCCGAGTCAGCGGACACAGCTGCTGCACACATGCTGTACACACGCATACACCGCGCATATATTACGCATATATTACGCATACATCGCGCATATAACGCACCATCTCGTGTCCACTGCCCATATGCAGTGGGCCAGGCTGTCGTACGATGTGCGCGCCGCACGCCTTGGTGACTCTCCTGCTGGCCGCCTGCTCGCACTTATTGCGCGCAAACAGACAAACCTCGCACTTGCCGCCGACTATATGCGCTCTGCTGACCTTCTTTATGCTGCAGATCTCGCTGGCCCGTATATATGCGTCCTGAAAACGCATGCTGATGCCATAGACGACTTTTCTCCTGCAACTGCGGCTGCTCTGCGCGCAGTTGCGCGCAAACACGCATTTTTTCTCTTTGAGGACCGCAAATTTGCTGACATTGGAACGACTGTCCAACGACAATATGTCGGTGGAATATTACGTATAGTCGAGTGGGCCGACTATGTTGACGCACATATATGTGCGGGCGATAGTGCAGTGTGTGCACTGGCAGATGCTGGGCGGCCATATGGACGCGGGTTGTTTCTTATTGCAGAGATGAGCACTCAGAATGAGCTTATTTACAGCGCCAGCAGCAAAGACAACGCTGGCATTGAGCAGGCATTGGGGAATAATATAGACAAAGCGGATAGCACTGCTGCTAATCGTGTTATCCGCAAATTTAACAACGATAACGATAAAGTTAGCAATAAGGCAGAAATTGGTGAAAATAAAGATGACAGAAAAATGTACAAAGAATATCATATTTGTAAGGGTTACAATAGCAATAAGCCCGATAGACATGTATATAGTGGTGGGGAGAGTTTTCCGGCAGCAGCACTGGCAGAGCGGCATTGTGGGTTTGTTGCAGGGTTTATTGCACAGTGGAGGCGGCCATTGGCCAAGGATTATGTGTGGATGATGCCGGGGATTGGCTGGGCATCTGCCCAGAGTGACAGTGCAGAGCGTAGTGGCAGCAATGGTGCAGAACGAGGGTGTTCTGGGGCCGTTGGGGGCGAGATAGGGTCCCATACGGGAGAATTAGGGACTTCAGGACCAGGGAACGGTGATCTAGAGGCAATTGAGTCTCAGGATGGCGGTGGAGAGGTCATTGGGTCTCGGATCAGTGAGCACAAAGTCGGAAAACACAGGACAGAGTGTGGACAGAGTGGAATTGGCACTGGAGGCGCAGACAAGTATGGGCAGCGGTATATAACGCCGGAGGATGCAGTGCTGGAGCGGGGAGCAGATGTGGTGATTGTAGGGCGGGGGATCTGTGGGACAGGCAAGGATATTGTGAAGGAGGCGCAGCGGTTCAGGGTATGTGCATGAAAACACGGTGTCTTTGGGGCAGATGGGGGCTGACAGGCGCAGGATGCAGCGTGGAGGGCGTATCTCGTGCGGATTGGTGCGGGACAAGAGCAAGGAGCGGCTGTGGCATGCATAGAGGCACAGTGAGGCACAGCGTCGTGCAGAAGCATGGAGAGGCACAAAGAGGTGTTCATAGGCATGCATAGGCGCACAGGAGAGGATGTTCTGTGTGTTGGATGGGCTGGAGGACTTGTGGGGTGTTTGGGGAGGATTGGTGTTGTTTGGGCGTGTTTGGACAGTAGTTCACGGGCCTGGATCTGTTTAAGCGGACTATGGGCGGCGTCTGCATACGCAGGCAGCAGCTTATGGATGGGTGCTGGTGTATAGATGGGCAGCGGGGGTTTTGAGGCGCATTTGGGGTTTTTTGGGGCACTCAGGCGGCAGAGACAGGCTCTACCAGGCACAGAAGATACTGCATGGCATTTAGAGAAGCATTCGTGCTGTTTCCCGCGGATTTCAGCGTGTTTGGCCGTGCTTTTGCACACTCTCCTGGTTCCAGTGAAGATGGGAGGTTATGTCACGTGATAACCACGTGATTAGGGCATAAGAGCAGGCGAGGCGGGCAAGTGGTGGCGATGGCGCGAACTAGTGTGTCGATCAATATCTATGATTTGCTGCCTGAAGGGGCGCTGTCAAGCATTGCATGGGCGCTTGGCGTTGGGATCTACCATAGTGGAGTAGTGATTGGGGACAAAGGTGAGTTTTGGGTTTTTTCCGTTTTTTTTCTGGGTGAAATAAGGGTTTATATGTATTTTTATGTATTTTGAACGAGATATGTGTTTTGGGGGGGTCTTTTATGGGCTTTTTCCGGTGCTAATAATGGGTTTTAGAGTATGCATATGGGGGGCATCCGGTGGAAAATGTTTCTGGTATTTATACAACGGTACCACGAACACTACCGCCGGGTGGGCGTTTCAGGACGTGTATTCGATACGGATACATTACAATGACAGAGAAGGAGATTGAGGAGGTGGTATTGGATGTAGGAAGGGAATTTCAAGGGCCATCGTATAATCTTTTGACGAGGTTTTGGCTAGCAATAGGTTTTATGTTTATTTACGGGGGATGTTGATAGGAATTGCAATCATTTTACAACGCATCTTTTGTATCGATTGACGGCGTTTTCGACGCCTAAATGGCTTAATCGTGCAGCAGCAATAGGCGTTGCGTTTCCGTATGTGGTTCCGAGTGGCTGGATTGAGCCGCCTACGGCAGATACGGTGGGTGCAGTGGGTACAGCGGGTACTGTGGATACCGTGGATACAGTGAATACAGTGGATATAGTGGATATTGTGGAAATAGAGGAAATACTGGACAATGATACAAGTCCTGAGCTTTCTGAGCCACATTCTAGCAGCACATCAGACCACTCATAACACGTTTTGAGATGTAAAACGCATTACTGGGCCGTAGAATACACTATTGGACACAGAATGTTTTTTCTGTTTTAAAAAATCCAAAGATTATTTAAATACGACTTTTACCAAGAAAAATGGGTGCTATTGTCGTCATAGTTTTACATTTTTTCTCAGGATTGTAAATCTTTACTATAGGTTGTATTTACATGTGTCTTGGGGTATTTCTTTTTACCAGCGTATTATATAATAGCATTAGGACTGTGTGGCATGTATTTTCGTGGGTTAGGCATTGTTGGATCCTGTTTTTCCAGAAAAGGGCAATCTGCCTCTGAATATCAATGTTGTGATGGATCCTACTGAATCGACTCTCGATGGACCATGGTTTTCAAATGCACCCATTGTACTAGTCTGTTTCAGCTTGTGTTGGCTTTAGTTTTTTCATCAATTATGTGTTTTGCATCAATATAGCTGCTCTCTCCAAGATATTAGGTATGAAACAGAACTCGTCGCTACAAAATATCCTTCATTTTTCACTCTAGACTTAGTAGTTATGTATCTTTTTTTAAAACATTATTTTCAAGATATTTTCCAAAAAATCTGGAGGACCTGGGTATCGAACCCAGTACCTTGCGCAGACTACCGTGCTAAGCGCACGCTCTACCGTTTGAGCTAGACCCCCGTTTCTTCCAGGCTCCTCAAAAACTGTATTAATACTAGATATTCGTTAATTTTGCTTGGTGTTTATTTTTGGTGTCACGTGACCTGTTGCCTGGCCTGTTGCTATGCCGAAGACTAAGGTTGATTTAATATACAGTTGGGATAATCGATCTGGTACATGATAAACTAAAAATAAAGTTTTAGCAGGTTATGGGGGAAAAAGGGTTCTTTAGAGCGGTTTAAAGGGGATATTTTAAAGGATTATAGAGTTTTTCAGGTAATTTTTTACTAGTTTGTTTTTTTTTTTTTTGAAAAAGGTCATAATTAATAAAAAACAGAACTTTTGTACGGTTTAGTAAGTTTTGGCGGTAAAAAGAGGGTTTAATTGATCGTACGTGCCTGTACTTTGTTTTTTCCGTGTGAAATGTATTGGCCCGTTGGTGTTCCATCTGTTTTTCAAACAAAAAATGGCCCTTTAACGGGCCTGGAATATGCGTCAATGACGTTAGATGAGAGGGTTTTGGCGCTGAAAAGGCTGTGTAATGGCACTCATTTTATTGTTTTAACGTCGAGACGTATTTATATATGGCAATCACGGGTTTGAAATGGTTTATTTTGGTGGAAGGTAGTTCTTACGAAGCGTTATAGCCGACCGTGGTTGTTTCATGTGTTACACGAACAGCTATTTCATTGACTCTATATGGTGAAAATAGGGATATTTTTGTAAAGCAAGATTCTCAATTGGCTGCTGTGAAAACGTCTTTAGGGTTTTTATTTATTTACTCGATATGTAACAATACGGGTCAAAAACTTTATAAATTTCATTATCCTCACTCTAAATCATCGGTTTTTGACTTTTTAGATCTATATCGATCTACTGAATATGATTTTTTGTATTTGAGATTCAAGACAATGATCAAGGTGGATTCTGGTATATTATGGTATTTGTAATACATGTATTGTTTGTAGTAATATTGATGTGCTAGTATAATTGCATTGGATGAGTTTTTACTATTTTCAACAGCCAATCCACCATTGATTCAGTCTTTTTTTTGGTATAAAGAGTCAAATCATACTGTGACGACATCCGATCCTCTAGCACAGATGGATTGGATTGAAGATAAAAATGGTACTAATAATCTTGTTCTACTATTTGTTATTTATATGAATGATTACTTATATTAATTAGTTGCGATTAATGATATGATTCATGAAAAAAATATGGATATATATATATGGGTTTCCTTGAATAGTAAGGCATACTTTGTTCGAAGAAGTCCTTATGTATTTTTGTTGCCTTTTTTTCCGATTTACAATTAATACTTTATATAGATAAAATCTAAAAATCAAGAAAATGTTAAAAATTGGACTGGTGTTTGTTTCTATGTTCCAGAAACAGAAGAGGACTATATCGTTAAAACGGATATAAATATGCATCTGTTGTTAATTGCTTTTGGATGTAAAAAGTAATATTTGTTGACGTTTTAATTTTTTGATTTTAATTGTTAATATTAGTGGGAAAGTTAAATTGTTTCACTATAAAAAAATTAAAAACCTAATAACTCATTTACATACAGTTGTTTTAGATGATTTTCATGTAACTGGGAATATTGAATGCATGGCATGGTCTGAAGATGGTTATGTGTTTTTTGTAGGATTTCAAAATACATGGGCTTTATGGAGTGCTTATGGATGTTTATTATCTTCTGGTCTAAGGGCTGAACACGTACTTGAAGGATTTTCTGAAGAAATATATACGGCAGGAATTGGTCATGTTTTGTGGCTTAATAAAGGAAGTGATTTAATTATAATTAGCAATAAGGAAAAATCAACAAGGAAATTGTGGAAGTTAAATATGGCTAGAGGTATTCCGTATTCTTCTCTTAATCCTGTTAGGATTGTAGAAATATAAACATAAATATTAACGTTATATAGGAAAATTCAATTAATTTTATTTTGCAAATTTCAGATCGACTTCTTGTTTATAAAGGCTATGAAAAATCGGACATTGACCTAATAAATCCTGAAGAATGTCACTGGCAACAAATTGAAATACCACCAGATTATTTTCGTAATAATTCTTATATAAAATATAGTGCTTTAAGTCCATGCGGACAATATTTGGCGATAGCAGGATATCATGGAATAGCCTATTATAGTTTCCAAGGTGAAAAATGGAAAATAATTACTAAAGATTTGAATTCTAATTTTCATGTTTCTGGTGGAATGTGCTGGTATCATCATGTATTGATTGCATCTATACAAATTCATAATACTTATGAGTTGAAATTGTTTTCTAGGAAAAATACAATAGATGATATTCGGGTTGTGTTTGCTATAGACATGAATGTTCCCGTGCATTCAATTACTATAATATCAGAAAATCTTCTATTATATACTCAAGATAATTCTGTTTTACAATATCTTATTATTATGAATAACAAAAAAGTCAAGCTTGTATTTGTTGGAAGTATTAGTTTAAAAGATATAGTTTATTCCTTTAAATCTTTAAGAGCCTTTACATGGTGTTTTTTAACTGATCAAACCCGTAAGTAATATTAGTTTTGTAAATCGTTACTAATGATTGGTTTCTAAAGAAGGAACTCTTATAAATAATATACACATAGCTAATATTATCATTCTTTTGGATGATAAGCTTATGTTTTTGAAACCTAATAAAAATAATGATTTATCAGTAAAATATCATGTTTATTTGTTTTCAGAAAAGGTTGAGTATTTTCTATTTGTCAATCATTCATCTCAATATATGAAACCTTCAATATGGGCATTTTGTGGAACAGAGATTAAGGTAATTTTTCAATTAATTTTAGTTTATATTTTAATATTATTAGATATGGATGGATTTCTCTAATACAATTATTGAAGATATTAATACTCTCGGTAATCAAGAGAATCTTTTGAACTTAAATAGTGACAACAATTTGATTACAATTTCTTTCGATCTTTATCCTATCTTTTTATTATTAAATAAAGGAATTATTTTAGGAATAAAAAATGATATAATTCGACAAAAAAATTTAGATTATTTTGATTTTAGGATTAATGCTGTTGTAAGTTTTATATTTATATATGCTTTTTAATTGTATTAGGCAAAACCTGTTTTACCGTATATTTTAGAAAAATATTTATCTAGAACCAGAATTGAGGAATCTGTTATTTTGGCTTCTAAGTATCAATCAGTAATTTATTTTAACCATATGCTTGAATTGCTTTTACATAATGTATTAGAAAAAGAAGTTGGTTCTTCAAAGAAGTCTGATGGTAATATATACATATATATATAATTTAATGATACGAATTTCAGATCTTTTGCTTCCTAAAGTAGTTTCTTTTCTAAAATGTTTTTCACAAATGCTAGATATAGTTGTCGCATGTGCACGTAAAATGGAAGTCTCTTTTTGGGAGTATTTTTTTAGTGTTGTAGGGTCTCCAAGAGATTTATTTGAAGTATTTTTCTTTTTTTTTCTTCATAATTTTTACATATTAGGATTGTATGAAACTAGGAAAACCGGAAACTGCTGCGGAATATTTGATTATATTGCATACTATGGAAGCATCAGATGATCTCAGTAAAGTTATTTATATTTATATTTTTATAAATTTATTTTGATATATTTAAGGATATTATGAGAGTTTTAGAAAATGCAATACAATTTAAAAAATGGAAGTTATGCATGGAATTGGCTCGGTTTTTTATTTCATATAATAGTAAGCGATTATTATTATAAAAGCTGATAGCTGATTAATTATCAGATGATGAATTGGCTTTGAAAACGTTCACATTGACTCTTGATATTTTTAAAAATATGCCATTAGAGATAAAAGAATAATATAATTTTTTACACAATTATTGTTGACATTTGCTTTATTATAAAAACCGTCTTATATATATATATATTCATAATATAATGTTTATGATATTAAATATATGATATAATTGTAAAAATAATATTGTAGAAATAATGAAAAATGGGTTTTTTAAAGTGTTTGTTTATTTTTCTGCATATCTTCATTTTCTTTAATAGTATCCAGTCTTACGTCTTGTTTTTTTTTGTATATATCTTGAAGTTGATGGATAATAGAGTATTCTCGAATTTTAAAGCCAAAAATTCTGGGTACGTATCGCTCCTGACTTCTTTGTGGTATCAAATAAGGGTAAACCTGAAGCATAATGTGTGGAAAAGTAGTCCCAAAGTATGCACCATCAATTGTTGCATGCCGTGATGATTTGGGCGTATAAATATCTTCACATTTTATACAGTAAAGTTTGACAGAACTTGAATTAGGGATATCTGACAAACCAATAGGCAAAAGTGCTTGTGAATGACAAAAAACCCTAGGACAACAGCCGAAATCATATTTTTTATATTTTTCAAGCTAAGTTATTTAATTTATAATAAAAAATAATAAAAGATACCATTTTTTGGAGCCCTCTACTTGTAAGAATAAATCTTGCATGAATTAATCCATAAAGATGCTGTGCAGATTTTTCAACTTGGTCTCGAAGATCTTCACTAACATCATGGTCTTTAGAGTTAATCTATTGTAATATATGATTCGTTTATTAACATACCAAACACATCTGTCACCATGTCTATAGCATAATTGTAATGTTGTACTTCAGTATTAATTCCAGTTAAATTAAATTTATCTTGAATATATTCTTCATCAATTTCACAAAAAAATTCATTTCCTTTAATCCCCAGGAACCAATCAATCCAATATTTTGAATAATCTGAATCACTTATTTTTAATGAGTATTTAATACATGTTTAATATAAATTTTATTTAAACCTTCTTGATAATAAATCATCCATTTTGATTTTTGGTATTTTTTAAATTTTGAAAAAACAATTGTTAAAAGATCCTATAAAATGATATTTTCCTTTAAAATAGAATGTTATTTAATGTTTTATTTTTTTGGTTTTCTTTTAATTCTAAAATATAAGTTAATATTTGATTATTAAGATTTTTGATTTTTTTCACGTCGTTCAAAGGTAAATATCATTATATTTTATGTGCAAAAAATATCTAATTTTTATAGAGTTATTTCTGCTATGGCATCATATTTTTGTTAAATATTTTTGTTAAAAAAGCATTGTTTTTACTGGTTTTATTTTGGTAAATAATTTGGAAATTTCTTAATATTTTGTGCAACATATTTTAACTTTTTTCTGTATAATTTTTTAAAAAATATTTAAAGTTTAAAAGAGACTGTTTATCTTTCTTTAATATGCTTAAAAGGTATTTATCTGTTTTTTTTGTATTAGAATTGTATTGATTTTGAGAATCTTAGGTTTAAAGGAAAAGATCATATTAAAGGAATAACACAAGTCAAATCGTCTACACAGAAGGCATTACGGATAAAAATAATAGAGTTTTACCCTGACTTGGAGCCTTTTATGTCTGAAATTTTCCCTAAAAAGTCCCAATTAACACTCGTTAAATGGTTGCAAATGTTGTGTGGTTTTATCTAAAATATTGATTGCTATAGTGAAGAACGGATTTCTTTATATACACTTAATAATGATGTTCTTTTTTTTAAAATTTCTGAAACTATATACCCTCATTTAAGATTATTACATAAATGTATATATCTTTTTTTTTTTTTAATTAATTTATTTTAGATCCTGATGCATTTTTGAAAGTTCAAGCAGATAAAGGTGTTATTAAGTCTATCCTTTCTGGTGGTATGTATTTTTATTTTTATTTTTATTTTTGAAATAATTGTAGCTAATCTTATGTGCCCTGGATTAACATCAAAAGGTGGATATTGTCCTGAAAATATTGAAGTTGAAAATATAGTTTCAATCATGGTAGAAGGAAAAGAACATGCAATTGCTGTGGGCGTAGCAAAAATGTCTTCTAATGATATGTAAATATTTTTCCTTTTTTTTTAATAATTATTAATATATAGAAAATTGATCAACAAGGGAATAGGTATTGAAAACATACATTATATTGGAGACAATTTGGTATTTTTTATTAAATTATTTCTATTTATTTATATATTATAGTGGAATTTAGTATTAGATTAATTATGATATGTATATTAGAAGCATGTTTGTTTTTTTTATAAATAATATTGTTGTGGTTTTCCGGACAAAGGGGATAATAAAAACAAAAGGATTTTTTATTCCTTAAATTATGAAGTAGGTGCATTTTCGACTTTATTAAGTTCTTCAAGGGCTTCGGTATATTTAGTTGTTATTCTTTGGACTTCACGTTGTTTTCCTAATTTTTTTAAATATCAAAATAAATAAAATATTTTTTTTAAACCTATTGTTGTTAAAATTTCTTTTAATAACTCTCTTTTGTCTAATCCTGCAACTTTTGGTTTCCAAGAAACAGAAGGGTCATCCAATATAGGTCCTAATAAATACATACAAAGTTCTTCTAGTTTATCTTTCATATTTTCCTCTGCAATTTTTCGAGTATAGGTGTTTAAGATGGTTTTATATTCATCTGGTGAATGAAGTATTGCTGCTGATGAAAGACGATTCTAAAATATTAGTTATTTTGGATGTTAATTTGTTTTTGAGACCAACCTCCAAATGACTAATACTTACACTTGTTTCGAAACCCTCATATCCCTCTAAAAGCATTGCACTTTTTACAATTCTTTGTAAAAATCGTCCACGTCCTAATTTCATTACTTCATCATCTGTTCTTCTTTCAAGCATTCCGATAATACCGGATTTCCCTTTTACTCCTTTGAAACCACTTGAATCCCAATATTGACTGCCTACTGCCCACCATGCTTCACTTACTTTTAACCACGAATACATAGCAGCATCATATGTAAATCCATCACCATCAGAAAGAGTTATGATTACTTGTCCTTTGGAATTGATTGCTGCTGAAACAATGGATGGTGCATTTTTTAATTCTGAAAATTGGAAAGTTGATGCGTCAAGAATAGGTGCTAAAGAAACAGGAGGATGTGGTGATAATTCAAGTATGACATTCCTTTTATTTCTTAGTTAATTAAAATAATAAAGAAATGATTATACCAAACATGCAATAATCCTATAGAGGTAATACACATGAGAAACGGTCCTTGACACTCGAGAAAACAAGGAGATGATTCTAAGATAATAGATGGGAATAATCTGTTTTTTAATTAGTGGTATACGAAAAAGTTATTTTACCTTCTGCCGCGAGGTGACCATATAATAATAGTACCATCCTCACAACCTGCTGCCCAAAAAAGAGTATTTCCTGCTAATAAAAGGACCGCTTTTGGCAAAAACTCTTTCCAAACAATATTTCCTTTTTTTATGGCTGTTATTTTTGTAGGTTTATGTTCTCCTGTTCCATTACGAACTTCAAGCATATAATTGGTAGAGTTAATAGACATTGAAATAAAAGAAATAACTTTAGGCACACCTAGACGAATCTGTGAAACGCTTGTAGAAGGGCATATTACTGATGGTCTAATAAATTCTGGTATATTTGTCTATAGATTTAAATAAATATGATTAATATATGTTGTAAAAATACTTTTGTATGATCATTCGTTTGTTTTAGTTTTCCTTTCTTTGGAAGTGGATGTTCGTTTTCTTCAGATGTATTTTTTCTTTTATTTCCTATTATTAAAGAACGAACACCTCCTTTTGGAAGGGCATGTGAAGGTTCAGAGAAATCTAATGCTTGGCAGTGTATATTTTGTTCAGGATATGTTTGTAAATGTGATTCGGGTAATGAATTTACAATAGGTGTATCAGATAAACTGTAATTAGTACAAATAATATGTTTAGTTTGTTTCCCTTACTTGGAAAGAAGTTGTGGAGCTACACGTTTTTTTCCATCCTTTGTAATTGTAACTTTTTGTTGAATAGGTTTTTGTAAATTACTTGAAGGTGTTAATGATAATGAATTTGTTTTGAGGGTTTGTTTAGGTGTAGATACTGTTGATGATTTTTCTGTTGTTTGTGTTATATTAGATTCTGTTTCTTTATTTGAAGAGTCTTGTTCTGCATCATCCGATATACAATTTATTTTCATAGGTTCAGTGTCACCCATTAAATCTTGCATTCTTTTAATATGAGCAGTTGCTTCTATTTCTGCTGTTCTTGTTTCAAGTTCTAGCTGAGCAGTTGATTCTGGAAGAATTTCTCCATGCCGTCCATGGCCATATTTTGATAATAATTTTTCCTGTAAAAAATTAGCTTGAATACAGAAAGAAATATGTTTTACAGTGTCTGCTGCTGTTAATGGTTCTCCAAATTCATCTTTATCAAATAAACAGGCTACAATACTTCCATCATATGAACAAAGGAATAAGGATAGCCCATCTGGTGACCTAATCTAGATAAGAATCACTAATATTTAGAGCAATGTATAAAAAATAGATACCAACAAAGATCGCCTATACTTTTTTCTGCAATTTCTTGAGTAACAAGTATAGGGCGAGGATTCTGCGTATTCCATATACTTAACGTCCTATCCTGTCCAGCACATGCGATAATTGTTATAATTTTGTTATCTTCCTTAGTTGTATCGGGAAGTCGAAAAAGAATAGGGTTAAAAGAAGTTACTTCTACAGCTCCTTCATGACCAATAAGATTAATAAGACTAGTCCATGTTCCACGCTCAATAACAGCAACACTGCTTACAGGCCCATTCATTGCATTTGGGCCTGCAATGTGTGATCCATCTGGTGACCATGATGGTCGTCTAAAATATGTTGTAGATGGTGAATTTTTGAAAGGCTTAGAAACTGTTTTTTCAAGAGAATAGTCTGAAGTACGCCATATTTTAATGGTTCTATCATCACTTTCTGTTGCAAAATATTTTCCAACAGGATCAAATGTAATTCCTTTTACATGACTTTGATGTGCATCAATTTTTTTTAATTTTTCAAATGTAGATCCATGCCATACAATGATAGCACTGTCTAGGCCAACACTTACTAAAATAGAATTGTCATGATTCCATGCTAAATCCTGAATATCATTGTCATGACCTATTAAACGTCTAAAGCTCCTCCAGTTTTCGACATTTGTTTCATTATTTCCAAAAATTTTACCAAAATTGTGGCTTGTTATGTCTTGTTGCCATATAATAATAATTCTATCATCGCTTCCTGACGCAAGATACTTTCCATTAGGTGAAAATCTTACAGTTGTAACAACACCTTTCTTGGTCATTTTCATCTTTTAAATTTTAAAAATACCTGTATGAATACTCATTGAACACTATTTTATAATAAGCGTTATAGATGTGTTAATCTGAATGAAACATACCAACTGTTTTGGTTCATCACTATGTTCTTGAAGAATTGCTTTAGTGGACCATATTTTAACTTTAGAATCTAAAAATTAAGACTTTTGGCTAATAAAAATGTTTAAAATACCAAAACCACCTGATGCAAGGCGTAATCCGTCTGGTGAAATATGAACAGAGAAAATAGCTTTTGCTTCGTTACGTTCATCTGATATATAATACTAAGTTTTCTGAAAAACAGCTTTTGAGATACTATAACATACCAAAATGTCCTAACCTATGAATTTTTAAAACAATTATTTATTTATTTATTTGTAATTTATTTACCATGATGGCTTAAGAAATAACATGAATTCTTGATCAAAAATGGTACAAACAGGCCCTTTTGATGATTTTTTAGTTAAAAGGCTGTATTCTTATTCTACAAGATATAGAAAGTATGTATTTTTTATTTTTATATGTATTTTTTTTTTTTGAATTTTCATGTAAATGTTGGTTTATAAAAAATATATTTAAGGTCGATATCTTAACAAAAATGATGAAAAAAACAACATTTAGTTTGATGGATGAAAATGACAAATTGTAATTACCATTATATGATTTTCCTAATTGTCTAATTCTATAAAAATGATATATCTATAAGCCTGTATTTAAATAATTACATAAAAACTCCATAATTAAATACATCTAATATATGAAGAAATATTTTTGTTAGAATAGATATAAAATATACAAAGACGGGTATTATTCTGGAGTTATGTAAGTTTAGACAGGTTGTCGAAAACTTTTGAAGTTTTAGAAGTGTTATTTAATTTTTAAGTATGTGATTAGTAAAAACATTCTGAATCAAAATTTTACTATTGTTAATACCTTAAGAATAGAATGTGTGATTTAAAAAAGATTAAAAATTATTTGTAATATTGCAGGTTAGACATTCATAAAGCACCTTTCCGTGTCATCATGTCAAATCGTTTATATGTGTATCCTACAAATGCTAAATTTTGATCAATATCAGAAGGTATTTTATTTTGAAAGGTAGGTTTTGAATTCATAGGAATATCAGGGACGCTATCAATTTCTTCGAAATAACTTGTATCTGTAATACTTTTGAGTTGTGGAACAAAGGGTGCATTTATTTCCCGTATTGTATTCCAATCTACTCCGCGAAAGAAAGGATGGGATTTTATATCATTTGCACCATGTCTACCTAAACGCTGGTCTGCTGATGTTAATAATCTATTTAAAATAATTAGTTAGAGATAGTAATAATGTAAAATTTACTTTTTAATTAAGTCTTCTGCTTCTGCACTAAGATGCAGATCTTCTGGAAAATAGAGATGTTCTTTCCAATTTATGATTTTTCTATATGTTTCGTGTGCATATTCGCTACAAAATGGAGGCCATCCAATAAGACATTCAAACATAATTGCCCCAAGACTCCACCAGTCGCATTCTTGTCCATATCCATGCTGTGTAAAAATTTCTGGTGCAATGTAATCTGGTGTGCCTACAGTACTATATGCCATGATTCTTCTATTTTTTTTCCATGTTGCAATTTTATCTTTAGAAGACATTGTTAGAAAAATTGCATCTACCATGACAGAATTCTCTGTCGGTGTAGATGTATTTTTATTTTCAAAAAGTCGCTGATAATAAGCATTATCGTGTGTTTTATGAAATCCCATAGAAAGACCAAAATCAGATAGTTTAATATGCCCGGTCTTATCAATCAAAATATTATCGGGTTTTATATCACTAAAAGTAAGAAATCATTTTGTTTAAAAAAGAAACTAACCGATGAATAAAGCCAAGCTTATGAACTGCTTCTATTGCTAAAATGCATTCCGCAATGTAGAAACGGGTTACATCTTCTGAAAAAGTATCATATTTGATTAGCATAGTCATTAAATCTCCTCCTGGTAGAAATTCCATAATTAAATATAAATACTGTGAATCCTGAAAAGAATAGTAAAGTGATACAACCCATGGAGAATCTGATTCTGCTAAAACGTCCCTTTCCGCTTTGACATGTGCTAGTTGGTCTTTTTTGAACATTTCTGATTTGAGTAATGTTTTCATTGCATAAATTTTCCCTGTATCTATTTTTTGCACCAACCTTACCTATTTGAAATTACAAAAAGACCAAGGCTTAATAGGAATGTTTTTTTATCTAACCTCTCCAAATGCACCCTTACCGATTACCTTAACAGTATGAAAATCGTTCAGAGATAACCGTGTACGTCTTAATCGAAGAAATTGGGACTCTTTTTGTCCTAAAGAATTAAGTTGACGTCTTTTCCTTTCTTCTGAACCGCGGTCCTTTGCCAATTTTGCCTCAAAATCAATTCTTCTGTTCTCGTATTAGAATAAAATATCTAATACACAACTATATAAAAAACCGTTGATTTCTTTCTACTGTCTGCTCAACTGCAACCTTATAGAGATGTTCTAGTTTCAATTTTACTGAGGCAGCTCTTTCATGTGTTGTTTTTTTAAAACTAGATGGATCGCGTACAAAATAAACTGGATCACTAGACAGTGTTGATGATGTCTGAACCATCTCGTTATTAGTAGTTGTATAATCCTAAAGTAATTTAATTCATGTTTAAAACTATTTATCTTATATACTGTTCCTTTTTGTTGAAAAATTGTCATCTTTTTTTCTAGATTAAAACTCTATCATAAATATTCACAAATTTATTGTAAAACTCCTAAATAGTACCTAATTTTTTTTTCGTTTAAAAAACATATATATAGATTTTTATGTATTTTCTTACCTATATTTTCCTTTCCATGCTATTTTCTCCTTTTCTTAGCTTTCTTGATGATTTTTTAAATGATCTGTTTTTTTTGTCGGTTGTGTTTTGTTGGTAAAAATACGTTTTTCTAATATTTTTACAGAAAATATATATGTATATATAATAGATAATAGTCAAAACAATATGTCTTTTTATCAAATATTTTCTTTTTATTTAAAGAATCTTGTTTTTATAGAGTTTTACTGTTAAAATTGAACAAATTTATGAAAATGTGTTTTTATATATTCTAATATAGTAAAATGTCTGATAAGTATTTATTTATGAGATATTATATGTTTTTATATCTTTTATATTTTGCCCTGAAATACTTTATTCAAACGACGTTTATTTAACGACGTGCTTCGATCAAGATCAACTGTAAAAGTTTAAAAAAGGCTATTAAAAATAAGTCTAGCTATGGATGGAGCTATTATTACGCCTGTATCGTCTGGGTATATAGTTGTTTGTTTTTTTTTCGTGAAAAAACGATTAATTTTGGTTTAGATTTGATGTAGAAGGATCATGTCCATTAAAGGCTGTTCAAGTAGATTCATTAGTTGTTTTAAAGATCATAAAACATAGCCGTGAGTCGTTTACAAGTCATTCTGCTGCAGGTAGCTTTGATTAATATGAAAGATTTTTTTTTATTTTTAAAAAGGACAACTTTTGGGACTTGATATAAATGGTGTTCTTCAAGTCACTAATTCATTTCCTCTATCTCATGGACATGAAGGAGAAAATGCATCTTCCTTAGCACAGAACAGGATTAGTTATATGCAGCAGATGATGCGTTGTTTAAAGGAAATTGGTGTTGACAATAATGTTGTTGGATGGTACCAAAGTGTTAATTCAGGAACGTTTATTAATATGAATCTTATTGAAAATCAATTTTCATATCATCAGGCGCTTAATGATATGACGGTTATGTTAGTTTATGGTAAATTTAGTGTTAATTTGTTGAAATATTATTTATCTCGTATATTTAGATGCGTCTCAATCAACTCATGAATCATTATCGTTAAAAGCGTTTCGTTTGACACCTTCTTTTATTGCTGCAAAGAAGGAAGGAAAATTTAATGCTGAAAGGTAATAATTGAATATGATACTGTTGGTTTATTTAATTCACTATATAGCATTTCTAAATATGGATTATCTCATTCTAACGTTTTTGAAGAGCTTCCATTGATTATTCACAATTCTCATCTTGCAGTTTCACTTCTTCACTATCTAGATAGCAGATATAGATTTGTTCCAACGGCTCCTGCTTTGTCTCTTCTTCCACTTTCTTTCAGTTTTGACAATCTTGAGCCTGTGGTTGATTCTTATTTCGAAAAGATCATGGAAAATCTTTTAGAGGTGACTGAAGATTACCAATATGAACAAAGTAATTATCAATATTATCAAAGGGCTTTAGCAAGAGAACAATTAAAAATTCAACAATGGCTTCAAAAAAGACGTGCTGAAAATGCTGTACGAGCTGCAAACAACCAATCGTTACTTCCTGAAGATGAATGGCAACGCCTTTTTAAATTATCTTCTGAACCATCTTTACTAGAAAGTATTCTCTTGGCTTCACAAATTGGTAAGGAAAAAAATAAAATTCTTTTTTCATAATGACTGAACCATGTAAACTAATGATTTTTTTACAGATTACTATTGTAAAAAGATTGATTCTAGCAGCGCTCCTGCTTTAACAAAACTTTATGCCTCTATAGCTAAATAGTAGGTGAACATAGATTTTTTAAAAGATATAATAATTTCATGGATGCATTTTTAGATCATATATATGTATAATACGAATAATTGGTTTGTTTTATTATGTATAATATTCTCGATAAAAATATTATTTTTTTTTCTTGAATTCCCGCTTTTTTTTCTACCTAAATTCTAAGATAATTAATGAATAAATCTTCAGGAACAGCATTTGATTGGCGTCGCCTAAAAGAAATTAGGTCTTATGGGCGCTCATATAAGCTGATGATCGTTTTTCCTTTAGCAGTTCTTTCATTTTCCGGACTAGTTATTTATGATAAAATAGCAAAGAAAAAAATTATAGAAAAACATTGTAATAGAGTGAAGTCGCTGGCTAATGAACCAATGAGTCCTTTGGATCTTCCTAGAAAAGTAAAAATTTATATGAGCCCGTTTCCAGGAAGTGATCTTCATGCATCTCGAATGCAATTTCAAAAATATATATGCCCTATTCTTCAAGCAGGTGCTGTAGATTATGAAATTATTGAAGGGAATAAAGAAGGTGACCTAAAAAACTATGTTTCTGAAGAGATTCGATGCCTTCGGCGTGGAGAGTTATCTATTGATCCAGAAATGCAAAAAGTTATGGTAAACGTTCGTCCTAGCACTGAAGAGGATTGTGCCATTATTGTAGGAAGGCAAACGCTGAAAGAGTACTTGGCTGGCATTCATGAAGGCTGGCTTGAGCCTTTAGAGTCTCCACATGCATCCTCTAGTTCTTTAGAAATGTTAGGAAATAAGTCAAAAGATACTTCAGCTGCACCCCTTGAAAAATCTCTTCAATCGTCTTTACCTGCTGATTTCTCGATTCCAATACTCCAATATATTCCTTTACCTTGTATTTTTGGGTTTTTTAACATACCGTTTAAGATACTTCAGTTTTCAAATAGACGTTACCTTGCTCAAATTATTGCATCAAAGATAGTAGATGTTGTTTTGGTAAATGAAACTCGTTATTGGGATGACAGTGATATCCTCCTTGGAGAAGAAGAGACCTGCAATTGGCCCAAAAAGTATAGAAAGCGGACAACAGCTGGCGTATGGACGGATGATTTGGCATTAGATAAACAAATCATGAGCCACGTACGTTTGTATTGTTCGTCTTAAGAATTCAGAGTATTGTGTTTGTTTAGAAAAAAAATTGATATATTTAAAAAATTAGTATTTCGAAAATATATTCCCCATTATATATGACAATTATTTTCATTCCTGTCGACTTTTTATAAATTCTTTAATCTCCCGAAAGCAAAACAGACACAGTGTGTGCGCCAGTTTTTTTCGTCCGCATGCTGGACATTCATTGAGGTTATATAAATCTTTTAAACCCTTAGTAGCCTGCCGCATCCGTTTTTTAGAATATGATGTTTTTTTTTTTGGTGCTGCCCATAATATTGCTGTAGAAAGCACTTCACCGCCATTCTCTATGCATAATGGATCTCTGTTTTGCATTGTATCAACAAGTATTGGAGCCCAAGGTACTCTGATTGACTGAGTAAGTGTTTTGGTTATTTTTCCCCAGAAATTGAAAAATATTCCGCAATTTAGAAGCATAGACATTATTCCAAGTCGTTCAATACGTATTTTTTGAGAAATACTCTTGTACCAGCACTTTTTTTCAAATTAATTTTTATTTGCAAGATTAAAGCTAAAAATGCCTTAAAAAATCCTGAAAAAAATGCCTCCTTTAGAAAATATCTTTTCTTCTTATATTATAATCTATTTTCTCCTGTTTGTTCCCTTTTTTCTGCTGAATAATAATTGTTTTTTCATAAATATATTTTGTTATTTATATCACGTTTAATCATTTCTTTGACTGTAGATCGCTGCTTTAGCAACTTTATCGCTGAGTTGTCTTAGCAACTTACTTTTAACCACATCTAAGATCCAACTTTTATCTTTTTGAAGATATTAAGATAAAAATAGATAATGAAGGAGTTTTATTAAGAAGAAATATATATATATTGCTTTAAGAATGATTATTTATGTGTTTTTACTAAGTTTTAACTTTTTTTTAGTGTTAAATCGGTTAATTGTGATCTCCGGGCCATCGGGTAGAATAAAGATATGAATTTGAGCGGAGCTGATTGATAAAGGATCAGGGAAATCAACTTTAATTCGTCGTTTATTCTCTGATCATCCAAGATGCTTTGGTTTTTCTGTTTCTCGTAGGAGTTTTTTTGAAATATGGCATCTGGTTAATGGATAATGGTAGATACGACTCGTCTGCCACGGGCAACTGAGAAAGATGGTGTACATTATCATTTTATAACGAGTGAACGTTTTTCTCAGCTAGTATCAGAAGGAGCGTTTATTGAACATGCTGTTTTCTCTGGGAATATGTATGGTACAACAATTAAAGCAGTTGAAGATGTGATGGCCAAGGGCTATACATGTATTATGGATATTGACATTCAGGTACAATGCTGTTGCTTGTGGTTGCAATTTCTTATGGTATTTTTAAAGGGTGCTCAATCAATGAAACGAGCGCCGATGCATGCAAAATATGTATTTATAGCACCGCCTGATTTGATTGTTCTTGAGAAAAGACTGAGAAGAAGAGGTACTGATACAGAAGAGAGCATACGAGAACGGCTAGCAAGAGCAGCTCTTGAATTAGAGTATGCAAAAACACCGGGATCTTATGATTTGGTATTAGTGAATGATGATTTAGATGAGACGTATAAAAAGCTGGAGAAATTTTGTTTGGAAGAGATACCTTGATACCTTGAGGACAAAAAAATATAATGGGAAAAAGATATATTGTAGACTAACACAATAAATGTGTCTTTACTTCAAAAAATGTCTATGACATATTATCGCCCATGGAACCTCGGGTAATGGGCCGAGGTCCAGAACCCATTGCAGATGACTCTTTAAGTGCGAGCAGTTGGCGACTGCGGAAGTTTTCATAATGGATTTGTGCTGTTGTCTCAATCAAATCTTGTAGATGTGTACGCGTCAAGAAATTTCTCAAATATATGAATTCACAGTGATTTTCATTTTCAACTAGTGAAAAATCAGACATAGTTGCTAAAAAAAAGCTATTACTGTTGATAACTCCCCATTTATTTTGGCGTCCACGAACAACCTTTCCGTCAACGGTAATTGTTTTTTCAGATCCAACAATGCAAAATGGAATAATGTTTTTAATCTGTGAATTTAAAGCCCTTTCTTCATCACTTGATTCTTCGCTATCATATGGGTATGTTCGAATCCCATGGAAACCAAGTTCTTCACGGATCTAGCTGATATGAGTATTTTTATAAGGCAATTGGTTATTACTCTTTTTTTGAATGCTATGCGCTCGTCTACTGTTAAAGCGTCTGATTTTGCAATAACAGGTACCACATTAACTACATTTGTAAGCTTCTTAAGCATTACAATATCAATTGGTTTAAGGCTTATAAATGACTTGTTAGCAATATACTTTAACAATATAGCACTGGTGCTTACGAATGGCCTGATGGCTGGATAAAAAATAAACAACAATGAATACGTGTGTCTTGAATATGTCGGTCTCTTTGCGCTGTAAGTTCTTTTTTTAAGTAAGAAGAATGCTGATCTTTAATATATTTGATAATGGGATCCCAACTGTTGCAATTGAGCAATATATGTTTGATAAATTAATAACACTTACCATCGATCATTGTTGACAAGATCTCCATATCCCGGTGTGTCTACAATATTTAGTTTTAAATGGATCCCATTTTCTTCCAAAACTAATAGGGCAATTTGTTAATATAGTAGCTAAAAATATGAATTTATACTATGAGAAACTGTGTGAATTTCTGTTGTTTGACGGATTGGCTCTTCTGCGTTTAAACGCCCTTTACTGTCAACCAAATGTGCAGAAAATAATGTGTTTATTAGTGTAGATTTTCCAAGTCCTGTTTGGCCTAAAAGTGATACTTTTAGTTTTTTCTTTTTGTTTTTTTTTTCAAAAATCTTACCAACACAGATAATATTAAATTGAAATCCTCGCCTTACAAGTTTCCGTTCAATTTGTTTTGTAATTGAGTCAAATCCTATATGGATTTCTTTAGAACAAATTGTCTTGAAACATTTATTTTTGTTTATTATTACCAACATAACCACCTAATTGGATAGGACTCTTTTATTTACAAAATCAGCTTAAAAAAATACGGGAAAAAAACATATTTTTACCTTTTGATATGGAGGCATGTTTGGGTTTCTAGGAGCAATGATTCCTGACATTTTTAGGTCCAAAATTCTGCTTTTTTTTTTTTAATATTTATTGTAAATCGTTACTGTTGAGATCGGTATTTTACGGGTTTAATAAAGTATCAAAGTTCGGTATGATAAAAAAGATATACAAAAGATAGTTGATATTTTATTAAGAAATATATTTCATATATAAATGATGAGCTATATGTCTATAGATAAAGCAGCATATGTTTAATAATATGATTAAATTTGCAGTTAATTAAAAAAATCAAGCTTTATATCTCTTTGCAGTAGTAGAAATATTTGTATCGTAATTATGAATTTCTTTTTTATCATTTGTTTTTTGAAAGGATTCTTGTTCTTGTTGATTTAAGACACGATTGGACATTTCGTTTAAAATATAGGATGAGTTTCGTCTATAAAACGTTAATTTTTAAAAAAGATCCTAAATATATGTACTTGATGTTATCGTTGTTTGCAAGGCGTTTGGCTCCAGACAATTGAAAAGGATCAGGGTGATAATGTTTTGTATTTGTTGGTGGTGCGCCAACAAGCCGTGTTCCAGGTGTTCGTTTAGTTTGATTAGCTGTTGGATGTGGCACAGTACTTCCTAAGCCATTTTGTCGTCGTATTGGTGTTGATTTTGTATGATCTAATCCCGGTGTTTTCCTTAAAGAAGGACTATCAGTATGTGGATTGAAAGCTATGCTTGAAGAAACGTCTGCAGTCCCTTTGCCATTCATAAATGCTGATCGTGTATTTACAAACATTGGAACATAGTCTGGAGGATGTTCTTCATTTTGCAAATGAATTTGTTGATTTGCTGGATGAGTCGTGGGAGTTTCTTTAGTTTGATTTTGTTGAAAGTTAGCTGGATTTTCAATATTATTTGCTGAATTTTTATTTAAAGAGTTATCATGTTTAATCCCATTTTCTAACTCTTTCTTTTGAGGCTGATTTGTAGGGTTGTGTGAAATGTTTGGTAAAGAATTTTCTTTAAATGATTCATTTTGGGGGGGACATGCAGGTAGAACAGACATGTCTTCTGCAATATGAGCGTTTTCTTCAACTATGTCTGAATGAGAAAAATTTGAAAAGGTACTGTTCTTTATTAATATTATTTTTATGGGCAATGAGGAAATTACTCTTCAATATCGAATTCTGATTGATGAGAGAATTCAAGTTCTATAGGTTTATCCATTTCTTGGAAATCAATATCATCAAAATCGTCGCCTAATTTCTTTAAAAAAGCCTAGATATTTTATAACAAACCATATTGATAAAAATCTGATTCTTTCATTGATGCGGGGATATTCTTCAATGCTAAAGGATTGTAAATACTTCTTTAAAACACAAAATATAATTTTACTCGTACATTGATTATTCTGGATTAAGTTTGAGGGTTCCTTTTGTCCGTTCGGTTTTGGAGGGTTATTAGGAGGTATGTGATTTAAAGCGCTTGGATGGCGGTAAAGTTCAGAGATATTAAATTTACTCTGTGCTATTGAGATTCTGCTTTCAAACAAAAGCATATTATACCTCTGTTACATGTACTTTCCCAATTTCTTTCAAGTAAGTCTTATCGTAAAGACAATTTCCTAAAACATTCCCAAAAGTCCGTAATGCTCTTTTTAATGCATCTGTTGTTCCTTCTTTTTTTGCCTAGTATATTTATTAAAAGTCGAGATCCTTTGTAAATATAACTACTTTTTCAAATGCTGCACCTTTTCCCTTGAAATTTTCGACGCATCCATACCCAATATCTTCATGATAGATTCCATTTTTTAATGTTACGCGTACAATAACTGACACTCCTAAATTCAGACGTCCTGAATCTTTAAATTCTTCAATCTAACATAATATATTAATTACATTTAAATTAAAAAAATAGCATTTACGTAATCTACTTGAATATTTTGTATACTAGAAGACCATCCATTGAACCCAAATATCTCGTTTGCTAAATTAATTACTTTCCATCCTTCAAGATAATATACTTTTGATCCATTGACTCCTGGACGATATGAAATATATTCTGGGCCCAATTGACGGTCTAATAACGATTGTACTATAGCTGTTTCTTTTTCTGTGTATTCTGTTATGCTTTCATGTCCTGGTATATTGTAAAATGTTGGAAATTTTTTTGGATATGTTTGATTATGTTGATCGCCTGGTTTTGGCATTTTTGACTCGGAAAAAAACAAAAATTTATGAAAACTAAGTAAAAAATGGCTATTTGGCTTTGATTTATATGATAAAAACCTCTTTTTCTTTTTTCTCTTCTATTTATTTACTTGAATACAATAATAAAGGTGAAGTTATCTCGTTGGATAATGTTTAATCGTGCATGGCTGACGTCAAAAAATGAGCATAAAAAAAAATTGCTAAAAGTCATTCTTAGCGAAGAAAAAAGGCTAATTAAAAGAATTTATAAAGAATACAGAGTTCTTTTATACTATTTTATTGATTTTAATGTAAAAAATGATTGTTTAAAATGGAAGATATGAAGGAAATTCAAGATCCATTTTTTGAAGCGAAAGAGTATAAAAATAATAATCTAGAATACAGGCTGATACTCAGTGTTAAAGGAATGTTGTTTTAAAGCTGTCAGATGTTTGTCGTTTGCATGATTTATATCTTAAAATGCAGAAGGAGAGATGTGTTGAGTCATCAATGGCGTTAGCAGATGTTATGAAGGAGTTTCGGGAAATGGTTGATGATATTGACAATGATCTAGTGGATTTGGAGGAAGTAGTTTGTGTTGTTGAAAATCAACCTGAAAAATATGGTATTTCGAATGAAGAATCCTTAAAACGGCGTGCGTTTGTTGATCAGGTTCGAAGTAATTTGGTGCAGATACAAAAAGACTTGGAGAACCCGTCTTCTGATCCTTTGGATTTGAAAAATAAGGCATGTGTTTATTTTTATGTGTTTATTTTAATAGTCTCAGAATTCATCTTTATTACCTGAAAAACCGTTGAGAAGGGATTCTGTATCAAATATAGAATTAGCACAAGAATATCAATCTCTAATTATGAATGAGCAAGATACTCAATTGGACTATGTATTTGGAACAGTGCAAAATTTAAGAGAACAGGCATCGATTATGGGTAGAGAACTTGTGGAACAATCTGAGTATGCAATGTTGTATATTTACCATTACTCGACTAAGGAAGTGTTAGGTTGATTGAAGAAGTAGATATGCGAATAGAAAGAACAAATGAGAAATTGAAACGAGGATTTAAAAATATGAAACGAATAGTTGCTCAAAATGAAGGTTAGTTATGTTTTTGTATAAGACGTTGGTAAATGACGTTTACAAAGATAAAGTATCCACCTATTGTATTTTTTTTTTGATCATAATATTGGTTATTTTACTAATACTTATATTTTTATTTTAAATATCGAATTTGAATGCTCTAAGAAGATTTTACATAATAAGGCTATTTACGTTTTAGCTTTTTTCTTTGGTGGCTCACTTTCTGATGTTTCATCTCCATTTTCTAAAACAGCTTAATACTTATAATATATGAACAATAAAATATACCTGTTTCCAAATCTATTTCCGCATCCTCGTCTTCTTCCTCATTCTCTTGCAGTGCATCAGTGAAGTATTTCACTGCATTTGGATATAGATCTTCTGCAATAAAAATAGCAAGTTCTTCACCGTCCTCAAAAACGTCATTATTGCCTTCTCCTGTCCATGAAAACCATGTGAAAAAGCTTGGTGCAACCCCCTTTGCTGGTTTTGTGAAATTTTTGTTTTTTTTCCATTTAATTTCTACTTTTTTTGAAATTAGTTGTGATGGCTCCTTGTCAGAATTGGATGATGATGCTTCGGCCTTTTGACTTGAATATGTAAAAAGCTTTTCAAGATAAAGACTATTCTGTTCTAAGTATTCGTTTGGTTCAAACTCAAAAACAATATTAATATCACGAGGATCCTCATTGGGTCGATACACTCTTAGATCAATTAAATGTTCAAGAACCTTGTAAAGTTAATAATAAAAAATAATACTCTTTTTTTCACATTAGCATCCTCTGAACTTATATATGTCGCTAAATCTGTCAGTTTTTTATATATTTTTGAGAAAAAAAAGTATACAAAGCTCGTCACCAGGTGCTGCTTCTAGCTATGAAATATGTTAAGTTTGTTTAAGAAAAATACATTCTAACTAACCACAATAGGCCAAAATTTAGGGATTTTCCTTAATACACATGCTCTTTTTTCATAAAGTGGACTGAATAAATTAATTTGATGTTTTACTGTTTTTTAAATGAGTTTTTATGTTTTTAGGTAAAAAAAACTTACGAAGTTCAATTTCTGCCTTTTCAAACTCAAGTTCAATATCAGCAATTGCATCTAGTGATGCCGGGTTAGGCTGTGACAAGAGTTCTTGTTTTTTATCATTTATTCTTTTTGGTGTCATTTTTTTCTACGTGAAGTCATAATTCAAAGAATATAAATATTTTTTTATTTAAGCACTAAATAAATAAAATGAATGAATGAATGATTTTGTTTTATTAGGTTTATTTTTAAAATTACTGTATGATTTTATTTTTTCAAGATAATGTTATGTTTTATGGTTTTTATTTCTTTGGAATAAATAGGTTTGTGTTTTTTAAGAGCCAAAATATAGGAATTTTTATTAAAGTGGTCATTTGTTTGTTTTTGTTAATTTTTTTAACTTTTTTTGTTAGATTTAAATTGATATTTTTGTATAATATATATATGATACTTTTGGATGTCGTTTGCAATAGATACTGAATTTATTTAAATTATTACATAAATCTTTTAAATCTTGCTATTTTTTAGATCTTATGGATGGATAAAAAAGTGAAAAGGATATTTATATTCTTTATATTGTCTAAGACAATATATGTAATTTATATATATAATAAACATAGTAAAATTTAGTTTTTTTTTTTTAATTTTTAAGCACAAGGGTTTTGTATTATGAGTATTTTAGTGATGTTTTGGAGACTTTAGATAGTATAAATGTAATAGAATGTTTCTATAAAAAGACTTTTTATGAAACTTTAAAAAGATATATATTTACTGATATATTCTCAATTACATTAAAAATGCAAAAATGGAAAGTATTTCTATGTTAATGTTATTTATATAAGGGGTTTTGTCTTTAATCTTTAAACATTTCAAAATGTCTTTTTTTTGAAAAAAAAAAGGCTTTTTTTCTATATTACTTTGTTTTTATAGTAAATTCTTTATAAAGTCACTATGGTTTTTCAGTTTTTGTTTTTATATAGCTTATAGATGTTTTTATTTTTCTGAGATTGCCTTAGATTTTGAAATCGAGATATCTTTAAAAATTACTGATTAAAAAGAAAACATTAAATAAGAATAAATAAAGACTAGAATGTTAATTAAACTTTTATTTTAGCATTTGTAGATTATGCATATTTCTTTTCTATGTTTTTAATACAAAAAAATGACACAATTTTCGGATAATATAGATATTTATAATGATGAAAATATTCTATCTACAGAGGAAACTTCACTTCTTGGACATAAAAAATCATTGATTTGTTTGAATTCTTTTTCAAAAAAATCTAGGTTTCAAAAAATTGTTTTTCTTTTTCTAAAAAATACGGCTATTTTATGTGTGGTTGTTATCTTATTTGTATTTGGTTTGGTTTTGATAAATGGTTATGTTCAAAAGAAATCTATTTTAGATGTTTTTTATGTTACATTTAATAGGGTTGATATAAAAAATATAACTGAAAACGGTCTAGAAGTACAAGTCATTGGTTCTATTGTTGTAGACTTATCGAAAATTTCTTCTACAACCATAAGAGGTTTATGGAGATTTAGTTCTGGAATGATAAAAAGGGTGACCCTATATCCATCAAATATTAGTTTTTCATTTCCGGATTATATGAGAAAAAGCATTGCTGTGGTAACTTTACCTAAATTTGAAATAGATATCCGAGATTGGTATCGTACTAGTTTTAATGAACTAGTTTTTATAAATTTTCGAAATGCAACGCCTTTTGTCCCTATTTTTAGAACTTATTTTCGAAGGGGACTTCACAATATCAATGTGTCTGGAAAAGGTTTTTTTTATTTGCGGCTTTTTCGTCTCCCAAAGTTTCGAGTATTTATTCATAAGTCATTGACTATTTATGGTATATTTTTATTTTTACTTTTACTTGTATAACATATAGAAGATTTGCCTCAAGTAGATCCTTATAAATTATTTGATGTGGATTCTGTAAGAGTTAAAGATTATTCTACAGCTGGTGGTCTTGAAGCTAAAGTTCAGTTAAGTAGTAGGACTATTTTTTCTGTTAGTGCTCCTCTTTCTCATTTAACCTGGTACGCATTGATTCCTTCTTGCGATCAAATAAAATATATAAAAATTGCAGAAATTGTAAACTATTTGTATTATGTTGAATCGACGAATAGACTTAATATAACTTTGGTATCTTATATATTACCTTTCAATAATGAACTTTTGGAGGCTTGCCATGGTTCTGGAATATCACCATTAAATAAATTAGTATCTGGGTATTTATCTGGACAACATTCGGATATTTATATTGAAGGACATGTTTCTAAGTCTTCTACGGAAGCATCCATTCCTTTATGGTTGTCACATATATTAACACATATGAAAATTTTAGTTCCTTTTCCTGAATTCTTTAAAATTAATCTTCTTAGATCGATAAAAATAAATAAGCTTTTTTTAGGATATTATCAGAAGGATTTTGTTTCTAGAACCTTTTTTCATTTTCCTGATTTTGTTTGTGACATTACTGTAAAAATAGAACTTCCAAATGCTTTTGATTTTTATATAAATATTACACATATTCGTTCTAACATTGATTGTTTGGATAATGGTACTGCATTTGTTGGATTAATACAAAACGATTGGGTTCCTTCTACTAGTATAAGGTCATCATCTGTGTTATTAGTAAAAACAAAAATATACCACAAATATTTTAGAATTTTGAATATGACAAAGTTTAATGGATATCTTAAACAGAGTATTACGAAAAAAAATAAAAATTTTACAATTTATATTAAAGGGAATGTATCATTAAAAATGGATTCTCATTTAGGTTTACTTTATTTACAAGGAATTCCAGTTTCCGGAAATGTTTTAATTGAATATTGAGTTTGTACCTGCTTTATCATTCCTACTATTCATTTTGTTTCTGCTTTGATTTCAGTTCTCTATATTAGATATAATATATTCAATTATCATTAAATGATTTTTTTATATATGGAATTATATATAGGTTTTGTTGACACTAATTGTTATGCTATGTATGTTATAAAAATACTTTTATCTACATAAAAATCTTTGTTTTTCTTTAAAGTTATTTACATATTTATTTTTTATATAATATTAATAAACTTTTAATATGGTCGATTTTTCAAAAATTTCTGAACACTTTCGACGACTTCATAAAAAGATGGAAAAAAGATCACCAGTAACATATGTGCAAACACATAGTGGTTCGCGTTTAAATTTGCCTAAAAATACTCTTAATCCTTTGGGAATAGTAAATGATGTATTAAATAAAGTTTGCTCTGGAAATTTGTCTCGAAAAAGTATGTTTTTATTTTTTTATATGAAACTGAATGGGCATTAGGTCTTAAAAGAAAAATATCCGAGTATGAGGAGATGCAGTGCACGTCTTCATCTAGTCCTTTTGTTTTTAATTACAAGAAACCGCGAATGACATGTTATGGACGTTCATTGCCCATTACGAGGCTATTAGGTTGATTTAATTGCTGTTTTCAGTGTTTTAGGTGCTAATTTACATTAGAGCATCTAGATTCATCTTCTCTTTGTGACATTATACAAACACTAGTCAATCGGCATCCTACTTTGCTTTTAGAAGTGGCTAGCTTATCTTCTCGTCCTGATTTATCCTCTGTTATTAGTACTTTAAATGGTATGGAGGAGCAGGTTCGTCGTTCATTCCCGTATGGTGGTGATTCAATGGGAGAGTATGCCTATAATAGGATACGTCCTGTTTTACAAGCGCTTATGGTATATATATGATGACTGTCTGAGAAAATATTTATACTATGTATAGGATGCGTTGTTGGAATATACACGTATTTTTTTGCCTCCTTATGAGTCAAACAAGAGTCTTACATTAACTTTTCTTGACCATATTACGTCTATGGCTCATCGGTTTCCTGAGTGGAATAACCCTGAGCACAATTATATTAAAGAAGAACTTTATCATGAGATTTCGAGTGCGTGGATTTCTGTTATCCTTAGTATTGGCAAAGAGGGCTGGGGTGGAATAAATGGTTATGAATGGATGAAAAAATTAATCAAACATAATGAAGCAGGAAGAGGCCGGCTTGAATCTGTTATAGATGTGGCTCGTAGTGAATTGGCATGTTTTTTCCCTGAAAAGATTGAGGATGGTATATTTTCTTCGCCAAATAATAAGCTTGGTTTCGATTTTGCTTCTTGTTATCAGATATAATTTCAATGAATACTTGTTATTTAATATTTTGTCAATTTAAATAGGATTCGAGAAAAACACGCCTTGTACTTCTTTAATGTCGCGTATTAGTAGTTGATAGGTTTATTTTTATGTATTTCAGTATTTTATGGTTCCGAGTATTTTTATATTTTACTCTTTTATTATACGAGTAAGGATGTTATACTTCTATTTCTATATGAACAACATGTTGTAAGTTTCCTATAATGGACATATATCAGTATTGTTTTAACATTTTGTATTAAAGTTATAAATTTTAACTTGCTATTTAATTATACATCTATTCATATGTATATGTTTCTACATATTATGACAAATTCTCTAAGTTTAATTAATTGATTTCTAGAAAAATTATATTATATTATATAATTATAAATTTTATGTTTTAAAGTTATCGGCGCGTTAGCTTTAACGCGTTAGAAATGACTGATCACGTTATAATAATATATTATTGTTTTTATAGTTAATAAAAGGATAAAATATTATTTTCTTATGATTTCTTTAGAAGAGTATAATTTCATATATGTATTTTTGGATTCTTCCTTTTTTTTTAGAAAAAAACTTATGTTTTTTAGTTAATTTTAAATTTGATTTATATGTTTGATTATTGAAGATTATATAAAAATGTTTGATATTAAAGAGCCAAAATATGCAGATGATGGTGGGTTTATATTTTCAAATTAGTTATTGACTCAGGCAATATTTTAAGAGCTTTTTAAACAAAAAATGGACACTCTTTATATGGGACTTTATCAGCGATGGAAAATGTACAGAGAAGAACGTGTATCTTCTTATTTTCGAAATGAAAATGTGAATGAGTTTTGTCCTGTAAGGGATAAGAAACTTCGGATGTATTTAAGAGACGTACGTTGTAATCGAGAAATGCTTTGGTCAAAGAGACGACAACAAGATGACGATGTATTGCTAGATGAAGTTTAACAAGTGTTATGCTTATATTTTTACAGCAAAAAATGCGGTCTGTTTTTTTTGCAGAGGAGAAACAGCGACGCCAATGTCTGGAAAAAGAAGCAATGTTTAATCAAATCACATTTGAGGAGATCTATGATGATTCGTTTATTAATGATGATGGTATGTTATTTTTCTTCTGATCTGTCTTTAAAATATTAAAGCTCTTATATTTATTGAGAAAATGGAAATGTTAGAAAATCAGGGACTTAGTTATCTTGTTGAGAAATATTTTCAGTAGAAAGCTATAGAAAAGTACTACAATGTTAATTAGTTTACATTTTTTAATATTATTTTTCTATCACTTCTTAACATGTCCTATTTATATATATCTGTTGATATTTGTCTTTTGCATTATTGAAAAGGAAATGTACTTTTACTTATATTTATTTGTATTTTTATATAGCTTTTTCATTTTGTATATTTTTTAAATATATAGTCAAGAGTTGTTTGTTTTTAGGTTGTTATGATAACGTCTGTCTACTCAACGACTTTGAACGTCGAGTATTTTTCGAGCATAAAAATTGTTTTGAAAAAGCTATATTTGTTCAAGAAAAGAGTTAATTAATGTCTGGTTTATGCAGAAGTAGACTTCAGGAGGTTAGTTTTGTTTTTTTTTCTTTTTTTTTGAGTTAAAAATGGCTATTTTTAGGAACGTAGACAATGGAGAAAAGATCATCCATTTGTAAGGAAAAAAATAAGGGAACTATGTTTTTAACTGATAAATATTAAGGGTTTTTATGCAAAACCAAACAAATTACCTGATGGCACTATGGATTTAATGAACTGGAGTGTTGGGATTCCAGGACGTCCAAAAACAAACTGGGAGGGTGGAATGTTTAAATTAGCTATGTTTTTTCCTGAAGGTGATTTACTGGTTTTTGTGTTTTTTGTGTTTATTTTTATTTAGAATATCCTACAAAGCCACCTAAATGTATTATATTTTTATTTTTTTTATTTTTTTTATTTTTTTCATATTAATAGGCAAGTTTGTTCCTCCACTTTTTCATCCAAATGTTTATCCATCGGGAACTGTTTGTTTGAGCATCCTTAATGAAGAAGAATCGTGGAAACCTGCAATAACAATAAAACAGGTCAATTTTTAAAGATAATTGTATATTTATTAATTTTTATTATAGATACTTTTGGGTATACAAGATCTTTTAAATGACCCAAATCCGAATAGTCCTGCACAAAGTGAAGCATATACATTGTTTAAGTTTGTTTATTTCTATATGTTGGTTAATGATTAACAATATGATAGGAAAGATCGAGCTGCTTATGAAAAACGAATTCGACAGCAAGCTCGGGAAATGGCTCCATAATTTTCATAAAAAATGTTAATAATGTTCAATAGTTAACTTTTTATATTTCTTTTTTTGTTGAATATTTACATTACGTTTTAGGTTTTAGACATAGTATATAATAATTCCTTGTTATTTAAGAATTTTAAGAATAGTTTAAATATTTGATTATTCTAGATAATATTAAATATAAAAGAAGCTTATTTGAAAGTACTTATTCTAGTATTTAAGCTTCTACATTTTATTAATATTTATAATTAAATTTCATTTAAAAAATGTTATTAATAAAAATTATAATCCTGTAAAAATTTAGATTTTTCATCATACGAAATTTTAATATTAAATTTTCCGTTTTTAAAAATTCAAACAAGGACTTGATTGTCTTAGAATAAATGGTATTACGAAACACTTTACAATATTAAAGTGTGGAATTCTTAAAATTCTATTTTTTATAGATTATAATAAGCTATCAGTAATTTTATTAAAAAACTCATGTTAAAGGTTCAAAAATTGACGTTCTTGTATGAATAAAAATGTAAAGATATTACAAATATTACGTTCCTGGTGGATGTGCAGTTGTATGATAATTTCCTGTTTGTTCGGAACTTCCTGTTTGTTGTTGTCCTGCATTTGCCATATTTCCTTGTTGATAATATTGCTGGTCTGAACAAAAGGTAAATATTTTGCATACATTTATTAAATACTCACAATAAGATTGGTAATATTGAACATATGCTTCATAACCACCATAAGCAGCATAAGGATCTGCTGAGTATGACCCAGAAACACCAGGAGGTCCTGCTGGCGCTACGGGTACTTGGTACTATAAAAATATTAATAATTGATGATTATATAAAATAATAATAACCCCGGGCGCTGATCCATATGTATTATTTTGTCCTCCATATCCAGAAAAATTTTGACCATGTGGTGCTGCTTTGAATTGCTCATATTGCTGTTTGACGCTTTTTAAAAGATCTTCACATAAGTTTTTAGCTCGTTGAACTTCAGTAGGATCAGGTCCGCTAAAAGATTAGAAAATATAGAAACAACATATATTTTACGTAATATGTAAATAAAGAGGCTCGTCGCTTTCTCGCCCAGTAGCTGGCTCCATAAACCCTGATCCTATGCCTTTAATCTGGACACGACATTTTGTTTCTTGTTGAACATGTTTGACATATTGTCCCTTGAAAATTAATTATTATTTATAAGAATTAAACTCAATATACATTAGGTCCAACAATGCTAGCACGTAAATGAAATCCACGAATTGGTTCAAGACCGATATAAAGTCTTTCTTCTGGCCATTTTCTCTATTTAAGATAAACTTAATATAAAAGATAAAGATGCTATTACTCTTCCAAGTTCATCTCTTTCTACATCATCCTTCTTCCTAAAGCGTCTCTCATCAACTAGAGATGGTAATTCTTGAGACATAAGCTCCTCAATCTTTTTAACTGCAGCCTCCAGTCCAGCCTTGGTTGTAGATGTAATATGTAGGTAAAGAGGTGGATCTCTTTCAGTAGCCAAACACTTATCAGGATAATATTTCCCGCGTGTTGTTACGTCTAAACATGAACTATAAACAAGCGATATTTATGATGAAATGATTATAAACAATACCTGCACCTGTGTCTTCTTTGATCTAACAACAAAAGTTAGTAAATAAATTTAATTGGGTCAATTAAAGTTTTAAATTTCTTCAGTAGCCAAAAGGCTTTTTAAAATGGAATCTGTATGTATAAAATAAGGCAATTATATCATACCATCTTTTGAGTTGATCCTTTTGTAAGAATATATCGATTTCTTAAATCATTCACTTCAATGTCTTTTACATAGTCACCATCTTGACTATACATATCACGAATTGCAGGAACAGATGGTGGTGGTGGTGGTGCAGTCGAAGGTTTCTATGTTAATTAGTATCTTCTTATATAAAAACCATAAATGTGTACAGGAGGTTCTGATGGAACAGAAGGCACTTGTGTTCTATTACTGTACATAGCGTTAATACGTGCTGCCGCTGCCGCTATTTATTTTCAATATTAATCTGCAAAAAATATCTTCACAAACCTGCTATTTCTGCAGGGTTTTTCGGCCGTTTTTCTCCAGATGAAGATGTATTATGAGATGAAGCTATTTCTCTAGATTCATGTGTAGCTGATGGACGAAGGCTTGAACTTCTTCTTCGATTTCTAGATGACTTATCATCTCGATCATGTCGATGTCTCCGAGAACTTTCTTTTTCTCGTGTTGAATCACGATAAAAACGAGAATCTGATTCATCTCTTTCCTGTCTATGACTATGTCTGCTGCTTGACATATTGATATATTTTAATCCTTTTAAACAGCTCTGAAAAATGTATTAATAGATATTGGAAGAGGTTGTGTCGAAAAAAGGTCGGGTAACTTAAAAAAAAGTGAATTTAAAAAAAAAAATTAAAAAAAAAAAGAGAGAATTGGTGAAAAGATTCTTGATTAATCATTGTTTCTTGATGAGCCATGTTTTTATAATTTCTTTGTATTTATTTAAATATGTTGAGGAATTAAAAGTAAGCAAAAAGAATGAAAAATAATTATTTTTGTTACTCAATATGTTTTAATATGTTTTTAATAATTGTTTAATAATTGTTGAATATCCTTTTTTGTTGCAAATGATAAATTTTATGTCTTTGAATAATAACTTTGTTATAGAGTCTTTCTGATGCATATGTAGTATTTGTTTGTGTTATTTTATAATGTTTATTTTTATAAAAAAGCTGTTTTTCCTCTTATGATAAGTTTTTGCTGTATAGAACATTTATTTTGACTGTTTTGATAACAGTTTTTACAACTTTTTTCTTTAGATAAAATTATAAAAAAAGGAGTTGTTTTTTTCTTTAGATATATTTTTTTTATAATATTAAGTTATTGAATAGTCATAATTTAAAAAACATAATAAAATATTCTTGTTGTTTTAAATCATATATGTATATGATTTCTTTAAAAAGTTTGAATATTATTTTGCTTTTTATGAATAAAATAATTTTAAGTTGAAAAAAGTGCATTTGTTGTACTGTAAAAATGTATAATTTTTCGCATAAAGTTTTCAATTTAATATATTGTTTGTTGTGACAAAGGTTCTTGAAACGGTGAATATTTTTTTGATTTTTTATTCTTGAAGTGTGAAAATGATGATAATAAAATAATTATTAATACAATAGTTGAAATACCTAAGAATTTAGTAGAACATGTCCCTTCTTTTGATATTGGAAATTTTTTTTCTTTTAAATATTTCATTCGATATTTTTCATATGTATAGTACGTTTCATAATGTGTGTCATAGTTAATATGTGAATTATTATAAAGACTTTCTTGCGTATATTGGCAGTCTGAAAAACTGCCTTTATAGCCATCCTTATTGCCATGCTCGAAAGAATGAGCATTTTCTATTGTTTCTCGATATAATCCTATAAAATGATAATTAAAAAAACGCTTTTTCTTTTGTATGTACCATTATAAAAGACATTTTTTGCTGCTCCAAATGATTTAGAATTCATTTTTTGGTTAATCCCCATTCTCTCGTCATATTCTTTCCGTTTAGTTTTATGGGTTAAAACTTCATATGCTTCTTTTATTTTTAAAAACTTTTTGCATATTTCTTTGTTGTTTTTATGCAAATCAGGATGAAATTTTTTGCTGGAAAAACACTTAAGAAAAAGAATATCTTGTATATATAACATATACATGCCTTAGTTGATAGTATTTCTGTTTAATTGTTTTGTGAGATGCATTTTGCGACACATCTAAAATATCATAATATGAGCTGAAAAAACGTTTGGAAAAAGTATTTATAAGAAACATTTTTACTAGATTACAATTAATATCTTTTTTATTAAATAAATCTCCTGGATGACTGCTTTTAGAGCTTAAAATTTGAGGCTTCATTTAATTTTGTATGAACTGACGATCGATATCGTTAAAATAAATTTAATTTCTTTTATTAAACGTCAAGATGGATAATAAAGACCATTCTCAGGCAGAAACGCTTTTTAGTTCTACTTGTTTGAATGGAGGTTTGTATTTTTTCTTTATTTTTTTTGAAAAAAAAAAAAATTTATATTTGATGAGATTTAAAAGTATTATGTCAAGATGGAAAAAATGATAAAGGATCTTTTTCTGAAAATGTTGATAATATTTCAAAGAACTTATCTGAAGTTTCTGGTAGACAATTTTCTTTTTATCTAAAATAATTTATAGAATGAGTAGTTACAAAAAAAAAAAGAAAGAAAAAGACGTCTCAGCTACTTAAACAGACTGATCCCCCAACTGTTGGTATTACAAAGTTATTTCCATCAGGAATTTACCCTGAGGGAGAGCAGATGGATTATAAAATTGAGTATGTCTTTTAAAAATACTATATTTTTGTATTCATATGTTTTAAGCAATCTTTTGCGAACAACTTCGGAAGAAAAGCGGCATTTGGAGCGTTCTCTTCAAGGTGACTATAATGATCTTCGTAGAGCCGCTGAGGTTCATCGCCAAGTCCGTTCCTATGCTCAAAAAGTCATTAAGCCGGGTATGACAATGATAGAAATTGCAGAAATGATCGAGGATTGCACTAGGACATTAGTAGAGGAAGATGGCTTAAAAGCAGGTATTGGTTTTCCTACAGGTCTTAGTTTGAACCATTGTGCTGCTCATTATACGCCAAATGCTGGAGATAAAACATGTAGAGTAGTGTCTTTTAACTTTATAGATTGATATTTCTAGGCCTTCAGAAAACGGATGTTATGAAAGTGGATTTTGGTGTTCATGTAAATGGTTTGTTTATTTTTGTTTATATTTCTTTTGGATTCATAAATTTGTAGGGAGAATTATTGATAGTGCGTTTACAATGGTTTTTGATGATAAATATGAGAAATTGCTTGAAGCAGTTAAGGATTCTACTAATACAGGGATTAGAGTATGTTTTTATGTTATTTCGTTATTTCTGACTTTTTCCAAAGGAATCAGGTATTGATGTAAGACTTTGTGATATTGGTGCTGCAATTCAAGAAGTTATGGAAAGTTATGAAATTGAATTAGACGGGAATACATATCAGAGTATTTTTTTCTATTTTAAGTATTTTCTTATGATTTTAGTTAAACCTATTAGAAATTTAAATGGGCATAGTATCACTTTGTATAATATACATGCAGGGAAATCAGTTCCTATTGTTAAAGGTACCGATCAAACAAAAATGGAAGAAAATGAAGTTTTTGCCATTGAAACATTCGGAAGTACTGGAAAAGGTTATGTTAGAGCAGATGTATGTTAATTAATTAAACGGAATAAATTGGATTTAATTTATTCAAGGATGATTGTTCACATTATGCGAAAAAGCCTGATGTTGGCTATGTTCCTCTTCGTTTGACACGCTCAAAGCTTCTTTTAGCAACCATTAACAGGAATTTCGGAACTCTTCCATTTTGTAGAAGATATTTGGACCGAATTGGAGAAACAAAATATTTACTTTCTGTAAATACTGTTATATGATTACATAAGTAAATTGATTTATATTAGTTAAATAATCTAGTAAATGCTGGCATCGTTGAGGCATATCCGCCTTTAGTGTATTTTCATATTCATTTATAGGATATATTTAATTTATTTTTAGTGACATTAAAGGTTGCTATACGGCTCAGTTTGAGGTAAATCCAACGCTTAAAAGATGACACTGATATAGAACTAGCATACTATTCTTTTGAAACCGACAAGAAAAGAAGTTCTTAGTAGGGGGGACGATTATTAGTGACAGTTGTTTGAAAGAATATAATATAATAAACAAAGTGATAAAAATAAGAGTGTTTTAAACTATTTTAGTTATAAATACAACCTACTATGATTATCTGTGATTCAATTGGATTTAAAAATAGAGGATGTATTGTAATTATAAAATAATATAATAAAAAAGTAAGAATGATCGCTGGATAATAAAATGAGTTCAGTCGACCAATTAAAAGGCAAAATATGCCAAAAAAAACGCTATTAAGCAAAGGGCTATACAAATATGAATAGGAACACTTTTACTGTATATATATTAAAACATAAAAATGTATTGAGGGAAACTTTACGGTCCTGTTGCAATCATCATTTTATCCGAAAAAGGATGATCTTGTTTTTCGGGTTTATTTATAACTCGATAGCGTTGTTCCGTTTCTTTTAATTGGTCCTTGAGTTTTTTTATTGTTGTTTTAGCCTCGACCAATTGAATAGCAAGATTTTCGTTTGATACTGAATTCTCCGATGTTCGGTTAACTGATGCATCGCTGTTAAATGGCAATTGGTTAGAATCAAGTATGGGTTTGGTTATTGCCGAATCTGCGCTATAATTATGGTTTTCTGGAGATCGAATAGAGCTATATTTCTATGTAAAAATAAGTATTCACATATAGTTACCTAAAAAATATACTTCATTGTCATTAAAAGATTTTTCCAGAGTATGCTGTGTTGTATTATCTTCTTCAGGCGTAAGAAAAACACATTTAATCTTTTTTTCATGAATATCTTCTTTTGAAGCTGAATCAAATAACAAAAGCTATAAAAAATAATTATATTGGAGACTTAAATGCTGAAAAATAGAAATATACCAGACTTTGTGTGTCTGTAACATCTTTATTTGTAAGAGCAATTGATTGAATAAGGAATTTGTCTCTGCATTTAAAATCAAGAGGAGGCTCTTCTTTTAATGCTTGAAACAATACTTTTTAAATAAGAAAAATGCTTTGATAAAGAGAGTTATTTCAAATATACCTAAAACTTCTATTTCTTGACCTGCTTCGATACGGCCAGAATTTGGTCGGACGCACTATAAACTTTGTTAGATATATTGTATATTCTGCATTTTTTTAATTCATTTCCAAATATACATACATATTGTCTAGGTGCTGTTGTCTTAATTTTAAATACAATTGGGCCCTTGTGTGGATTGTAAAGAAAAAGGGACACTTTCACCATTGATGTAAGCGGGCGACAAAATCCCAGCTGACTTTTGCACTCTACTGACATCCCTTATTATTTTCTATTCCTTAATATCTATCTTTATCGTTTTTTGTTTCAATTTAAATATGTTGTGTCTGTATTTTTAAATATTTCTTTTTTATGTTTTTTCTTCAAATAGCAATGTTTCTAAGTGTTGGAAAAATGTTTTTTACTTTTTCCTATATTTTTTCTCAGAATATGTCTTTTTTTTTGAAAAAATTGCAATTTACTTAAGTTTTGTTAAACTTTTGTTTTCAATTTTCAGTTTTTTTGTAATATCGTTTCAACGGCATTTTGTCTACCGACAGTTAACATTAAAAGAACGTCAAAAAAACATTTTAAATAATAGGTGAGTATAGCAGATAATATAATAACTTTTTATTTATTCTGACTGTTTTTATCATTAGGTATCTGTTTTTACTTGAAAGTTTTGATGTAGTTTGGTGAAATTTGAATGAATAAAAGTAAAATATTAAAACATAAAATATAAAACATAAATTGTTTGTTTTTCTTGTTTTTCTCTATTAATTTCTGCTGAATATGTGAAGAACAGTATTTATGGATCCAGAAGAGCATTTTTCCGGTGTTGATCAGGTGAATTTTAATGATGTAGGCAATACCATTGTAATTTCTTGTTTGAATGAAAATTCTAAGGGTATTAAGTCTGATGGTTCTGAAAATGTGTTTTTTGTAAAGGACGATGTAGAGGAGCATTGTCTTAATGCATCTGATGTCCATTGTGAAAGATCAATAGAGGTGGTGTACTGGTTTATTAGTAAATATATGATATCATTAACGTCTAAGCAGACAATCCCATTGACAGATGAAGAAAAGGAAAAGAAGCTAGAAAGTCTTAAGAAAATTCTTAGTGAAAGGCGTAAGTTTCAAAAGATTAAAGAAGATAGAGAGGCTTGTGAAAATGAGGTAATTTTGATATGTTACTTGTTTTTGTTAATTAACAGAGTTGTTAAAAGTTAATTCGTCGAAAAAGAGATCGGGAGTATGTACAGTTAATTGAAGAACAGAAGCGTCAGGCGCAATTAAGAGATATTATGTTAAGAAAAGAAGAAAAAAAACAAGATCTTCTTGAAAAAAAGCGTATTATGCAGCGAATTGAAGATGATAAACGTGAAAGAAAAGAACGTGTATGTAGTTTTTTTTTTTGTTATTTTTTATATCTCTTTAGCAGGAACGGGCATGTCTTATGAAAAGCGATGTTTCTGAAAATGCCTCGTCTACTTTACCTGTTCCAAAAACGATTTCGTATGATACGTCTAGATTGCAAATACGTGTTGAAGCGGGAACAAGGTGTTCTCCGATTGTTCGTGTGTTTTCTTCAGAGGATACATTAAGGTTAATTGCTCAAAATATTTTTCCAGAGTCTGGTGTTAGTCCTGATACAGCTATTTTTGTTTCTACTTTTCCTAAAAAAGAGTATTCTGGAGACTGTTTGGATAAAACTCTAAAGGAACTTCGTATATAATAATATTTTATTATTCATGTGTTTATTTTTGCTAGAATTGGTTCCATCTTGTGTGCTTATTCTTCGGTCTTGTTTATGATAAAGAAATGGTTTTGTATTATTTTATTTGTTAAATCACATTTTATATTATTGATAATATTTTTAAGACAAAAAATGGGTTTTACATAATGTTTTGTTTTTATTAATAGTTTTAAAATAATTAAAATAAGAATATGTTAATACAATATTTGAAAATATCTTTAGAAATACAATAAAGGATGGAATGGAGGTTCTAATATTAGCTTTGAATAGTAATAGACATGCCAATTTTATGGGCAGCTTCTGATAATCGCTAGATAAGTAAGCGTTTTAAAGTTATTAAAATCATCTGGTTTACCTGAGTATCCAAAGACAAACCGAGTCCGACTTTAATACCAGAATAAAGAGTTTGTGTATAGGAAAGCCCTGCAATACCATCGTTATTGATTTTAGCCTTTTCTTGTTAAATTTTTAATAATAAAGTAAGATTTTTACTTTGACAAAAACATCTTTATCAAGGAAATGTTTTGTGCCTACTTCAAGAGCAATCATACTAGACGGTTTTTTAGTATCCCATGTCATTCTTCCAGCGACCTAGTATACTAAATAAATGAATATATCTAAATGATAAAATTACTTCTGTAAGTGAATTCACACGATGATAATAAGATGCTGAAAATACGCTGAGATTTTGCGTAGCTTGAACAGCAATCGAATATTGGGGTTGAATGCATCCTATAGATGCTGCATAGTCGGTAATTGAGCCGTTAAGAATATCATAACTTATATTTCCTCCAGCAAGGAATCCATCTTTTCCTACGACAATATTGCCAAGAAAAGTAGGTCCTTTAAATAAATCAATAGTTGTACGAACGTTAACTGTAGGTTGTTTATATCCTAGTCCAAGTTTTGCATTTTTAGTGTTAGATGATAGAAATAATGTAGTATTGATATCTGCACTTAAACCCTTTGCAAGATGATCTTGTAATTCGATTTTTGTAGCCAAAGCATTGTTTGTTGTCCAATTTTGTAAGAAACTAAAACCAGAGAGTTTATCAGAATACTTTCCTTCAAGTTGGCCTAAGATACTGCCGATCTTTGATGTTTGATTTCCCTTAACAGAAAACTCCTATAAATTATAAGTATTTATACATTTTTAAAAACATTATGAGTATTTTGATAAACTTACAACACCATTAGGGGCTATTAATAATATATGAATAAGCTAATGTGAATATTGAAAATTTTAAAAAAGGTCTTACCTTTTGTTCTTATATCTAATGATGCTCCACTATGGAATTAATATATATATAGATTAATATATAGTATAAGTACTTACTCAATTGGAAAATCTTTAGAAAATATATCATTTTGCTGTTTAGCAAAATCATCATAGCTTGGAACACTAATCATTATTTATTTTAAGACAATACTATATAATAAAGATTTATGCAATATATATATATATTTATATTTATATATATTGATTTTAACCTAATGATATGTTTATTATTAATACAATTTTTAATTTGAAAATTAAAAGTTTGTAAATTTTAATTATCGAAAAATGTGAAATTATTAAAAATATGTAAATTTAAATTATCGAAATATATAAATTTTATTAAAAAATATAATGGAATAATGTAGATTTGGTAAAATAATGATGAATAGAATTACATGTTTGTTATCCCTGCACTAAAACATAAAGATCGAAATACACCATCTTGTTTATTAAAAAGTTCTTGTGGAGAACCAGATTCAACAAGGGTACCTGAATCGATAACAATGATAGTATCGTAATTAATAACAGTTCTAGATATAAATGTAAATGTTAATAAAAAGATAATATGGAATTACTTGATTCTATTTCCTATACATAAAAGCGTTGCATTTTTAAATTCATTTTGAATGGTATTTTGAATCTTAACAAATGTTAATTAAAATAATTAGATAAGAATAATTTTTTACTTTTAGTTCTGTTCTAGCATCTATGCTTGATGTTGCTTCATCAAAAATGATAATTTTGGATTTTCGTAATAATGCTCTTGCCATCGTTAACAGTTGACGTTGTCCAAGACTAAAATTTTGTCCGTCTATTTCTACTGGTGATTCTAGACTAAATTTTGAAGATCCATCTTTTTCTGATGTATATTGTCTTTTAATTGAATCTAGAAACCATGATCTTTCCAAACTATCCCATACTTCTTGATCAGTATACTCATTAAACGGATCAAGATTAGATCTAATAGTTCCTTCAAAAAGGGTTGGTTCTTGTGGAATAATGGATAGTTTGCTTCTTAAGTCATGAAGACCTATTTCAGAAATGCATATTCCATCAATAATTATTGAACCTTTAGATAATTCTACAAGCCTATAAAGGGCTACCATAATTGAACTTTTTCCAGCTCCTGTACGACCTAATGATATATTATTTATGTATATAATTAAAATGTTTAATATACCAACTATGCCTACTTTTTCCCCTTTATTAATACGGATATTTAAGCCTTTCAATGAATACGGGAGCTCTTCTCTATATTTGAGCCAAACATCATTAAATATGATTTCCCCATTCTGAGGCCAATCTGGTGGTGGTCTTTTTTCTGGAATAACTAAAGGTGCTTCTGTTCCTAATTTATCAGCATAATGATGAAGTCTTTCTACTGAATTCATGTTAATTTCGACCTCTGCAAATTGTCTCAGCATCCAAGACATCATGCTAACAATTTGAAGACAATATGAAAGAATAAGACCAGTAGTCGTTGCATCAATATCTGAAGTTATTGATAAAATAGTAATAGACAATATAATCATATTTCCAATTGCATCTAGTCTTAAAGTAAGCCACCTTTGACTAGCAAGTGTCAAAAAATATGCACTATTTGATATGTCGTTTTTTTTTTCATTTTCATGCTTAAATCTTAATTGTTCTCCATATGCGCGTATCACTACAAGACCTGTTAAAGTTTCACTAATTTGAGCATATAGATCTGATTTTTGTAAAGAATCTAATCGTTTTACTTCTCGAGAAGATACTCTATAAAATGACATTAAAACAAAAAAAAGTGATAATAAAAATATTAGAGGAATAGAAAACTGTACATTAGCTATTAAATCATTAAGTTTATAGGCACTTTACATAATGAAGAAATACAGTAATAAGAATAAAAATAGCAACAATATTTGAAGATGTTAATGAAAATAATAAATAAGAATCTGCCAGTGAATTATCCTGATAATGTTAATAAAGTATTTCCTAATAAGTAAATATACCAAAATTTTAATATCTTTTGTAAATTTATTGATAATTCGTCCTAATAAATGTTAAATATGATTAAAGTCGAAGATGTATAACCTAAAGGAGTGGTATCAAAAAATAACATAGGTGCTCGAATAACACGTTCCACAGCCTTATTAATATTAATATAAGTGTAAAAAAAGAATAGCTACTTTATGGTGCATATTTGTGGTAGCATTTTTAGAACAAGCGTAATATGCATAATAAATAATGAAATCTAAAAGTGTTTGAGCAACACCTAAAGCCAAGTATATAAATATCTAGAGAAAAATATTAGGTATAGATAATGACATGTTTTGATGTATACATAAAAATTTGGAGACTTTTGAAATTGATTTTTTGACCAAAAACTCAACCATAGATTATTTCTGTGTATACTTAAGTAGGTTGATTATTCTTTAAAGAAATAAATACCCAATATTTACGAATTCAAAAGCACTTAATAAAAGAATGATCACAGGAACTAGCCAAAGGCCGCCTGCAGCTCTAATAAATTGAATATAAACTATCCATTTTATTGAGCCTATTTCGCGTTCTTCTTTTTGCATTAAAGTATTAAATTCATTTTCTTTGACTTGAAATCCTTCTGTTGTTTTTTCTGAGGTTTCCTCTTCTTGTTCTTCTACTTTAATAAATTCTTCAACAAAATGGTAGAAATATTCTTGCTTATTAATTAAATCTGAATATTTTCCCATTTCCATAATTTCCCCGTTTTCAAGATAAACTATTTTATCTGCTTTGCTAAGAATATTAAGGTGATGAGTTACAAAAATAACAGTTTTATCTTTAAGAAAATTACGAATACATTTCTCAAAAATATCTTTGCTAACATTAGAGTCAACAGAGGATAATGAATCATCTAATAAAATTATATCGGCATCGAAATAAACAGATCGTGCAATATTAATTCTTTGTTTTTGCCCCCCGCTAAGCGTTACACCTTTTTCCCCTATTTCTGTTAAATCCCTATTGGCAAATGTTTGAATATCAACATCTAAACAACAAACATTAATTACTTTTTGATATTTATGTTTGTCATATGGTTTCCCAAAAAGAATGTTATCCATAACAGTTGAATTCTGAATCCAAGAGACTTGAGAACAATAACCAATTGTGCCATTTATATTTATTGTTCCATAGATTTTATATGTTTCATTAATAATAGAAAGAAGAAGTGTGCTTTTTCCTGAACCAATAGGACCTACAATACATACGAGTTCGCCCTTTTTAATTTTTAAATTAATGTTTTTAAGCTGTAGTTTGAAGTCAAATTCTTTAAAATCATCATCGTCAGAATCATCTTTAGTCTCACTTTTTGTTTGAGGTATGATGTTATTAGAAATATTTAAATCTTCTGCTTTTTCATTAAATTGACTGTTTTTTAATTTTATCTTATTTTTTTTTTCTGAATTTAGTATTTTTCCTGAACTATTAGAATGACTTGGTATGTGTTTTTTTCCAAAAAAAGATTTTTTTGATGATAGGTGCATTTTTTTTGATTCATTGTTTGCATCGTCTGATGGCCAGGCAAAATAGCCATTTTTAATGACAATAGAATAATTAGATTCATCAATTTCTGGATCTTCAGAATTTTCCAATTTCCTAGATTTTAAAATATCTTGAATTTTTTTAATAGAATCTGATTGTTCGAAGTTGTCTTCATCAGAAAGCATACAATCAATTCTTTTTATTGAAGCTAACATGTTGCTACAAACAACTAATGCTATTTTGATAATTAAAACTAAAGATTTGGGAATTTAAAAAACGTACCATAAATAAAAAGCATAAGAGGTATTCTGAGATGATTAAGAAGAGTTAACGAAGAAAATACAATGGAAGGCTCAAGAGAATTTTTTATTTTGTAATAGGTAATAAATGTTACTATAATACAAAAAAATGTAATGTTCTGTAGAATATTAAGAAAGTTTTATAAAAAAAATGAACGATTTTTATTACCATTGAAAGTGAATCAATTATAGATCGTACGATGTGTAGCGATTTTATAGATTTTGCTTCTTTCAGTCTTGCACCTAAAATGTTTTTTAAAAAGCTCTTTTCCCATGTATAAAATTTGATCACTTTGATAGATTGAAGCATTTCGTTTGTTAAACGAACACGAATATCTGTAATTGCTGAAATCTCGAGATTCTTTTTTACAAGATTCTTAGCTATTTTCGCCACTAATGCTATTAGATTTATTTGTTAAAATGAAATGATTTTACAAATAGGAATAATGACAATTATCAATGAAAGTCCTGCAAGAGTAGAGATTCCTAAGTTTAAAAATAGAAGAATAGAAATAGAAATGGTTTGAATAACAGATGTCCTAGTAAAGTTATGAATTATTTAAAATAGAAAAAAAAAATACCATATAATATTTGCATATCCAAAGCCTGTATCAATATTGGTTACATCTGTATTGATAAGATTCATGATCTGTAAATTAATATTTTTTCAATAAAGCTATAGTACATACTTTGCCATTATTGAATTTTAATCGCTGTGTATTTTTAATAGCAAGGCTTTTGCGATAAATACACGAAATTAATGCTGTTCTTGACATAGCACCTATCATAATACTTTGGTAAAAAGAATGGTGAAGACAAAATGAAGAAAGAGTTTGCATAAAATACAATGTAAAACAAAGCATAATACCATATGCAATGTTTGGTTTAGAATAGACATTAGGTTGTTCATTATGAAGTGCTTTTTTTTGTGAGAAAATGATGATATACTGATAAAATATTAACAAATTGTGTATTACAAAACAAAATATACTTTAATAACAACTGTCGAAAAGATAATAATCATATCAGACACAACCTTAAATCGTTAATTCACTATTATATATATTACACAAAAATATACCTTTATTAATCCTGATAAAAAATATCTCTTCCCATATGTATCTTTTAATGCCTTCAAAAGTGCATATTTAGATCCTTTCCGTCGTTCATAATTTTCATATAGCTGCTTATCTAAATTTTCCGATGATCGTGCTTCATCAATATACCATAAATCTGTTGCTTCCAGTGGACGCTTATACCCCAGTACAATCAAATGGTCTAGCCAGCTCCATATAAGCCGTGAAAATATATTTGCATGTGCCTCTGGAATGACCTTTGTGCATGATGGTACTGGTCCTAATAAAATATACTTCATTTTTGCACGAAACCGCTGTATCAACGGAATTTTTTTTTCTTTTTCCTCTATATTATCCATGCCTCGTATATGATTCTTTTTGTATTTTGGCCCCTGTTTAAATTCCTTCTAGGCAACTCTTGACCCCTTTATATACTGTTTTTCATTCAAAAAGTACAATTATATACGCTGATTTCTCTTCCAAACTGCTCTTTGTTTTTTCTGGTTTCTCCTTGGTCTTAGGTCGTTATCTTTCCAAAATTTCAATTGGTTTCTTTATTTCAATCTATCCCGTCATTATTTTATGATATGGTTTCTAATATGCATACTATATGCGTATTGTATGCGTACTGTATGCGTCTTATATGCGATCTATATGCATCCTATATCTACTCTTCTCTATGTTTCTTATTGTGTGCTATTAATATCGTTACTATTTTTTCTTCAGACTAATATTCTCCCTGTGTTCTTATATTCTCATTATATATCTTCTAAACCCTTTTTTCTTTTTTATCTTTCTTTTTTGTTTTATTATCTTTGCTTTCTTATTATCGTTTATTTTTTTTGGATTTTCTTTTTATCCTTTTTCAGTTAGAATATTCGATTTTTTTGAAAAATTTTGAGATGAGAGTGAAAATTAGGCGTAGTTTGGGATGGCAACGTAATTAATGTATTTTTAGTGTAGATTATGTATGGTTATTTTATATGGATAATTGTAGCGGTTTATAGAAAGATTCAAGGCATAATAGAGGAGATATAGGTGTATAAGTAGGTAATATTAAATTTAATAATGCATTTATGGAATATAATATATACAAAAGTTTCGAGTACGAAAAACACAATGGGGTTTTCTGCATTGAATAAAATATCATTAAAGGAAGGATTGTCTGGTATTTTTGGGTAAGAAATGAGTATATAGAAGTATATTGATGAAGATTTAGGTCTATTTCTCTTGCTTCATGGTTTGTTTTTTTTTTTGTTTGATGGAAAATGATTTAAAAGAATAAACAGGATTATTACGGTGTATCCACAGTTAATTGAGAATTACCGGCGAAAATCGTGAGTATAGTGGTAGTAAAGGAGAGACATTGGTAATATAGTATGTTTTGTTTAGTGGTGATTCAATATCACTTCCGTTCTTGTTTTTATGGCTTGTGGGTGATATATTTGGGTTGATAGGGTATGTTAAGAATTGTGTGGGAGAAGTGCTTAATGGAAGAAAGATCAGTATGGGGGAAGCTTATACATATTATTATTGTTATCCAGGTTTATTTTTTTCTGGCTGACTTGGTGTTGATTCTCCAAGTTTTGTATTATAAACATCGATATCATTTGCGGAATAATGTGGGTTTAGAAAATATAGTAAATATTCTTATTGGTTGTTGTAGGTACAAGAAAAAGTATTTAAAGGGACGACACCATTACAAGTATTTTTGTCGATGCTGATTGTAATTGTGTTTGGTGTTCTTGGTTGGATTATTACGGTTGCAATTGGTGGAGTGAAAAAGCCTGATACACAAACACCTAATTCTGTCGGATTTTTAGTATTTGGCTATATTGGTGCTTTTTTATATTGTAAGTTGTTGATTGGTAATCATATGTATCTATTTTTAACTGATTGGTATATAGTATTTGCGAGAATTCCACAGATTAAGAAAAATTTTGAAAGCAAATCGACAGAAGGTAGACAGTTGTAAATGTTAGAATGGCTATTAAATGACATGTGTAGGTTTATCTCTTTTATTTTTTGTTTTTACGCTTTTGGGGAATATTACTTATGCGATAAGTATTTTATTAATCGATGTATCACGCAAATATATTATGATGAATCTCCCATGGCTATTAGGAAGTCTTGGAACGTTATCCATGGATATATTGGTATAGTATTTAGTGATATGGTAATCGATATTAAAGAGGTTTTTATTAGATATTTTTTCAATTTATGATATACAAACGAAAAGAAAATGGAAATTCCACTTGATTTAATCGAAAAGACCGAAGCCCATCTGTGTCAAATATTAGTGGTTTTAGGATATGAAAGAAAAAAATGCAATACGTCTTCATCAGACTCTTCTACTTCTTCTTCCTTTGGTGCTTCTTCGACTTTTGTTTCGTTCGCTGTTGGAGCAGGTGCTCCTTCAGCTGCTGACCTTGGTCCTCCAGTGCCTATATTTAAAAGAAGTTCCTGTAATAATAAGATTTTTTTTTTTAAATATATAACAGACCTTAACATTTCTGCTTTCAAGCGCTTTTGCAAATAGAGATATTAGGACATTTTCAACTTGGACGCCTGCTGATTTTACTAGTGTTTGCAGTTTGTCTGAAGTTATTTCAATGCCATCATCGGCTAAAATAAGAGCTGCATAAGATACTGCTAGTTCCGCTGACATCTATTGTTATTAGTTTTGTTTAAAAGATAAAAAAGTGTTTTTTTTAGAAATACAGTAAAAATATGTTTTTATATAATGAAAAACGTAGAAATAATACTGTCTTAAGGCTAAGTTTTTGCTTTTTTATACGTAAGTGTATTCGTTTTTTAAGGGTGTCCTTAAACATTCAGTTAATGTATACTTTTTAATACATGAAAAAATTAAATTGAAATCTGCCTGAATGGAAATAATGTATAAATAGATATAAGGATTTCAGCATTATGATTATTTTTTGTAAACAATGCTAATTATGTATTTTTCTGAATATATAAGTATTTTAAAATAATTATTATTAATTAAAAAATAAAAAGTACATGACTTAATAGTACAAAACATGAGTTTGTATGTGTTAGTAAGTATAAAATTTTATATAGTTCCCAAAAAAAGCATTATGAAAGGTTGAATACAATTTTTTGTAAAATAAGTTATGGCAGTTATATTTTTTAAAATAATCACATTCGAATAATAGAAAATTGGTGATTTTTTACAGCATTAAGATTATGAAGGCTATCCCACCAAAAAAACATGAATGAACGGCAAATGAGTTCAAACCATGGTGTAAAACTAAAATCTAGTGAAAAATAAATCTGTTATCTACTGAAGATATGATGCTACCTTTGCATTTTAACATTTTACGAAGGTCATCCTGACTAACATAGCGTGCTGTTTCTACTTCATTTGGATTAAGTTTTAGATCAACATCTGCCTGAATAAACAAAATATAATCAACTGTATTCATCAACCGTTAGGTACTTTTCCTGGGAAAATTGATACACACTCTCATTTTCTCCCCATATTTTATCGCTTTCTGCTTTATATTGCACTCGTGTTAAATAGTGGAATTTTTCTAGTGGTACTTGACTTGAAACAATCCCCAACTCATGATAAAGTTTCCGTTGTGCCGCACGTTTTACACCCTCAACTGATTTCTCCATGTTCTCACCATATTCACCTATGACTTGCAGAGGATGTGAGCAACATGTATTTGTCCATAATCCAGGAAATGTAATTTTTTCATATGCTCGTTTTTGAAGTAACAAATCTCCTTTCTGATCGAACAAAAATACTGAAAACGCCCTATGAAGCATTCCTTCTTGTATGTTTTTTAATAAATGACCTTTTTTTTTTAGTTTCTTTAAAAAATATTAAAATTTACATTGTTTTTTTGATGCAAACCCAATCATTTTATCATTTTCGTCAACTAAAATGCATGTCTCACTCATCAGACGTTGTTGTTCTGGATCTCTGTTTTTTAAATCTTCTTCTTCTAAATGGTTTATTAATTGTTCTGGCATTTTATATTTTTCTGATGTCTATGAATATTTAAGATCGATGATATTACCTTACTCCGCAATAAAATTAACATTGACGATATGCAACTTTGGTAAGATGAAAATATTTGTTCAGAAAAAGTATCTAATAAATGTATAGATTTAGTATATAATAACTGCTTATATTAGAAAAGAAACTTGGGACATGTTAATGTGTTTTTTTCTGATTAAAAATGCCAGGAAGATTGAATGAATCATCTAGAGGTTCGGTATCAGCGTTAGAGACAGGAAGTGGAGGAGATGCGCCAGTGAATCGACGATGGAATAATCCAGTATGGCGCCGTTCTTCTGATAGGACGTCGTTGAGACAGTCTTCTGTATTAGATTTGGCAGATTCTTTTGGTTTGGTGTCTCTATTTTCACAATATCCGGCAACAGAGTCTGATGAACCACAAACTTCTTCAGAAGTTTTTGAAGTTATGGAAACAGTAGATCCTTCTCTGTTCCGTAATGTATCGAATATAACAGGGACATCTGAAGGTGAATCAACTGGGTTATATACCTCGTTAGCGTCATCGTTGAATCTTTTACGGCGACGTGAAATGAGGCTTCGTGAAATGCGTGCACGAGTGGATGGTATGGCAGAAAGGCTTGCATTGATGCGTGAAATACGTTCAACAGCAAGGCGTGTGTCTCCTATTAGGATGGCTTCATCATCATCGCATGCTTCGTCTTCTACTACTTTGCCAACAGAGCCGATGACATGGCCGTCTAGTGCAGTAAGAAATGCACTACGCGAAACACTGTTTGCGTCAGATGCGTTTACGGATGCAAATGGTAATGCTTGGCCAGATGATAAAATGTTATCTGAGTTGGATGATTCACTGAATACTCGGCATGCAGTTTTGGATGGGGAGTTTTCTGATACTTCTACATCTTTGTATCCTTCTATACTTTCCTCTTATCGTATAATTGACGGTGTTCTTTTTAACTTGGATGGTGAGCAAGTAGGCCGTCTCTCAGCTTTAAATACGGAACTTAGAAGCTGCAAAGAACTCTATGATGAAATGGCAATGCATAGTTCATTTTTATCTGATCGCAATGATGATAGTTCGTTATATTTTTATAGCACGATTGCTCATAATGAAAGTAAACAAAAGAGACGGAAATATTCAGTCGATTTATCTGCTGGACGCTAATATGCATAACATGTTTAAAGAGTTTTGGTGCATAAGACTAGTTTATATTTTCTTTTTTGTCTTAAAGATGAATTTTATGAGCTTTTTTTATAAGTGTCTAACCATACATTTAAATAGATAGTATTTTTAAATCGGATACCTGAATCACTTTTTCTTCTAAAAGTTTTTTTATGTATGTTTTAAAAATTGTTTCAATGTTTTCTATTTTGGTTACATTTTCTAATTCCTTTGTAAATGTCGTCAAATCTGAAGATGCTTTTTGTATAATTAATTCCGCATCAGTTAGTACTTTGTCGATTATATCTGGGGGCGTGTTTTCACCAGCATAGAAATAATTTGCTGTTTTTAATGACTGTTTGATAATTTTTTTAGTCTTTTTCATAGTTTTCTTTTGAATTTCTTTAGCTTTTTTTTCTTCTTTCTGTAATTCTTTTGCTGCTTCTTCTTTTCCTTTCTTCTCTTGTTCTTCTTTATCTGTTTTTTCTGGTGTTTTTTGCATATTTATTTTATGTTCATGTTTTTTTGCTGCTTTGGCTGCTTTTTCTTCTTGTCTGAATTTTTTGATGCGTGGATCAAGGCTTAAGCAGTCATCTATTAACCTCCTAAGACGTGCAGTATCTTCTGTTTTACGTTTTGCTCGTTCTGCTCTATTTTTATGTTCCTGATATCTTTTGTTATTACGACTAGGCTAATTAGAATAATTTTCCATTGTTTCTGTATCATTACTTATATGAATCATCAGGTGTATCTTTGTCTAGATATTCAAAAGATCTCCATGAATCAAAATTATACCAAAAATTATAGAATTCTTCCACGTCTTTTTTGCTAGAATGTTCGTCTCCTAGGGTGGGAACGGGATGTTGGTTCGAAAATCTTGCTTCGCTTTCAAATACTTTGCCCCATTGTTCGTAAAAGTTTACTGTTTCTTTTTTTGAAGGTGGAAAGACATTAGCTTTTTCATCAATAGAATCGTATTGTCGTCTTTTAATTGGATCTGATAGGATTTCCATGGCTAAAATTTGCCGCATTAAATATACATCAAACATAGTCTTTTTTGTACCTTTTTGGATACATTTAAAGAAAGAATCGTCATGTGTATTGTTTTGTGTGGCTTTTTTGTCTGGATGATGTTTTAATACTTTCTGACGATCTATTAACTCATTGGGTTATTTAATGAACACTTTATGCTGAAAAACATACATCCTTGTTTGATATCTTCTATAGTTGCTTTATATCGAAGCTTTGAGAGTCCTAAAACAGCATAATGATCTTGTTGCTATAAGATATAATTAGATTCTTTAGGTATAAAAATAGTTGTAAACTTTATATTCTTTTGGATCATAACGAAGAATTTCTTCATCTTCTTCTTCATCATATACTTCTGATTTTTTTTCTTCTTTTTGCTTTTCTTCTAGTTCATTCTCATTTTTATCCCATGCTTGTCGACCAAGTTTTTTTTGTGCGTATTTTAAAAAATGCTTTCCTGCTGCTTCAATCTCCAAAAGCTTCCATTCTCCTGGTACGTTGAGTGCTTTAAATGATCCATAAACATCTGATCTGCATGATCCTGCCTTTATTTGTTCTGTCTTTATTATAGGCATCGTCATATTGGCATATAATATTCTCTTTTATCGTATTCTTTATATCAATTATCACGTGATTTAGTCTCGTAATATTAATGTATCTACTTTTTTCTCCATTTTCTTTTAAGCAGAAATATTGAATTTATGTTTTCTGTAGTTTATATTTCCTGTTTATCTTTATTTATTTGTTCAATATCTTTTTCAACATACTATTTTGTCCTCGGTGGTGTACGCTCTTTAAATGTCTGCTATGGCTGTTGGGAATGCTGAATAATGCATCCAAGACAAATAATACGGGAAAAGTAGATGATTCAGGTGTATTTTTCATTGGAAAGCCCTCAGAATTAAATGGACATACGTTTGAGCATCTATTAGAGCAGGCTCTGGCGTTACCGGCATCCGAACTGAACAGTGCAGCTGAACAAGATGTCTTTGCATGTGCGGAATTAGTGCAGATTGTAGTTCGTGCAGGTCTCCTTGGAGTTATTAGTGATTTTCGTCAACATATATCTTCTTTTTTTGAAAATATGTGCAATACATGTGGAACAAATGCTGCAGTGTTGCGTGCGCAACAGAGTTTGCGTCTTGTTCAGACTACGGTTCAGCGGACGCCTAGTGTGCTTCATGTGACAACTAGTCGGGAGACAGGTCGTGAAGAAATGTTGGTGGTATGGCTAACGTGGCGAATGGCACTGTTGTTGCAACGCGGGATAGAGGAAGTGTTACAGAAGGATATTTGTGAGACGTATGTGGGGATGGCAGTAAATGGTGCAATGGGATTGGAAATACTTGATGCACTTAAAGAGCTTGTAGAAGGTTTAGTATAGCGAAGTTTTGTGGAATTCAAGTTAATGGAGTATGTAGTATTAGTATTTCATATAACGATTTCAATTTCAGAATCTGGGGAAAGATATAATGAAAAGATTTTAAGACTTTTTACTGATGTTCCTGAGTTTTGTCGATTTTCTGTATTTGATATGCTAGATATTGTTGGATATATATTTCAGATGATGGTAGACTGGGTATTTGATACACGAGTTGCTGGTGTTGTTTTTGCTTCTTGGTCTTTAAGTTGGATTGGATATCATGTAGATACTTTATGGAATTTTTTGACGTTGTTTTTGTCGAAGTCTGTTTCTGCAAATCATGTTGTTTGGATTCATGCTTTGTTTTTAAAAATGCTAGGGACGATGTTATGTCACATGGTGCTACAGTCTTCTGTAGATGATTTGCATATATGTTTTAGAATAACTATTACTCTTATTTTGTTTGGGCTTGAAATTATTCATTCGGATGAGATACTTGACAAGTTGAATCGAGTCCTTCAAGAGGCTCTTTGTATTGGGCTTTTAGGTATTTCAAAAATATTAAAACGGTTTCCTGAGCATATGTCAATGGTTTATACACGATTGATGCCATCTTTAGATCGTTTTCAAAAGAGTCCAATCAGGTTTATGGCAACTATATATGATTTTAAAGTAAGGTTGCAGTAATTTATGTTTAATTTAAAAGATTAGGTCTGTTATGTGTATAGTATTTTGGTTTTGTCGTCAAATATGGCAAATTTTTATAAGCAAATGTTTAATGTGAACGATTTGGTTAAATTTTTATTTCAACATTTAAAGAACATAAAAATGGGATTCGAAAGTGAATACTTAAAAGAAAGATATTTTTTCGTGACTGATTATGTTAAAACAATATTGAACAACTGTTTTGAGTCCAATGATGATTTAGAAATGGAACAATTATATCCCTCTTCTGATCCTGTCTTTTATATATCTCGACATATGTCTACTGTTTTTCCTCAATTTTCTGGAAAAATTGATTGCATTTTTGATGAAATTCAAAACTTTCTTTCTGATATGAATCTTGATTCATTACAATATAAAGTTATTTTTGAAATTATTGGTTTATTAAGTTGTGCTTCAGTTGGATGTTTAACTGTATTTCGATTAGGTTATGATAGTAATTTTTCTCTTCTTTGTAGTTTATGCGATCATCCAAATATATCTGCTAAGGTTTTGGATTCTTGTAAAATTACTGTTCGCTCGGAATTGATAAAGTCTTGTTTGAATTTGGAATGGTTTACACGTTCTAATAAATTGAGGATTATTGCTATGATGACATTAGGTAGAATTATTAGGCATTCGACTATTGGGTCTGAAATACGATTGTCAACTTCTGTTCTTGGGAATTGGTGTATACAGTCACTTCAGAGTTCTTTACGTGGATTGAGAATACAATCTGGGTAGTTAATATTTGTATTGTTCTTTATTTTCTAATATACTAAAGATATACATTATGTTGTTATTATAATAAAAAAATTTCTGGTGATTCTAATAATGAATTGATATTGGAGAATAGACGTTATATTTTTGATATATTAAGAGAATTATCTGCAAATGATAAGAAAATATATATGGAATCTGTAATATTGTTTTGGGCTGAGCTTGCTAAGTATGTTTTCTTAATATAATGTTAATTTTAATTCTATATAGAATTTCAAAAGCAGAAGAGCTTAATTTAATTTTAATATTGCTTATAGAATATTTGGGACGAGGTAATTTATTTATTCAAGCACTTATTTTTCAAGAGGTAATTTTTTATCGCGATGTAATAGATTTAAAATATAATAGATTCATTCTATTTCTGATGCTCATAACTTGACGCCTTGGCAGCTTTTTTCTCCGTATTGGAGTACTGTTAGTGTCGCAGTTGTGAGACAGATGCAAAGTCGACCTCAAATAGTACAGATATTTTCTACTATCTTGGGGATATCGTCATCAGATTTTCTTGCACGGACTCAATCTTATACTTTACCTTATCTTATTATATCAAAAAGAAAAGATGTTATTGAACAAATTGCTTTTTCTGTACAGAAAGATGTTTCAAAGCTTTGTCTAGATAATATGCCCTATATTTTGGCTGTACTTTTGACTCAAAATGTCACATGTGTTGAAAGCGCGACTATGCTTTTGCTTTCTTTAGCTTCTTCCGATTTCAAGAAAGTGGATTTATCTAGTCTTGTCCGCTCTGAACCTATATTAATTGTTGTTGAGTTGTTACAAATGTTTTCTAGTGAAATTGATGAGAAACGTAAAAGGGTTTGTATTTCATTTAAAATCTTTCTTTTCTAAAATTTTAGGTTTTAAGAGCTCTTGAAATCGTTTCTGCAATTGTTTCTAAAATTCCTCTTGATCAGATTTATTCAAATGCGTTTAATTCTGCTGATCTTCTTTCTAAGTTTTTTACTCGTTATACGTTAGGGATAGTAGCTCAGTTTACTGATCTTATAAATGATGTGAGAGGTAAGAATTCCGTTTCTCAAAAATTGCGTTATTTGTCCGGCATTGAAGAATTAGTAAAATTATCTGGTAATTCTATTAGCAATGCTATTCCGCAGGTTAGTTTTATTGTTTTTGAAATTATATTTAATAGTTTTAGGTTTCTGCTTGTCTTCAGTCAGCTTTATTAGATCCTTTTTTAAGAAAAGCGTCCTTATGTTCATGGTCAACACTTGTAAATAATTTAAATGATTTTGATTTGTCTGGTATATTAGGACAAACATTTTCTTTGTTTTTACGATATTGGCATGAATGTTCGTTTATAGAAAAACAACTGATTCGAGATCTTTTTTTGTCTTTAATTAATGATCGTAGAAATGTTGTTGAAGAATCTATTGCAAATATACCATGTTTAAATGTGATAAATCAATTGGATGATATTGAAAAAGAACTGTCAAAATTTAGGAAACCTATTTCATTTAGTGAACATTTGAGGAACATTGCTCGAAGATGTGCTGATGATAGTGAAATTGTTTGTTATCAAGGATTATTGGAGCTTCGAAAATGTTTATATAAAAATCAATCTAGTTTATATTCATTGATAGTTAAAGAAAGGACTGAGCAAGTGATTGACTATATTATTAGGATTCTGTTAGATTTGTGTCAAAAGTATCGAGAAATAAACAAAGACATTGTTGTAGTTTCTGCAGAATGTCTTGGTGCTATTGGAGCAGTAGATCCTTTAAGAGTTGATGCTGAGAAAAAAAATCAAGAATTAGTTGTTCTTTATAATTTTGAGAATATAGATGAGAATGTTACTTTTATTTCGTCATTTATTCAAGAACAACTTGTTGGGGCGTTTCGATCTGCAACAGATACTCGGGTTCAGGGGTTTTTGGCATATGTCATGCAAGAGTTATTGAAGCTTTGTGGGTTTACTGTTTCCAATATTGCAAATACAAATGAGTCTTTTTTTGAAACATTTAAAAGATGGTCATATTTTTCAACTAGCTCAAAACAAACTCTTATACCTTTGTTAAATTCTAAATATTTTGTTAACTCATCTCAACTAGATATGATTTCAGCTTATCCAATATATTCTACAGTAAAAACTTATAAGACTTGGTTGCATAATTTTTCTTTAGAGATATTTAGAAGTGTTGAAGGAGATAATGCTAGAAAAATTTTTTCTATTTGTGCTCATATAATTAAAAATCAGGACTTAAACATAGCAAATTTCCTGCTACCTTTTGCTCTTTTGAATGTTGTATTAACAGGAACAGAATATTTAAGAACTATGATAACAAATGAGTTATTAGATGTATTAAAGGATGGAGAATCTGAAAAGGTGAATATAGTTGAAGCGGAAAAGGCACAATTAGCATGTCGGGTATGTTATTTAAATTTATATTTAATTATTTAATAATTATTAAAGACTGTATTTTCAATAATAGATTATTTTAATACTTGGCTTCGCAGGAAAAGAAGTTTCAATAGTAGTTGTAAAGTTGCTTTAGCTAGAAGGGCTAATAGATATATGGTTGCGGATGATGATGTCGATAATGATCCTCTTATTAAGAAAGTCGAATCTTTGCTTTTAGTCATACCAGCGGGTCTTATAGGACGTGCTTCATATAATTGTGGGTCATATGCACAAGCTGTATTTTATTGGGAACAGCATATTCGTCAAGAACGAAACAATGGTTTAGATAATAAAACACTTAGGCCTTTATATAAGCAGTTACAGCAAATGTATATGAATTTAGATGATCCTGATACGATTGATGGAATTTCTTCTAAATTCCATACTTTTGATTTAGATCAACAGATTTTAACTCATGAAAGTGCAGGTCGCTGGGCAGCTGCTCAGACATGTTATGAATTGTCTTTGGATGAAAAGAATCCGAAGTTTGAGTTATTAAATGGTCTATTAAATTGTTTGAAAAGACAAGGCCATTATGGTATTTTAAAAAAAAAAAATATTCTAATTTAATTATATTTTTAGAAACATTATTAATAGAAGTCGATGGTCTTATTTCTTGTAATTTAAGTTTTACTAGTAAATTAATAAATATCGGTGCTGAGGTTGCCTGGCAATTTGAAAAATGGAATGTTTTAGAAAAGTATTTAAGTCTTACTGATGCTAAATTATTTGATATTGGTCTTGGAAAAGCATTGTTACTTTTAAAGAGTAGAAAGTATTCTGATTATGAAACATGTATAGCTGAGTTACGTGCACAATTAGCTACTTCTTTAGGAACGAGTAATATTGATTCTACATGGCAATGTTATGACATATTATTTAAATTGCATATGTTATTTGAACTAGAATATGTTTACAATTCTTTTAAAAATCATAATGATGATATAGGATCTATTATGAATGTATTGGATCAAAGATTTCAATTAATTACAGCTTCGTTTGAACATAGGCGTTCTGTTTTATCTTTGAGACGAATAATTTTGGATATATTAGGGTAAATGTTTTTATGGATATTTATGTAACTAAATCTTTTAGTTCTTCTGAAGGTGCTAATCTTAATGATGAAGTAGCTGAAATATGGCTTAAAATAGCGAAACTTGCTAGGAAATCTGGTCATTTACAACAGTCTTATAATTCAATATTAATAGCTGAGAGTAAAGGATCTCCTTTAGCAAGTGTAGAACATGCGAGATGGTGGTGGAAGCAAGGAGAACATAGGAAAGCTGTTGAAAGTTTGGAGAATGCTTTTGCTGCTGGGGTTTTTGATTTTCCTGAAAATCTTAATTCTGGGACAAAAAATTTCGATAATTGTTTAAATACGTATTTATCTACAAAATCTAAAGCATATATTACTGGAAAGGTTTTTTTTTGAAAAATAATTATTTTTCTTATGTTATTAATTAGGCTTCTTTACTTCTTGCTAAATGGAAAGATACAGGAGGGCAAAGTAATGCGCGTATATTGGTTCAAAAATACCAAGAAGCAGTTAAAAGGCATGATAGGTTAGTAAGATTTTTAATTTTTAATTTTATATCTTCATTTATTAGATGGGAAAAGGGTCATTATTATCTTGGACATTATTATAATAGATTATATGATGAGGAAGCAAAGCATCCACCAAATCAACAAAGTGCTAATTTGTTTGTTAATTCGTATTAATATTAAGTTTTTAATAGAATATAGTCTAGAAGGTGAATGGATTCGCCTGATTTGTATTAGTTATGGACGAGCTCTTCATTATGGAAGTAAATATATCTATCAAACAATGCCTAAGTTTCTTACATTTTGGTTGGATTTTGGGAATAATGTTGATAAAATATTTTCTGATGTTGGGACTAAGTATTGAATTTATTTTAGTACTTTAATTTTTTTAATGTTTTAGGGAATTTCAACAGCACCTTCTCCAAGCAAGGCATAATCGATTGAAATCAATAAATGAGAGTGTTAAAAAATATGCAAAGCGGTTGCCTGCATATTTGGTATTTTTATTTATTTAATGGTTAAAGCTAATAAGTTAAGTTTTTAACAAGTTTTTCTCAATTGATTTCTAGAATAACTCACTCAAATCCTTCTGTTTTTTCTATATTAGAAATGATAATTGTTTCTGTTATTTCAACATATCCTAGGCAATCTTTATGGTATATTCTTTCTGTATCTAAATCTCGTTCAAAAATACGTTCTGAACGTGGTAATATTATTCTTCAAAAATTGATGGTATTCATCCTTATTTTTAAACGGGTCTATATTCTAAATTTTCTAGACTGACATTAAGCCATCATCTTTAAATATTAAAAAATTAATAAATCAAGCACAATTATTAGTGGGTCAGTTTATTCGACTATGCAATACAGAAATTACAAGTAAAAGGAGCATACAAAGTCTTTCGAAAGATTTTAGGTTTTCATCTTCTGTTGTACCAATAGATATTGTTGTGCCTATTCAGTCTGTTTTAATAATTGCTTTACCATCTTCACCTGCTGCTATTAAACATCATTCACCATTCCCTGATGATCAGCCATGTTTGCATGGTATTCATTTTTAAGACTTTATATAGTATCTTAGTTTTATTAGGCTTTTTGGATGAAGTAGATATAATGAATTCTTTACAGAGACCTCGTAAAATTACTATTATTGGTAGTGATGGTCGACATTATCCATTTCTTTGTAAACCAAAAGATGATTTACGAAAAGATGCACGGTTAATGGAGTTTAATAGTATGATTAATAAGTTTTTAAGAATAGATAATGAATCTAGAAAAAGACAGTTATGTAAGTTGACCTTTTTTTATGAAAATAGACTAATTTAAGATATTCGAACCTATAGTGTAATACCTCTTAATGAGGAATGTGGGCTTATTGAATGGGTTAATCACACAAGGCCTTTAAGAGATATCATACTGAAATCATATAAACAAAAAAATATATCTATTAATGTCTTTATGTTTATAAAGTTTTTGTTTTTTAACGATAAATAGTATTCAGAAGTTCGTTCAATACTGGATATGGCGTCATCTAGTTCAAATCCTGGTATAATATTTACTGAGAAGTTGATACCGAAGTAAGTCTCTGAAATATTATTGTTATTTTAATATTTGAGTAGATTTCCTGCTGTTTTTCATGAATGGTTTGTGGAAACTTTTCCTTCACCGATAACTTGGAGAGCAAGTCGTTTGAATTATGCACGGACTTTGGCCGTTATGTCTATTGTTGGGTATGTTTTAGGGTATATTTCAAGTTTTAATTATTATTGCAATTTAATATTAAGTAGTCTTGGAGATCGTCATGGAGAAAATATCTTGTTTGATGAAAATAATGGAGACTCTTTGCATGTAGATTTTAATTGTCTTTTTGAAAAAGTTTTATCTTTTTAAGTAATTTAGTTTTGTTTATTTTTTTTAGGGTCTCACGTTTGAAAAACCTGAAAGGGTTCCATTTAGGTTAACTCAAAATATGGTTGATGCTTTGGGTGTAATAGGTTATAATGGTAAAGATTAGTTTGCTATTAAATATTATTATGATAATTTTTATAGGAGTTTTTAGAAAGTCGTGTGAAGTTACAATGCGAATATTGAGGTCGAATCAAGAATCATTGACTAGTGTTTTGGAAACTTTTATTCATGATCCACTTGTAGAGTGGGATAAAAAAAAGGTATTTATTTCTTTTTGTTTTTAATTTAATTTTTTAGAGGAATGTTTCTGTAAATAATTTAAATATGGAAAATCTTGAAGCAAAAAAAGTATTAGATTCAATTAAGCGAAAATTAGATGGGTATATGGCTGCTGAGGTTACTCCTTTATCTATTGAAGGACAAGTAGAAGAACTTATTTTGCAAGCCGTTAATCCTGAATTGCTTGCGTTGATGTATATAGGGTAAATTGTTTTTTTTTTTAATATATTTTTTAATAATTTTAGTTGGGCAAGTTATATGTAGTATATGTTACTTTAATATTTAAGAATTTCTTAAACATATTTGTTTGGGTTTATGGTATTTATATATTTATATACTTATACATCTATATGTCTACGTATTTATGTCTGTTTGTTTTTGTATGTGTTTGTATTAGTTTTTGATATTTTAAAATTGACGGGATTTTTATGTATTATTTTAGATTAAAAATATATTATAGTTTAAAATATATTCAAATATTATAATAAAAAATGAAATTAGTTCTTATTGTTCGTTTAAATTTGTTTTTGTACTATTCTTGTTTGTCTGTCTGAAAGTGTGTTTGGATATAGTTTTAAGGCTATTATATTAATTAGGTTACTATGTCGATGATTAAATTTTTAAGCAAATGAGCCCTGATGTTCTTTTAATCCCATTTCCATGGCAGCATTCATATGGTTACAAGTAAGGTCTGTTTTTACTTGTAATATTTTTTTATTTTATCTAGTTATGATTATCTTTTAGAAGATACTGTTTCAAGAATTGTTACAAGATATGGAGCATTTAGAAAGCTTGAAGAATCTTCTTTCTTTAATATAGATAAGGATATTAACGATACTGATGATTGCTTGAAAAATAATCAGAATTTTAATGTTTTTGATACATCAATTGGTTTAAAATATGATTTTCAACAAGTAAAAGAAAAACTTATCAATATGATTGCGTATGCTAAAAAAATTATATATATTTCGATTTAAATTTCTTAGTAATGCTCAAAATGAATGTTCTTTAATTCTTGATTTTGTCTCTTTATTAGTATCTTCTGTTAAATCCGCCTTAGGGAATTCTAGTATGTCTACATTTTTAAAAGAGCGTGTTCCTGTTGGATCATTTGGTACTGAACGGGTTAAAGGAGATATTTGTGAAGAGGATAAAGCAGTGTCTAAAGGTTGGAAAATACAGGCTTTATCTAAAGCTGCATCAGATCTTTTAGATGCATCAATTAGGATTGACAAAGAAACAACTTTAGAGACTAAGTTTTGGCACCATGTCACTTTATTAAAACAAAATGGATGGAATCTCATGCATTCTCGGATTAATAATTCAAAAAACCTTATAGTTAATTATGGAATTATGGATGGTATTAGTTTCTATTTATTTTTCATTAATAATTAGTAGTTGCTCGCATTTTTGGAAAAGGATTTGCCATTTTGCAAAAAAATACCGAAGGTGGAATTGAGTTTGATGGAATAGATGTGAATGAGATGTTTAAAACTATACGACTTAGATTTGTTGAAAATAATATTGTAAAAGGTGATGTAGTTTGGGATAATTCTTCATTATTTGATTTTTTTGATAAGAATATTCAAACTTTATCTCGAAGAAAAGATAGTTTTTTTGAAGAGGAATTGTTAGAAGAGGTTTTTCTTATCATTAAATTTTTCGTTGATTAATATTGTAAGATTATAAGAGAAGTTAGTTTTTTTGATGATTTAAATGCTATAATAATGGATAATGGTGTTTCTGTTGAGATTTTAGGGCCTAAAAGGGTATTGTTAATTGATATTGTGATTTTTATATTTTTTTATATATTCATTTCTGAATATTTTAGGTGGATGCTTCAATAGAAATTAAAGAATCTAATGGGGAATATGATGTTTTATGTGAAGCTATACTTTTGGCATTACATTTGTTTTTTTCGTATTATGAGAGCCAGAAATTAAAATGGATAGATGATTTGCCTTTTCTGTCAAAAATGTTTTTTTTGGTATTTGTTTTAAGATGCTAATTTTTATAGGCAAAGTAAAAAACAATCGCGTGTCCTTTTTCCTGTTTTATCTCAGTTAGCTCATTATTTTGTTTTGAATGAAATATTTGAAGAGTTGAATAATTGTATTAATGTTATTTTGCTAGAAGGATGGTCTGTAAATTATAAAATTAGAAAATATGTTGGTATGGATTTTGGTGTTTCTGAAGATTCTATTATTCAATCCATTATTGATGGTTCTCAAAGCGTAATTGAAATATATCTTCCTGGATCTTCTCAAATAGTAATTAATATACAAACAAATAACTATAAAACATCTTTTGAAGTTGATTTTCGAGACTCTGGAGTTGACGAAGTTATAAGTAAAACCGTTTGTGGAAGTATTTTTGAAGTATTAGACTGTATTATATGGTCTATTAATAGGGATTTTATGAACGTTTTGCAAGAGATTGTTGCTCCACAGTGGAAAATTAAAAATGGTGAATTGTTAAATATAAACAATGGTAAAAGAATTAAAATAGATATTTTATTACAAAGGGGTGAAGATGGTATATGGAAAATTCTTTTATATAAGAATGGAATATTTATTCATGTAGAAAATAGTAAGATTAGTGATTTTATATATAAAATAATATAGTATTTTTCATAAAATTAGATCTAAATAAAATGAGGTCGCAGATCGTATATAAGTTTTATTCATATTTCGAAGAATCAATACCATGGTCGTTATGGTTAACTAAATTGAACCATGGAAATAATGCTGTATTTATGAGTATTTTTTTTGCAAAAAGGAACTGGATTACAAAATTTAAGGGCTGAATATTTTGAATTTTGTGCGGCAATTTTTTGCATATCTTCTGAGAGTCTTGATTTTCCATATAACGGTATATCTTCTGCTTTTTTTTTCTGCATTTCTAGTTTATCCATTTCAATTTCTCGTATATTCTCTCTCCATCCCCAAAGCCTTACTATACATGATAAGTTTCTTTTTATTCTTTAATGTTTTCCTTACAGCTTGATCTTTGATATGCTAATAAAAAACCCCCACATAGTCCTAGAAAGCATCCTAGTCGAAGCCCTGGTATTAGTTTTGCTTGGTTCATAGATGGTGACCATTTTTCTTGTTCTTTTAGCACTTTTTTATATGTTTATTCTCTTTGTACCCATAAGAAATATTCCGGCAGGAAAGCCTATTGTCCCTGCTATAAAAATAAGATAATCTGATGGTCTAGCATATCGAATAACTCTAAAAAAATGAGGATCTGTATCAATCACCTAAAAATTTATTAACAAAAATCGTTTTATTGCTTTTATACTTGAAACTTTGTATTAATTTCTTTTTTTTGCGTCATTTTTTAGTAAAATGTTTTATTTGTTTGGTTTTTGAATGTCTGTGAATGCCTAGAGATTTATTCATAACGATGACCAGTTTATTTGATTTAGATGAAAAGGACGTGCATATTGTTGTAAGACATAAAAAAATCAATAAAACTTTAGAGGATGTTGATAATATTTCTTCTACGGTTGAAGCTTTGAAGCCTGTTCATGTAGGACTTACAATGCATAAAAAACGTCAAGAATGCTTAGATAATTTGTATGATTTGCTTTCGAGTTCATCAGATTTGGGAATTGATGAAGAAGTGTCTATTCGTACACGTAAGTCTGTGGCAAAATTGGATGATGAGAAGTAAGAGAAATAATGTGGATTTTATATGGCTGATGAAGGAGATTATTGTCAGAGAAAGGTCTTGTGCAAATTGTTCATCAGGCACCTCAGAGAATGCGTTTGAAAGGAAAGGGATATGAAGTATGAGGCATATGTCTTAGATTTTTTCTCAATTTGGGTAGTTTGAGGATTTGCGGTCTCTTTTGTCATATTATCAGATTTGGGCTCATGAACTTTTTCCTAAAGCAAGGTTTCGTGAAGTAATTCGGATGATTCAAAAGTGTGGACGCTCTAAACGTATTCGAATTGAACGTTCCCAATGGATTCGTTTAGGAAGGGAAGGTGTTTTGAAACAGGTGCAAAATAAGTCGAAAATTGGAAATGTTTCAGAAATGGTAAAAGACGAGTACATGGAGGCTTTAGAAGCTGATAAAGGACTGGATGTTTGAGTATTTTTATTTAAAAATGTTTTAAAATATTTTGTTTGCATTGGGATTCTTGATTATTTTCATTTTTAGATTAGAATGCTTGATGTGATTTAAGTGTATAATTTTAGTTGAAAAGTTGATTTTAGGACTAATGGTATTTTGATGTAGTGTTTCTTTAGTATATTTAATAAATATAATGTATAATGGGTAGGATTCTGTTCTTTTTTTATTGTTTTATTTATATAAAAGAGGTTTTATATATTAGAAACAACGGACGATGTATCTTCGATGTTATCTGGTCTTGATGATACATTCGAGGAACTAAAAAAGTCTTTCAGTCGATTACAAGAAGAAAGAATAATAATTAATGGGCATTTGAGGAAAAAATTAAATGTTGGATTGTCCAAAGATGAAGTTTTAGTACAATTGGAGGCATTTTTGACACCACCGGTTGAGTTTTCGATAGAATGGTTGAATCAGCTTCAAGTGTAATATAGTATTAAAAATTGTTGATATTAACAGTGGTGATAGATATGTTGAAAAAGAAGTGGATTACAAGGATTTGTTTCAAGTTTTTCCGTTTATTTTTCAGACGACAGTGCAATTTGTTAGGGAAGGGCTTGATGGTCGAATTGTTGGATATCAAGAAGTATTGAGTTATTGTTGTATGTATTGTATTAATGCTTGTTTTTTCTATTTAGGAGATTTTTTCTTTGGAAATTAATTCAAAAAATTCTACAACTTTTGAACGTAGGCCTGCTTCTCTTGGTGATTTTGTCCGAGGACGATCTACATTTTTACCTTTTATTTCTGAAAGATTTAAAGTTTTGAATTTGGATAAAGATTCTTGGAACTCAGAGTATTCAGATTTATTTGAGGTTGCACCAGGGCTTTCACGTACAGGTATTTTGAAGGAGTCTAAATATTTGGATGAATATCTATCCGAATTTGAGAGTGTAGATCCTAATAATTGGAAATTTGATCCTATAGAGCTTTTTTCATTAAATAAAGATGAAATATCGAGTTCTCGGACTGATAATAGACTAGATGCTTCTTTCGAGCCAATTGATGATTTTTTATCATCTGAGGTAATATTATAAATTGTATTTTGTTTTTTGAATGGGTTAGTTTTCATTACTTTCTTCAAATATTGATATTTTGAAATATTCTGTAAAGCAGAAAACTAAAGAATGGGCTCATGTAGTTGATATAAAATCTGGTTTTCCTAATTTTTATGAATTAGTTCCTAATATGGCATATAATGTATGTATGTTTTTTATAGGTAGTATTTTCTAAATATTATTGAAGTTTCCATTTGAACTTGATAATTTTCAAAAATTTGCTATTTATCATCTTGAAAGGACTGAATCTGTATTTGTATCTGCTCACACTTCTGCTGGAAAAACTGTAGTAGCTGAATATGCTATAGCATTAGCATCAAAACATATGACAAAGTTTTTTATTGTTTTTTGCGAGTATTTCTAAAATTTGATAGGGCTATTTATACATCGCCTATAAAAGCACTTAGTAATCAAAAATTTAGAGATTTTCGTAATACATTTGAGGATGTTGGAATTTTAACAGGGGACATACAGATTCGACCAGAAGCTAGTTGTTTAATTATGACAACTGAAATTCTTCGATCAATGTTATATAAAGGAGCTGATCTTATACGAGATGTTGAATTTGTTATATTTGATGAAGTTCATTATGTTAATGATTTAGAAGTATATTTTTTGTATTTTTGTTTTTTATGACTTATTTTTTTTTAAGAGGGGCGTTGTTTGGGAAGAAGTGATTATAATGTTGCCAGAATACATTACTTTAATTCTTCTTTCAGCAACTGTTCCAAATACGAAAGAGTTTGCGGAATGGATAGGAAGAACTAGACAAAAAGATATATATGTTATTTCTACTCCCAAGAGACCAGTACCTTTAGAACATTTTTTGTGGGTAGATAAAAAAATGTTTAAAGTAGTTGATGAAAAAAAAACTTTTTTGGTTCAGAGGTTTGTTTTAAAATTTTAAATGTATATTTTTAAATTGCATAGTTATAAAGATGCAAGTATGGTATTAAAAGAAGATAAGAATAGATTTTTTACACAATCGAATGAAAATAATAATTATGGCAATAGTTTTCCACGTGGTAAAGGACAAAGTAATTCAGATTATAGTGGTAATATTCGATGTGTTTATGGAAAGGGAAGAAAACCTTTAAATATTCACAATTATCATAGAAACGGATCCAGGTCTTTTGAAAAACAAGATAAAAGTACTTGGGTATATCTTACTAATCATTTGCGTAAAATTAATTTATTGCCTGTTGTTGTATTTGTGTTTTCTAAGAAGAGATGTGAAGATAATGCTAATTCGTTGGTTAACTTGGATTTGTTGAATCATACTGCAAAAAGTGAAGTTCATATTATTATTGAGAAGTCAATATCTAGGCTTCGTATAGAAGATAGCAGACTTCCTCAGATTATTAGGATAAGAGATATATTGTCAAGAGGTATTGGCGTTCATCATGGTGGTTTATTACCAATAGTAAAAGAAGTTAAAATTATTACATGTTTTGTTTTACCATTAATTTATATTAGATTGTTGAAATTTTGTTTGCTAGAGGCTTAGTTAAGATTCTTTTTGCAACTGAGACTTTTGCAATGGTGAGTTAATATAAACTTTGAACGACTTTTATTCAACAAATAAGGGTGTAAATATGCCAGCAAAATCTGTAGTGTTTTCAGGAATACGGAAACATGATGGTCAAGAATTTCGTTATCTTTTCCCTGGAGAATATACTCAAATGGCGGGACGTGCTGGGCGAAGGGGACTAGATACTACAGGAGTAGTAATAATTATGTGTGATGATGAACTTCCTGATGTATTTTTTGGTTAATGTTTTTGTTCTTTTTTTTCATTTTTTTTAGATTAATACTCTTACACATATTTTGTTAGGAAATTCTGCTAAATTAAGAAGTCAATTTCGTTTAACTTATAATATGATTTTAAATGTTCTTCGTGTAAAAACGTTAAAGGTTGAGGAAATGATAAAGCGAAGTTTTAGTGAGAATATGAGCCAAAAGTTACTTCCTGAACATCAAGAAGAAGTAACTCAATATGAAAAAAAGTTAAATTTGTTAAAGCAGCAGCCATGTTCTTTTTGTGATATCGATTTAATACTTTTTCATAATGAAAGTATAGAGTATTCTCAACTTACGAAAATATGTTATAGATTTTCACTTTCTTTTCCTCCTGGGCGAAAGATATTTTCTATTGGAAGAGTTGTAATATATCAAGAAAATGTATAATTTTTTTTTTTTATTATTATTAACAAAGTTAGAACTTTTATCGGTCATTAGCAATATTACTTGGTGAGGCTCCTTCTTTTAATAGTGAAAAATGCTTTTATGTTTTATATGTAAAACAGAGAGATCTTAAAAAGCAAGGTAATTTTTGTTTAGTTATTTGTATGTGATATAATTTTGTCAATTTAGCAAATAGATTTCCTTTTATACCTGTTTTTTTTATTTACGATTTTGGATTGGATACTTTAGAGGTTGAACAATTTGGAGAAAAAGTCTTATCTCTTTCATCAATTGAATGGATTACACAAATAGTAATCAAGGTATTTAAAAAAGAAAGATATTTTAGAATTTTGATGGATTTAGCTTGATATTTCTGCAATTCGTTTTAGAACTAAAGAATCTTATTACAATATCTACGAGCAGTTAAAAAAAGCTGAGTTATTTAAAGATCGCAAGCTTTTAGAGTGTAATTGGGCAAATATTCGAGATTTAGAATTTAAAGAATTATTTATGAAACGGAAATTATATGAACATAAAATGTGTAATAGAAAATGTTTGGAGTGTCCTGACTTTATTTCTCATGTTAGACTATTTTTTGTTTTTTTTTTTTTTTTTTAAAAATTAATGTCGTTAGTTTTTGGAAGCTCATAAGAGATACTTAATAATTGAGAAAATTGAAATATTAAAAGAATTGATTTCAAACCAAAATTTGGAACTTCTTCCTGACTATGAGCAACGTATTAGTGTTTTAAAAGAATTAAATTATATAGATGATAATTTGAATGTTTTATTAAAGGGACGAGTAGCATGTGAGGTTTGTATATATTTTTATTGTTTTATTTGCAATCAACCCTTTTCAAGATAAATTCGGCTCATGAATTAGTATTAACTGAGCTTATTCTGGAGAATACTTTGGCTGAATTTGAATCTGAAGAGATTGTTGCATTACTTAGTGCTTTTGTATTTGAAGAAAAGACTGAATCTGTGCCTTCTATTTCTCCTCATCTTGAAAAGGTATTTTTTGTAAACCATTTTTATTTTTTAATTAGAAAAGGGGAAAGAAATAATACTTAATGCTGCAAAAAAGATTAATTTGATTCAAGAAAAATATCAGGTTTTATTTTTATGTGACTCATTGAATTTTGAGAGTAAAACTCGTTTTGGTTTGGTTGAAGTGGTTTATGAATGGGCTCGGGGAATGGTAAATTATATTTTATTATATCAATGGTTATATTTATAAGTTTAGTCTTTTGAGCGTATTATGGATCTTACAGATGTTTTGGAAGGCTCAATTGTTCGTGTTATGACACGATTAGATCAAGTACTTCGGGAATGTGCTAGTGCTGCACATATTATAGGAGATACTTCTATGTATTCTAAAATGGTAGATTGCCAAGAAAAAATTCGGAGGGATATTATATTTTCTCCAAGTCTTTATGTCTAAAATTCATAATATTAAAAAGTTTCAAGTACTTATCTCTGTGATATTATTTAAATTTCGTTTATAGATAAAAATTATAGATAAAATTCAATATTCTATAATAGTATTTATTTGATGTTAATAATTAGTATTAAAATATTTCTATTAGTGAATGATATATATATTTATTTATTTATATTTATTTATTTAAATACTATTTTGTGATATAAATATCATTTTAAGTAATCATTTATAATATATGTGAATTAGCGATTTGAATTGGTTTAAAAAATTTAGATTTTTGTAAGGTCGATAAAGTTTATGATCATTAAGAGTTATAAAGGATTAAGCTTAGTTCTTTTCAGTTTTGGTATTATTAATTATTTATAAGTGTTTTTTTATTTTTGATATTAAAATTTATGGAAAAAAATTTACATCAAATTTTTATTGCAACCTTAAGTTCTGATCCTAATATTAGAAAAGGTGCAGAGTCACAATTAAAACAAGTAAATTGCATACGTTTTCTATTAATTTTTTTAATATTTTAAGTATTCTATGGCATCCGGTTTTATTGGTGCAATACTTGATCTTATTGCAACAAATGATGATATTTCTATAAAACAAGCTGGTATTTTTTTAATAGAAAAGTATTGTAGCTAATATTAAAAAGCTTCAATTTATTTAAAGAATAGGATTGGAAATGCTTGGGAAAGAAATGATTCTGATTCTAAAATTTCAGAAGATGATAAACATCTTTTTCGGAAACGCTTATTGCCAACATTATTATTAGTTCCTCCGATAATACATTCCCAAATTATATCAATTGTTGGTGTTATATTGTCTCATGATTTTCCTGAGAAATGGTCCGATTTTATGGATCAGGTTGTTCGGCTACTTAATTCTCAGGATGCTCATTATATATATATTGGATTAATAAGCTTTTTGGAAATATCAAAAGTATATAGATATAGATCAGGTGTGCGAAGACAACCTTTTGATGTTGTTGTACAAACTGTATATCCTCGTTTGTTAGAAATTGGTGATCGAGTTGCTAGTGAAAATGATTCTATTGCTGGTGAAATGTTGAAAATTATTTTTAAGTCTTATAAATTTTATATAACGGTTTTTTTTTAATTTTTATATTATTATGTGTTTAATTCTTTTAGCTTGAGCTTTCTCCTTTTATTCAAGATTCAATTGTTCAATGGGTTACATTGTTTTTGCGTGTAATTATAAGAGATCTTCCAATAGATATAGTTATAAATAATCTTGAAGAAAGAGAGCATCATTCATGGTGGAAAGCTAAAAAATGGGCATATTCTAACTTAAATTGTTTGTTTATGAGGTTAAATGGAATTTAATATTAATAATATATTAAGATTTTTTAGATATGGAGAGCCATCAAAATTGTTTAAAGACACATTAAAGAAATATAAATTTTTTGCAAAAATGTTTTCTGAAAATTTTGTTCCTGAGATATTGAAAGTATATTTACAGCAAGTGGAACTTTGGAGTGATGGTAAAATTTGGATTAGTAAACGTTGTCTTTGTTCTTTAAGTATTTTTTTTGAAGAATGTGTTTTTCCAAAGTCTACTTGGACTTTGCTTAAAAGTAAATGCTCTTATTTGATTTCTCATTTTATATTTCCTCTCCTGTGTATAACTAATAGCGATATTGAGTTATGGAATAATGATCCAGTTGAGTATATTCATAAAAATACAGGTATTTATATTTTTACTGTTCTAATTTAGTAATTTCATTAGATATATATGATAATTTTCATTCTCCTGCAGTTTCTGCAACTAGTTTTTTTATTGCATTGGTTGATAATCGTAAGAAATTTACTTTTATGGAAATTTTAGAATTTATAAATGATATTCTGAATACGTATGTTTTTTTATATTTAGGAGTTTCTAATGTTTTAGTTATCAACAAACATGCTTTGAAGAAAGAAATAGCAAAGAAAAAGAAGGCGTGTTGCGGATGATTGGGAGTATATCGCACGTTATTTTAGCTAAAAATAGTCCTATTATAGATAAAATGGAAAATTTTTTTGTTATTCATGTGTTTCCTGAATTTTGGAGTCCTTACGGTTATTTAAGAGCACGTGCGTGTGAGATTATGACTAGATTTGCGGATATTCAGATTAAAGATCAAAATGTATAAAAAAGCCTTAATTAATATTTTTAATTTTTTTAGAATATTGCGCGAGCATATGAAGGAATTATAACATGCTTTCATGATCCCGAGCTTCCTGTTCGTCTTGAAGCTGCTTGTGCTTTGCAGCCAATGATTCAACATGAATATGTAAGAAAAATGGTTGTTTCCCGTATTCCTCAAATAATACAACAACTACTTGATCTTATAAATGAGTTGGATATTGATACTCTTACTACTGTAATGGAAAAATTTGTTGAAGTTTTTTCTGAGGAACTTATACCTTTTTCTGTACAATTAACTGAACAATTGGTGATGTTTTTACTCATAAAATTGTAAAGCTAATTAAGATATAGAGGGATACTTTTTTACGAATTATGCATGAATCTGATACATATGTTGATCAGAATTCTGAGTTGGTCGAATCTAATTATGTTGATGATAAAAGTATGATTCTTATGGGGATTTTGAATACAGTCGCGACCTTGATATTAAATTTAGAAAAAGCACCTGAAGTTTTGTTTCATATAATTAATATTATATCTCCTGTTATAGTGATTATATTAGAAACTGCTTCAGTTGGTAAGTAAATATTTGTATTGAAAAGATTATTGTTTATTATGTTTAGATTTATATGCTGAAATTTTTGAAATTATTAATAATTGCATTTTTTCTGTAAAAAAAGTATCACCTATAATGTGGAACATATATGAGTTATTATATAAAACTTTTAAAAATTCTGGAATTGATTATATTGATGGTATATTTATTTTTTGTTGAATTTAGAATTAATTTTTTAGAAATTTTTCCTGTCCTTGATAATTATATTTTGTATGGTAGAGAACAAATGATATCTAATCCTTCATATTTGATTATTATATATGATATAATAGAAACAGTTAGTAGAATATTTTGTATTTTTATATTCTTACGGTTTTTATAGATATTTACAGCAGAAGATTTAACTACACAAGATAAAATACATGGATGTAAGCTTATTGAATCTGTTTTTTTTAATTTAAAAGGTCATGTTGATCATCATTTGCATTCTTTTGTAAAAATGGCTATGAATCAACTTATGAACGATCTCTGCAAATCATTTAATTCTAGAATATATTTTATAGAAGTTATTATTAGTGCTATTTATTATAACTCTTTAATTACTCTTCAATATTTAGAAAATTGTGGTTGGATAGAGCAATTTTTTAATTTTTGGTTTTCTGATATTGACCGATTTTCTCGTGTTTGTGATAAAAAGCTTTCTATTGTTGCAATATGTAGTTTTTTGTCACTTTCAATAGATCAAATACCTAAATGTATTCAAAAAGAGCTTTCATGGATTTTTCGGGAACAATTAAAGTTATTTCAGACTTTACCGCAGGCTATAGAGAGTTAGTTTTATGGCTTTTTTGTTTTTTATTTATTTATTTTAGATCGTGAAACTATGGAAAGGCTTTTACAGGATGATTCTGAAGGGTTTTCAAAAAATGAGAATTGGAATGATGATACAGATGATGTAGTTGATGAAGATGCTGATAAAGGTTAGAAGATATATTTATAGTATTTTTATTTATTTTATTAAAGATATAGAAAAAAATCATGACTATTTAAATTCTTTGTCTCAAGAGGTATATGTTATTATATTATTAAGTTTTTGTTTACATTATGAAGGATTGGTTAACTTTAGCTACTAATGACGATAATTATACTCTTGAAGAAGAACCTTACGACACTTTGTTAGATAAAATTAATGTTTATGTAATATTTAAGGATTTGATTGATGGTAAATTTGAATTCAATTATTCAAAACTAATATTTTAAGGGATGCAACAGTATAATCAAGCAATGTATAATGAAATTACAAAGGATTTGTCTCAAGAGCATTATTTGATTATTCAGACAATTATAAATCAAGCTTATGCATCTAGTGTTGAATTGAAATAGGATTATAAGGATTATATATTGACGATAGATCATTTGAGTGAAAATGGGAAAATGTTTTGATTTTATATATTTTTAAATCTTATGGATTATATTATGAAATTACATTGCTAAGATTATTAGTTTTATAATATTTAGAGGCTTATAGCATTTGATAATTTATCGAAATATGTAATATAAATTAAATAATTTAATATGAAGTTTTGGTTTTAATGATTGTATCTATTATCCAAGGGAATTTTGGTATTTCTCCCGAGCTTTATTTAGAAGTTCTTCTTGTTGTCGCAAAAGTTCTTCTTGAGACATTCCTGATGTTTCAAGCTTTGATTGTTTTTTTTCACGTGTCTGTTATTTTTAGTGAAAAGTATGGGTTGCATATTTAAGTTACTTTTTGCTGTTTTTTGTGACCTGAAATAACTTGATGAATTTCATCAATATATCCTTGAAATCCAAGTTCTTCAAGAGCTTTGATTACATGTTCTGCTGCAATTGTTTTTTTTGCTTCTCTTTCACATATTTCATTTGCTTCCGACGATATGAGGTGAACGAATTCTACGCAACATTCAATTAAAAGATCTTTTGTTTCTTTTGCAAAAACAAGATCAGGTGGTAACATTTCTGAGACAAGTTTCTGCACCGTCGCTATATCATATAAACATATTAAATATAAACGCGATTTACCGTTTTAAATACCTTTTGGAAGCGAAAGATCATCTTCTATATCTTTCTCCATATGAACAGATTATGTTTCAAGGTCGAAATAGGGCCGTCTTTCTGGTCACGTGAAAAAAATTGGATTTCTTTCAAACTTTAATTTAGATTAAATTTTTAAATGACAGTTCTTATTGTTGATAATGGAGGATATTCGATTAAGTATGGTTTTTCTTTAGATGATTCTCCAAAAATTGCACCAAACTGTATTGCAAAATCTCTTTCTGAAAGAAGGATTTATATAGGATCCCAGGTTTTAGGATGTAAAGACTTCTCTTCACTTCGGTTTCGACGTCCGATTGACAGAGTAATGTTTAACATAGTTTGTATGCATTTGAATAATTTATTTTAGGGTTATCTTGTAAATTGGGAGTCTGAAAAGGTTATTTGGGATCAATTGTTTTCTCAAAAAGATTTTATTGTAAATGGTTGATTTTAATTTATGAGTTCTTACTTTATAGGTCGATTATAATGAAACATCACTTCTTCTTACTGAGCCTCCGTATAATTTTCCCCAATTGCAGTTGGCTTATGATCAAATTATTTTTGAAGAATATGAATTTCAATCATATTATAAATGTATTGGTATATTAAATATCTGTTTCTATGAGAAAATTAAGTTCTATAAGCTAGTTCTTTAGTTCCGTGGAATAATGAAAAAATTTATGAAGTTCAGACAGAAATGAATAAACCACGAGAATTCTCTCTTGTTATTGATAGTGGCTTTAGTTTTACTCATATAATTCCTCTTATTTCAGGTGAGATTCAATGGAAAGCGGTAAAAAGGTTTGTATTTACTTTAAATTATGGTTTATTTATGTTTATATCTTTAGACTTAATGTAGGAGGGAAACTTTTAACGAATTACTTAAAAGAAATTATTTCTTTTAGACATTATGATATCATGGAAGAATTCTTTTTGGCTGATCAAATTAAAAAATCATGTTTTTTTGTGTCTTCTAATTTTAATGATGATATAGAAATTAGTAAAGGGAAGAAACCAGGTAATCTTTCGATTGATTATGTTCTTCCTGATTATAGTACAAATAAGCAAGGATTTGTTTTAACTCCAGGTTCGCAAAGGGATTTAATTGAAGAACGATTGATTTTGACTTTAAAGAATGAAAGATTTATTGTTCCTGAAGTATTATTTAACCCGAGTATAATAAGTAAATATATATATATATTGTTTGATAATTGATAATTATGAAGAATTAAAGCAAGCTGGGATTCCTGAAGCTGTTATGCAATCTTTGAAATTATTAGAAGATGATTTACAGGAGCTTTTATTAGCAAATATTTTTCTTATTGGGGGTAATTCCTTTTTTAAAGGATATTCTGAAAGGCTGTAAAATGATTTAAAAATGTTAGTATTACTTCTAAAAATAAATAGTAGAAAAGAACTTCGATCCTTAGTACCTGCACATTGCAAAATTTTGATTTATCAACCATACAAGTAATTATATTATTTTTTTATTTTTATTTAAAAATGTTAGTCCTGATACATTTGCATGGATGGGTGGCTCTTCCTTGGCTCGTAATACTAAAATATTTAATCAAAAAAAGGTTACAAGAGCTGAATATATGGAATATGGGAGTAATATTTTTTTAAAAAAAAGTGGATTAGATCGTAATAAAGAATTTGATTTGGTTTCTTATGAATAAATGATGATAATGTTTTAAATGGATAATATGTGGTTAGTGATTAAAAACAGTGATTTATTTGTATATATATTGATATATAATTTTTTTACTTTTTTGGGTTAAGATTTTGTGTAAAATATTTTATAAATTGTTTAGATATTTAAGAATGATATATTGGAATTTGAATAATTTAATATTTTAAAATATCTTAATTATAAAAAATATTAATACATTTTTTAACAATATTAATTTACGAAAATTACGAAAATTATGATATATTTTATTATATTTTGTCAAATTTTATATGGAGTTATTTTGAAATATAAATATGTTAATAATTTTTTAATAATATAGTTGTTATTCATTTATAATGTATTTTAAATTAGAGTTATGAGGATAAATTGTAGGTATTTATAAGTTAAGAAATTATTAATTTATAGAATTTTTTTTATGTTTTTCTTATTGTTTGTATTTAGCTTTTTAGTTTAATGAAATTTATTTGTAGTTTATTGAAATATAATATCTTTAGAATCTTGATTTTATTGTCTTTTAATATAAAGAGGAATATTAATCTATATTATTTTTTATATTAATAGATTTTTCTAATAAAAGCTGTATCAGAACTGTTATTATGTAAAATTGTAAATTGTTAAAAATTTTTTCAATTATCTAAAATAATTTTGTATGCATTTTTATTTTTATTATTTGGATGTTTTTTTTTGCATTTATTTTTGTTAAAATATATTATAAAATTATTATGTTTTTAGAATTAGTAATTTTATAATTAAAAATTTTAAAATTATTAATAAAATATACTATAATAACTTATGATTTTATTTTTTATATTTAACAAAAAATTATAGATTTTTTTAAAATATTTGATTGTTTTTAAAATTTTTATATAGTACACAGTATATTTAATTAATGATTTATAATAAAATTGTTTTTTTTTTGTAAATATATTAATGGAAATTGATTCTTAAATTTTATTATAATTATAATTTATATTAATAATTAAATCAAATAAAAATTTTAATAATTAAATCAAATAAAAATTTTAATAATTAAATCAAATAAAAATTACTTTAAATTTATTTTTTTTATATATTTCTGTTCATTACTTTTACTATTTAATATCATTTATAAATTTTAAATTACATAATTAAAATTATTGATCATGTTTCAAATATATTTTCAAGTATAATTTAATGATTTGTATATTTAAATATAATTTTTTGGAATAATATGGATATAGTTTAATTATATAATATTTACAAATATGTTTTTATATAATAACTTTAAAATATTGATATCTTGAAAGTTATCTTTTGTCGAGATTTTATAAAACGGTGTTTAAATAAATTTATAAAAATAAAAGAAATATTAAAATATTAAGGGTTATTGATATATATTGTTTGTTAGAACATGTCTTGGGGAGGTAGAAAAAAGAAAATTTAATGTTTTTATTTCTGGGAAAAAATAATATTTAAAATTAGATTACATTAACAAGAGTCTTCTTGAAACTGGGAAAATTACAAATGCTGCTATTGCTTCTCGAGAGGGTACCAGTGTGTGGGCATCTAATGATGGATTTAGTGTGAGTTTATACTTCTATATTACTGTTGTTTTTATAATACTTTGACTTAGTTAGGACTTGATGAATTAAAAATTCTTGCATCTGGATTTGACGACCCTACTCAGATTCTAGGATCAGGTTTTTATCTTTCTGGGAAGAAATATGTAGCAATTCGTGTTGAAGGACGAAGTATATATGGTAAACAGGTCAGTTTTTTTTTTTAAAATTTTAATTTATGCTAAAGTATCAATATAAAGGGGTCCGAGAGTGTTTATTGTGTGCAAACAGGGAAAACTATCATTATTGCATGCTTTCATAAAACTACGCAGACTGGAGAAGCTGTTAAAATTGTTGAAACCCTTAGTGATTATCTTATTAGCGTAGGGTTTTAACAGTAGTGAATAATAAAATTGTGCATTTTTAAATATTCAATTGTTCATTATATTTCAGAATAGATGGTTTTGGTTAAGATACTGGATTTAAAACATTATTTTTGTTTGCTAGTTTTCGTATTTTTATGAGTTTTATAATTATGTTTTTCATTTATTTTTAAATAAAAATCCTTGTTTGAATACATATTTTTAATAATATTTATTGGTTTTGATTATTATATTTATAGAATATTAGAAAGATGAGAAATATTATACTGGTATTTGATATATACCCATTGTTTTATCCAAGAGCTTATTAGAGAGTTAGTAGCTTTATTTTTTTATATAATACCATACTTTTTTGACTATAGAGATTCTTAAAATAGGTCCGACAATAGGAAATTGTGTTAAGAAAGAAACTATAATTGGAAAGAAGTCCCCACTATTATATTCTTTAGATACATGCATATAGATTTATTTAACTAACAAAAGATTTATAAATCCAAATATCTCAATGATAAATCCAAGAAATGGTTTTTTGAAAAAAACCAGAAACATGCCAAAAAAGAAACATATAGATCCTCGAAGTTTTTGTTTTCTTGAAAAAAATACTAATGTTTTTATTAATCCAATAATTAGTATAAGCCCTGAGATAAATAAAAGCTAAAATTTAAATTAGCATAATAATTTATAATTTGATTGGATCACATTTCCAATGGCCAATAAATTTGCATCAAATAATGTAATTATTCCCTAAAGTTTAATAAATGAATGTAAGTTTGGCAGAAATAATTTACAAGTATTATGAATCCTATTCCGAAAGCTGTCAATACTACTCCAATTTCTATTAACATATTAAATATTTTTATGAAACTAATGTTTACTTTGATTATCTGTAAGCCACATATTTAGCATAAAAAAGATATGTATATATTAAAAGCTTATGATGTTTTTATAATTTTTTTTAGACTTAATCATGTATTGTTGAATTGTTGATAATGTTCGATTTTAGTTTAAAAAAAATATGACTTATGGATATAGAAAATAAAACTAAATTTACTGATGTTCATCGTGCTTTTTTACAGGTTTTTATTTCTAGAAAGAGTATATTAGAGGAACAAGCGATAAATTTATTGTTAATGGCTATTTGTATTTATGGTATATCTTATTAAAAAAGTGATATTTAATTATTATTTCTAGAAAATGCTTCTGTAGATTCTGTTCTAGTGAATATAAATACTCTTGAGTCCTATATTTCTGATATTAATAATGCAATTATTGCTTTAGATTTGGAAATTCGAAAGACAATAGATCAATCTACAGGTGTAGCTATTTGGATACTAGTAATATATGTTTTGAATTTTGATTTATTTTAAATTTTATAAGATAAATACTGCTTCTGATGTTTTTAGTCAGTTATCAACTAATTATAATCCTTCTGAGATTGAATTTTTTAAGCAACTTCTTGATTATATTTTAATAAAAAGTAATACTCGTCAATTAGAAGTTTTTGCTATAACCTCTAGTCAAGCATTAAAGGAATCATGTATAAAGAGTGCAGGATTGTCTAAAGTTTCAGCTGAAGCTTCTTTAGCTGCATTTGTTGAGGAGGGATGGCTTTCGAAAACTATGTAAATTTCTTATTTATATAGAAATGAAATTAATTGTTTAAGGCATGGAACTCATATGTATTTTACTTTGTCACCTAGATCTCTTTTAGAGCTTTATCCTATAATTAAAATGTATATTGACGATTCTGAAAATGATTTAAATCATGAAGGTGCTAAAATAACATCTTTGCTTAAGAGATGTAAAGCATGTCATAATGTTGTTACTCAAGTAATTTTTTAATGCTTTTGATTTTTTAAAGATTAATTTTTAAGGGTTTTCGTTGCTTAAACATTGATTGTCCTATAAGATTTCATGAGTATTGTTCTAAAGCATATATGGCTAGACAAAAAGATAAATTGTGTCCTAAATGTGGAGAAATATGGATAGAAAGAAATTTTGTTGGTAAAAAGGCTGTAGAAAGTGCTAATACTTAATATAAATGGTTTTAAATTATGTATAAGTTTGACTATGATATAGATTTAAGTATAAATATATAAAATTATTTTCTTTATTATTATATTATATACAGATGATATATGTATAGTGATGTAATAATTTAAGGTTTTAGATATTAAATATCTTCGATTTCTTTAATTTCTGAAATTTCTGATGAATTTGTAGTTTCTTTTGTTCTTAATGTTGATAATGATTCTACAATTTCATTTGAAAAACTTAAATCTACTTCGTCTATTAAATCCCATATAATATCTTCTGCAATTTGTTCAGTATATCTTTCAAAAAGTGGTATTATAGTTGATCCAAGTGAAATATCTTTAGGGGGGTATTTAAAAAGAGGGCCAAAATTTAGTCTTACTATACCACCACGATACATGCTTATAGCTGGATAATAGCCTAGCATTCCATCATTTATATCTCGTGTTTGTATAGTTTGTGAATTAGGAGGTAAAAATGCATATAAATCTTGAAATGCTGTTCCCATAAATTTTCCATTTTTATAAACTCTTATAAAAGAATTTTTGATAATTGGTGGATTAGTGATAGGTTTAACTGAATTTGATGCAGGATTCATTAAATCCTCCATTTCTTTTGAAGGTATATATTCTAACTGTTCAAAATAAAGCTGTCCTTTATAACGAATAGGAATTCTGTCTCTAAAAATGTTATTTCTTAGAAAAGATGTATTTTTTGATGCATTTTTTGGAAGAGATACATGGAACCCTATTACATCACCTGTACCAAATGGTTCCATAAAATCGCGAGGTCTAGACATGTGAACTTTTTGTCCACCTTTATCTCGTAATGCATAAGAATACCCATCAAAACCAACAGGTGCATCTAATGAAGCTTTGTGTATTAAATTTAATATGATCTAAATATTTTAAAACTTACCTTCTCTTCGAGCTATTCCAATGCGTACAAATCCACCTTGATCTCCATTTCCTCTTTCAATAATGAATTCAAAATACCAGTCGCCTTCATTCATACAAACATTTGTTCTTGCCATTCTGAATCCTTTTTCTGTTGTTGCAGTCATTCCATCTTTGTCTAAAAGCACATTTTGACTAATATCATTCCAACTAATTCTTGCTCTATATGGAGGTAATTCAATTTGTCTATACATAATATTTGGCATAAGTGGAGTGGCTTCACAAGGAAGATAGCGAAATGTTTTTCTATTAAACGGTTGATCTGTTAGAGAATAAAATTCTTGATTTATATTATTATTTTCAATCCTTATAAATGTAGGTAAACGAGGAGTTGCATTAAAATCAGAAGGCCGATAAGGAGGTGGCCGGATTCTAGGAAGAATAGAGGTATTAAAAACATTAGTATCCAATGTTTTATCTTTTTTTTTTGAATGAGATTCTTTTTTTTTCCATGTTTCCTTTCTCTCTCTTGGTTCTTTAATGTCTTTTTTATTTTCAATATTTTCTTTTTTTGTATTATTAAGACATGCATTCTCAATAAAATTAGAAATAGCTGCAGAATCTTTTAGAATTTTTGTACATATGTTTTCTTCTTGATACATTGAACCTTGTCTCTTGCGAGATACAGTTGATGTTAATTTATGAGAACTCTATTATATTTTAGATGCCAATTTAAGGAAAATAGATATCAAGATTTACTAATACATATGTTGATCTAAATTGGAAGAGATTTGTATCAATTAATGAATAAGGGCTATTTTGTGATCTATTTCCTTCGTCTTGAGCCCTAAAAGCATCTTTGCTCGATGAAAGCAAACTCCCGAGTGTTGATTGCCTAATTAATATCTAGTTAATACAAAGAAAAATAATATTGATTACCATGTACTAGTTTTTTCTTTATCAATACATAAAACTCTCCAATTGAATGAATTTTCAAGAAAAGGAACAATATCTGTTTTTTTTGTAAAAAAATATTCAAGTCTAGACAATTCCATATGATTTTTACTAGAAATCATTTCTTTTGTCCATTTCGGATGATCTGATATTATTTTCTGAGCAGTAAGATTTGCAATAACACATCCACAAATAGCTCTCCATGAGGCTATTGACCGATGGAATTCTTCAATATTTGTATTGCTACATAGACTACAAACTAATGTATAGTTTATTAAAAATGGTAATACTTCGCCCAGAGGGGATCTGAAGCATCGAGCATGAAAGAAATTTCTGCAGACTATACTTTAATGAATATTCCTTTAAATTGTTATATATTGATTGCAATTACCACGACATTGGAAATCTGGTTCATCTAAAGTTCTATCTTGAGAACAGTAGCAATATTTATGTTCTAGGTTAATCGTATGTGTAGAATTCCATGTTAATTCATTAGGATTATAGCTTAATATAGGTTTTTGTGGTATATCTTTTACAATATAATCAAATTCCATTGCTGTCTGTTCTATTTTTTCTTTTGATAATATTTTGTTCAATTGTTTTTCATTACTTACATGTGTATTTGTTTTATCATTATATATATTTATTTGCAAATCATGATCATTTGGAACGCTTTCGTTCATTTTTGTGCTTTAAACAAAATATTTGTTTAAACAATTTTTTAAAATCTTGAAATAATTTATTGAGATAAAATTTTAGATAAAATTCGTTTTATAAAAATAATTAAAATATTATGATTTTTAAATAAATAATTTTAAATAACAATGAAAACAAAAAAATATAAAATAGGGAAAAGCTATAAAGGAAAAGAAGTTTTAGATGGAAAACTTTCTCAAAAAATTCTTAAAATTGCTCGAGAACAACAAGAAGAATTTCATGATAAATATTTTCAGAATTTTCAAAACTTTTCGTTGAAAGCAGCTGAAGATTTCGGTTTAACTGAGTCTTCCTTTGATTCTAGTTGTGATGAAGAGTATTCGGATTTAGAAAATACAGATTTTGAAGAAATTGTGCATTTTTTCTTTATTTTGTATTTGTCTAATTTTAATAGGAAATTGATAAATCTGATCAAGATCTATTTGAAAAGTTTTTGTCTTTTGAACCTATTTCTAGAAAAACTATAGAAAATCAAATATTTAATAAAATAGAAGGACATGGATCATTTATAGGGCTAAATAATAATAATAAAAGGAGTAATTCTATTTCTTTGCCTCCAAAAGTTGTTGACGTTTATACTAAGTAAGTATTTATAATATTATATTGTATTGTTGATAAATGATCTAAGAGTAGGTGTATTATTGTCGAGATATAAATCTGGGAAGCTTCCAAAAGCATTTAAAATAATTCCTTCTTTAGGAAATTGGGATGATATTTTAGTTTTAACATGTCCTGAAAAATGGTCACCTAATGCATGCTATGAAGCAACACGTCTTTTTGTGAGTAATTTGAAATCTTATCAATTTCAAAAGTAATTTTTTGAAAAATAAATAAAAAATTAATTCCTTAATAGATTTTTGTCTACTATACTTTTTGATAGGGTTCGTGAGGATATTTTAGAGAATAAAAAGCTTAATTATCATCTTTATATGTCTTTAAAAAAAAGCATTTATAAGCCTGCTGCATTTTTTAAGGGCTTTTTATTTCCTATTTGTGAAGTATATTTTATTTGTTTTAAATTTTTTCTATAATGAAAATAGAGCAATTGTACACTTAAAGAAGCTGCTATTATAGGTTCTGTTTTATCAAAAGTTTCTGTTCCTGTTTTGCATTCTGCTGCTGCTCTTTTAAGATTATCGGAAATGGATTTTTCTGGTATGTTTTGTGTGTTTTTATAACACTGTTATGTTTAATCTTTATAGGTTCTACGTCATTATTTATTAGAATATTGCTAGATAAAAAATATGCTCTTCCTTATAAAGTTGTGGATGCATTAGTATTTCATTTTATGCGTTGGAAGTCTTTACAGCGCCCTTTAGCTGTTCTTGAACATCAATCTTTTTTAGTTTTTGTTCAAAGGTATAAAAATGACCTCACACCTGATCAAAAGGATGCTTTGTTAGATGTAATAAAGGTTAAAGGACATGAAAAAATTGGGCCTGAAGTAAGAAGAGAATTAGTTAATAGTCTTAATAGAGGCGATGTATCGGTAGAATTTATGGAAACATAACTGTTTATTAAGGATATATTTCAATATTATATTTTTATATAATATGTAATTTTTTATGACAATAATGTTATGCTATGTATTTTTTTGATACAAAAAGCATCTGATATTACTATTATATCCACTGTTTTTCCATAAATGATTTCAGGTATTATAATATTAGTGTTTAATATACCATGTGTATATGTAGACATAGTTAATCGTTTTAATGCATGAACTTTATTAGATATATGGGATGTACATAATACATACCAGCCTTCTTTTTGAGGTTTTGGGAATTTTGGAGTGTAAAGTATGTAATCTGAGTGATAAGGTTTTGTATCTTTTATAATAGATACATTTAATATAGATTTTTCTTTTTGATAGACTTTTACTGTTATTGCAGGTATGCTTTTTGAAACTTTTATAAACTGAAATTTTTAGTATTTCTCTTTGTATTTATATTAGTTACTTCTGCTATTTTTTCCTTAGGAACTTTAAGAAGTAATCCTAGTTTTTCTAGATCATTTTTAGATTTTTTTGGAAGAAATTCTAATTTTATTTGTGATATTTGTTGTAAATTTATTGCATTTTCATAATTTACACCTGGAAGTATAGATAATTCGGGTGACTCTGGCCATCTGGCTTGCTTTATATATTGCATAAGGGATATGAATTCTAAACATGCTTCTAAATAGCCTAGTTCAGCTGATACATCTATATATGCCTATAAATTATTAAATATTATATAAATATTTTATGATTTTTTTACCTGTAAAATTCGAATACTTTGGTCTAAAATAGAAATAGTATCCGTAACGTAATCTATGATTGGCAAATTAAAATGTTTTAAATGTGCCTGAATAAGAAGAAAAGTTTTTATATGAGGATCCCACATAGGTAAAGATATTTCTTCACCTTTGAAGGGTAGTTTTTGAGAAATTTCCTTATTAATGATATCCTTATTTAAATTAGTTGTTATATCGTTTTAAATATGACTTACTTCATTATGGCGTACCGATAATTCATCAAATTCTGATGCTTCGGATAGAAGTCTTAGACAATTTTTAAAATTAATTTCAAGTTTCATTTTATTCAATAAATTTCTAATAGTTTTATGAGATATGTAATAATAGCTAGCTATAGAGCCAAAAACGGTTGCTTTAAGTGTTTCATCCTCGTCTCTATAAATACAATTAGATATTATAAGTTCATTGATTGATGTATTAATTATTTTTGATAAATATATGTTTATATTATTTGAAGAACTATCAGATAAACCATAGTATGTGGGATTTTTATAAATCCTTCTAAAGAAATAAGTCCATGTTAAATATTTTATTGCATCTTGCTCTGAAGAAATTGTTCCATTGACTATTTCGGCAGAAATATGATCAGTCAAAACTTTATGCAAAGAAGATTCAACAGGAAATCCTGTATGAAGAAAATGTTTATAAAAAGATTTTTTAGTATCTTGAACAAATATTTTTGCTACACCTGTTGTATCGAATTGGGGCCTCCCTGCTCTCCCAAGCATTTGAAGTACATCAGTTAAGTCCATATCTTTATACCCCTGAGTTTTTGCATCAAAAAATTCTGTACCCTTTATAATTACTAGATGCGCTGGAGTATTTACCCCCCATGCTAATGTACTAGTTGCAATAAGAATTTGAATTTTATTATTTATAAAAAGTTCTTCTGATAGTTTACGATCGCTTTCAGTTAGTCCTATATAATATTTATATTTAAATTTGGAAATTTATTTTTATATACCCGCATGATGAAGACCGATACCAAATCCTAATGCGTTTTTTAAAGACTCGTCTTTAACTTGACTTAAAATCATATTTAATTTGTGATCTGATAAGTGCAAAAATCTTTTTGGATTTTCTTCTAAACCACAATAACTTATTAAATCTTTTGACGTTAATCTAGTCTGTCGTCTTGATGATACAAATATTAGTACTGGTTTATTTGGAGAATGATCAAGAATAGCTGAAAATACTGGTTTATTCATTGATGCCATTCTCTGACAACTATAATGATTAGAAACTGCAATAGAACATTCTGTAACCTAGCTATTTGTGACCAGGAAATCCATCAATATAAATTTTTAATGGGACAGGTCTTACTGAGTGTCGAAAATTGTACAATCCAGTTTCTTTTACGCCTAACCAATCTGCCAAATCATATGCATTTGTTATAGCAGTTGTTAGTCCTACTATTCGAATATGCGATTTGTTTTGAGTAGCAATATAGTTTATACGCGATACAATAATTTCAAGTATAGGCCCACGGTCACTTCCAAGAAGATGAATTTCGTCTATGATAACTAATGATATTTCTTGAACATACTTTCTCTTTTTCCAGCCTCTGCTGATACCATCCCATTTCTCAGGTGTGGTTATAATTATATTTGCTTCGTGTATATCTTTGGACTCTGGTAAAGTATCACCTGTTAATTCTATAAGTTTTTTTTTTAATGGATTTGTTAATCTTGTAGTCCAGTCTTCAACTCTTTCTCGAACTAATGCTTTCATTGGTGCAATATATACTACTTTAAAAGATGGTTTTGTTTTAAATGCCCACCTAGGTTTTTTTAATATGCTGTCATCTTAAATCTAACTTTTTACCATAAAGAGAGCTCTGCTGCTATTGTTTTCCCTGATCCAGTAGGTGCTCCAATTAAAACATTTTCATTAGTATGATATAGAGTGTAGAATATTTGTGTTTGTATTGCATTAAAAAAAATGAATTTCTTAGAATAAATTTCCTCTAAAATAGGATTATCTAATGCTGAAATCTATTATTTTTTAGATGTTTTCTTAAAACTTTATAACATTAATTACAGGAAGAGGTTGAAGATCTAATAACTCTGTTATTGAATTTGATTCTTCTGGGAAAATAACATTATTAAGAGATATTGGGGTCATTGTCTCTGCTCTTAACCATCTGTCTGATATTGCCCAGACAAGTATTTGAGATGGAATAATATCTGGTAGAAGAATAGTGAAATTTAGAACCGTTTCTTGATTTTTTTTTTTAGAAAGCAGTAAACGAGCAGAATGTAAAAGTTCCATAGAATCTGAATTTTCTAACCAAATCCAAAAAAATTCTGTAGAATTATGGAATGCAATATCCCATATAAAATCTGACTGTATTGTTAGTTGAATTTTTAAGATTCTTTTTGCAAGTGGAAAAATATCTGCGTTAACCTTTAAAAGGGGAAATTTATCAACATAATTAGATATAATTCTACCCAAACGAATATGATGAACAAGCATTCCAAGTTCTACTTTACTCATTGTCCTCAATTCTTCTATATTTTTAACATTATTATGGACTTCTAGTCTTTCCAATATTTTATTAGGTAGATTAAACTGACTTAGTGGATGTTCATATGACCATATTTTCCTGAAATTTAATATATCTGATTAAATAATAAGAAGAAAGATATAAACCTTTCAAGAGATTTACAAACATTTAAAATAGTTAAAGCAGATACCCAGTTTCGAGATAGCGCTATTTCCTAGTTCAATTATTTAAATAAAATTTAAAGTGTTTACGAATAATTTACAAATAATGCTCTACAAATCCTATTGGAATTTGTTTCTATATAATTTGAGTCAGATATTAAAGCAGAATCTTCTATTGATGCTTTGGAAATACAACTTTGAAGTAAAATGTTAACTTTCCCATATGTTGAGTCGACAGCATCCTTTTAAAATGATTAGTATAGAAAAAAATAGTATATAATCACTTTGATTTTATAGTGGCAATTTTTTTTTAGAAGCTGTTTTAATTCTTCGTTTTCATTTTCTATATATATTAAAATTAAATATATATATGCATTTCTAACCCCTATATTTTATTTGTGAAAATTCTGAACTTCTGCTTAAAACATAAAAGACTTCGGTTTCTGTCATTTTTGATTTGAGTAATAAATTAAAGTTTTCTATGCTCTGTTGGGAAATATAATAATTAGATGCTATTCTTCCCAAGTCTTTTGGACTTAGAAAACCTGTTTTTTTATTAAAGATTATCATTTGTGTCTTGTATAGTTTTTTTGCTGCTGAAATTATAAGTTCTTTTCTTCTTTCATATATTTGTGGGTCGTTAAGGATCTGTTCATGAGTTAATCCATATATAAGAGGATTTTTTTTCATTCTTATATAAAAATATGTATAACTTAGCCATGATACTGCTTCTTCTAGATTTGTCACTGTTCCTAGCGATATTTCTGCATTAAGATTATCTGTTATTTTTTCCATAAATCTAAAATTGTAAAATTCTTTTGTTAACTTGGTTTTAGATTGTACCTAGATTCTATAGGATGTTGTTGAGTTATTGAGGATATATAGTGTGCTAATTTATCATTAGATGTAATAATGTATCCAATTCCACGATTTTCGTATTGAGGTCTTCCTGCTCTTCCAAATATTTGAAGAACCTTAATTATTTAATAAAAATAATTTATATTTGGATGATTTTTTACATCCAAAATACCTAAATCAACAAATGCACCTTTTTGTGGGTCATAAAGCTGAGTCTGTTTTCTTAAAAATGCAAAAGCAAATATGTTGTACTTACTCCTTTTATTATGACTGCATATGCTGGTAAATTAACTCCCCATGCTAAAGTAGCTGTACAACACAAAACTCTAATAATTCCATTGCTAAAGTATTTTTCTATGATATTTCTATCTGATCTTAACATCCCTGCATTGTGAATTCCAAAACATTTTTCAAGTAAATCTTTTATTTCTTTGTTTTTTAACTTAGAAATGTCTTTTTTGAAAAAATGGTATTGTATATGATTTGAAGGATTGAAAATATCTTTTTATGTTAGAATATATAAGTAGATATATATTTAAGAAAAAAACAACCTCCATAGCCATCGTTTATTGCTGAATTAAGAAGTGTTCTTGCTGTTTTGATTGTTTCTTTACGTGCATGAACAAAGACCATGACCTGATGATTATTTTTAACAAGCTGTATAACCTTTTCATATGTTGTTAAATCTATATTTATAGTTGACACTTTTGATCCAGATTTTCCTTTAACACCTATGAAGTGTTGTTCTAGAGGAACTGAGCGAAATTGATTTGAAAAATAGAATAATCCGCGATAGCAATTAACTCTTATATGATTAATAATATGTATTATGGGGAAACAATTTTAATTTTACCCTAGAAATTTTGCTACATCGACATAATTTGGTAATGTTGCTGAAAGTCCTATAATTCTAATCATTGTTTGACTAGACTCAACATATCTTTGTGTTCTTGCAACTAACGTTTCTATAACTGTGCCTCTTTCATCTTGGAGCATATGAATTTCATCAAGTATTATGAGTCTAACTTTTTGTATTAATTCTGTATCGCCTGCACTTTTTCTTGTTACAACATCCCATTTTTCTGGTGTTGTTACAAGAATTTGTGTCGAAATCATTTCTGATTTTGTTAGTTGCATATCACCTAAGATCATGTTATTAAAAAAAACAACTTATATAATTTCTACCTGTGAGTTCTTGAACTTGAATACTTAACCATGATAGGCGCTTTTTGATCTTTTTTACAATTTCTGATGCGAGAGCTTTCATTGGAGCAATATAAATAATTTTGAATGCGTTTTTATTTATTTTGAAGTCTTTGGATCTAGGCTGTTCATACGGAGATGGGTATGAAAATTGTGATATCACTCGCATAATTGCAAGTATAGCAATATCTGTTTTTCCCTTATAATATAATTAGAATTATGATATTATGACAATAAACTATATAACTTACTGCTCCAGTTGGTGCACATATTAGCATGTTCTCGTTCGTGCCATATGTAATAGGATATACTAATGATTGAATATAATTTAAAGTTTGGTATTCTTTGAAAGATCTTGCACAAAGATCGTTCATTTCTTCAATAGATAATATTTTCTTATTCATTTTTTGTGTTTCTTGAGCAGAAGGGTAAATAGTAATTTCTTCGTAAAGCTTTTTAATCGTTAATTGTTGTAGTAATTAATGAATACTTACTGGAGAAATATTTCTAGTTGAGCCAGGAGGTAGGCAGAATTTAGTGCCAAAGATATTTAAAGAGTTTCTTGAATTTGAATCTTCATAAATATTTGGATATGTTTCTGAACCTTTATATGGATTTTTTTCTAAAAAAAATACACTGTTTTCATTATGTTGAAATGTATCTGTTTCTTTTTGATCTACTTTAGTGGAAATATCTTCAATAGTTTTATCTTTTAAAAAAAATATGTTTTTTTTTTCTGAATTGAATTCATTATTGATATGTAGTAATTCATTCTTAAGATTTTGAGCATTTCGTGTTATTAATGTAATAAAATCTAGGTTATCATATCCTAAAATATTTATTAAATCATTTTGGATATCGATTTCTAAATAGTTAAACAAAAAATAATAATATATTGTTTTTTACCGTTATTTGCTGATAAAATTTGGTTTTTGATAGTAATAAAAAGATCTTGTGTATATGGAAACTTGTTTTTTTTTTCTATATATTTACAATAACTACATTGTTATAGTATATTTAAAAGTATACAATATTTTTTACCTCTTAAAACCCTCCAAATTTAGGCTTTCTGGGTTATAAATATAATTTTGTGTTTTTATTTGATTTTCTGGTTTTTTTCTTAATGAATCAATAATCAAGTTTAGGTTTGAAAAATAGTTCTTAAAATTATCTCCATAAAAATCTCTTACTTTAATAAAATATATGTTCTTTTTGCAATTTTCGTTATGCAAGTCTAATAAAATGTATAAATATTAATATATTATTTATAAATATATATATGGTATGTATTCTGACCTTTGGACTCATCTAAAAAATCTATCATATCTTTTAATGAGCTATAGCTATATAATATTTTTTAATTTGTTTCTTTTTCTCAACGCTCTTTAATTTTTTAGATTTTTATATGGTTTAGATAAAACATTTAGATGTTATAAATGCATATATATGTATAATATTTTCTTTCTATGTGTTCTACACTTTTATATATTTAACATTTGACTGTATTTGTTTTTTTTTTTAAATTTAATTATACAAATTAGAGTTTGAATTTAATTTTACGATGATTCCATTTTATCGAGAAATAATATAAAATACTTAAAAAATAATTGCATTTTAATATAAATAACATAAATAATGTATCTTTATTATATAGCTGTTTTGAGAAATGATGAAAAACCGGCTCAGGAACTTGCAAGTGCTGTAAATTTGTCTTCTTTCGGTTTTTTTCTTAGATCAAGGTAATGATTTTTTGTTTAATTGATATTAATTTTAAAAAAATAAGTATTAGTGAATTTATGATCTTGTTTAGTAGGATGATTGCTGAAGAAACACAGGCTGGGCAACGTAAAAGCTTTGATCAAGATAGTTAATTTGATTATTATTTATGTATATTAAATGTTTATTTTCGTTAGATTATGCTCTTCATGCTTATTCAAGATCTGAGAGTATTGTTGGTGTTGTTATTACTGATAAGGAATATCCTGTAAGAGTGGCTCATTCTCTTTTAAGCAAAATTTTGGATGAGTTTTTAATGAAATATCCACCTAGTTCATGGCCTAAAAAAAATAATCAACGTTTGTCATTTAATCTATTAGATGAATATATAGTGAAATATCAAGACCCTCGGAAGGCTGATAATATTATGAAAGTTCAACAAGAACTTGATGATATAAAAAATGTCTTGGTATGTATTTGTTTATTTTAATTTGTTTTTAATATAATAAGTTTCAAACTATTGATTCTGTTCTTCAGCGTGGTGAAAAATTAGATGATTTAGTTCAGCGTTCGGATATATTGTCTGCTCAATCTCGATTGTTTTATAAACAGGTATATAGGTATATATCTATTTTTTGATAACTCTTATGTAAATAATAGGCAAAAAAAAATAATTCATGTTGTATTATTGCATAATTGCATAACATTTTTAATGGTATAAAAATATAATGTAAAATATGTATATGAATTTTAAATTTATTTTAAATTTTAGAAATTAGTTTGATTTATAAAATTTTGAAATTGTTTATTATGGCATATATTTACTTTTTTGGTACTTCTTAGTATATAATTACAATTCGATGGTTAATATTACATAATGTTATAATTTTTGTTTTTTGATGCTTAAATTAGTACTTTAATTTTGTCTATTAGAATAGATGATTATATATTTATATTGAAAATGTATTTATATGAACTTGAATTTTAAACTTGAATTTTATAATGTGTTAATTTCTGAATTTACTTTTTTAGTTTTAATATTTTTTAATATTATTTATATTGAAATATGTAATCTTTTATTAATTTTATATAATCGTTGTATAATACATATATGTCATCATTAAATTATATTAATATATTTTAAAATAATTTAAATAATTTAAAATTATAAAAATAATATATTAATATTCACTTAAATATATTTTAATATATTAGAAAGTAAAATACCATGATAATATAATAATTTATGTAATGATTTATAAATTGAATATTTTTTTGAAATATCAAAACTCATCAAAACCGCATCATCAAAATTATTCACTATCTATTCACTATGTAATAATTACTCTATATGAGTATATAGTTATTTTTATTATTTTAAGTAGTATTTATTATATATGATTTTATTTTAAAATTTTATTTAAATATATAGACAAAATTAATTGACATTATATATTCTATCATATAATTATAAAATTATATTATTTTAATATATTATTTTAAGATTACAGTTTTTAAAAAAATAGTATAAAACAATGATAAATAACTGTCTATATTATATTTTATATTTTATATTTTTATATTTTAATTTTACTTGAATACACACTTATAATAATTATTTAACATTAAACATATTATAAATCTAATTTAACAAAACAAAATATCAATATCTAAATTATTAAATTTTTTAAAATTATAAATTGTAAATTTTAATACAAATTAGTGCAATTTTAAATGCAACATTTTATTAATATACTCAGATATTAAATATTAAAAATAAATATATATGTTTATCATATCTTTTTAAAAATTGAAATAAATCTAAATTAATTATATATTAAATATTATATACTATTATATACTAAAATCTAGTGTTTTAAATGTCTATATTAATGGTATTACATTAATACATATATACTTAAATGAATTTAGAAAATATATTTAAAATATATTTAATTATTATAATTATTATATTTTTATATATATACCAAGATTATTTAAAATTTTATTAAAAAATATATTTATATATGAATATAATACCAATATCAAAAATTTTAAGAATTTGTATAATTTAATTCAATATTACATTTTTTAATTACATATTTAAACTGATTATTTAGACAATTTATATCAATATATCACTTTTATTTTTCAAATATTATAAAATATTATATTACAATATTACAATAGATATGCATTTTACATTTACATAGACAATATTTCATAGATAACTTTTATTATTGTTTTTATACTAAAACCAAATATATTTTTACCATAATTTTATCTTATCTAAATTCGTATAAAAAAGCCTTATTAGCTCTAAAAGTATACAACCATACACGTTGGTGCCCCGATTCATTCTGTATATCTTTTAACGATGACCATAATTGATGAACATAATGTCTTTGATGAGCAGGCGCAGTATCAATTACTTTATAAAAACAATTAAAAACCATATATAAAATTGTTTTTTTATAAATCACCTTTTCTCCATTGATATTCTTTTAAACAAGTATTTTTTATTAATTCATATATATCATCATTTAAATCAACACAAAATACAACAGGCTTTTTAGAACAAATATCATTAGTTAATTCAGAAATATATTCATAAGCTTATTTTTTTTAGTAATGATCAAATATACATAAATTAGTAAATTACCTTTATTAATTATAAACTGTTTTTGTTTTAACTTAATTTTGCGATTACCTTCTAACAAAAATCGAACTGATAGCTCATTTTTTTTATTAGAATTAACATCTAATACACGTTTCCGTATCATAATATCATTGGTATTTATTTTATTTGTCATATTAAACTTAGTTAAATTATCAGACATATCTTGTCTATTCCTTTCAGTTATTTCTCCTAATAACCATGGAACAAGACTAGAATATAATATTTCTTCATCATGTTCAGATGCAATATTTTTAACTTTTACAGAATAATCCTTAAATAACCCTTTTGCTTCATAACTTTTATGTCTTACTATTACAATCCAATTAATACCATTCTTTTTCGCAAAGTCTATAATTTCTTCCAAAGTCTCTAAATTTGATCTTGAAAGTTCAGTTTTAATATTAAATTTCCATAATTCACTTAAAATTTCCAGACACTCATTTAAAAATCCATGATTTATACTTGAAACCAAAACATCACATCTTGCAGCATTCCAAGGCCATCGAAAAGAAATAGAACCTGTTTTCGAATATTTTCGAATAGGGAATTCATTGAAAGAAAATTTTAAAAGAGATGAAAGTATTTTTTCAATATAAATAGTTATTCCAACAACAGAAATAGAAATTTTTCTGGAAGACAAAGGAGGAAGACAATGATGAACAAGAGTATCATATCTTCCACCTATAGCAAAAATATCACATTTTTTATTTTGCATTACTAACGCTTCAAAAATTAAACCCCCTTTATAAAACTGATAATTATGTACTGTTAAAGGAAAAAAGTATATTTCATGTTCTATATGAAGATATTTTGAATATAAAAAAACTGATCGAATACTTTCTATTGAACGTAAAAGATTTTGATGCATCGACATATCAAATATATTTAATAAACGTAAAATACCAGCTTCGAATTCATCTATTTTGTCAATTATTTTATTAATATATTTAATTTATACCCTGAAAATTAAATTTATCAAGTTGTTCTAAAGAAGATCCAGAAAGTAATGACTCGGAACGAAGCTGATTTTGAATTTGTTTTAGTGTAATAGTCTTTCCTAATTGAGATAACAATATACTAGCTCTAGGCCTATAAGGAATATCTATTCCACAATAATCAAATATAGAGTCTCTAATCAAAATAAGTAAAATAAATTAGAATATCAAAAAAAATACAATATATCACAATGATTTATATTAATTAAAATCTTCATTTTTGAAAGAGAAGGAACTTCATTTACAATTTCATCAAGTATTTTAATACATTCGCTTTCATAAAGACTCAAATTGTCTTCTTTCTTAGTAACAATATCAAAATTAACTTCATTTAATGACCAAGGTATTGTGTCAATAGTACTACTTCTAATAATATTAAATATTTAACACTGAAAGAATCATAAATTAACCTATAAACTTTCCCAAAACAATAATATTTTCCATAATTCAAAGAATATTTTGTGAGATGACGAGCAAAAGGTAAAATAAGATCATATGGAAGCTAATTAATCTAAATATTTACTTTACTTAGCAAAATATGTATACCTGCAAAAGAGTACCATGCGAATCTAAAAAAGTAGCAAGATCCTGCACAGAATTATAAATATCATTTTTTGGAAATAATTGTGAACGGTCATTATTAGAGATTGCACCATGTCTTTTAAAAATAGACGTCAAACAGTTTTTAAGCCAATCCATAAGCGGTGATTCAATATTTAAAGAATTAGTCTTTTTAAGCATTAGTTATTATTTTATAAAAATAAAACAAAAAAAATAACCATAATATCATATGTATAATCTTTACATTTATCTATATTTTGAGAAAATAAAGTTTCTATAAGTTTAACATAATACGGTGTATTCGGATTGGCTTAGTTCATTAACTATAATTTCATAATTTTTTTTATTATTTACCAAGAGTATGAAGACTTTCACGTATATATTCATCTTCTACTTTCGGAGGCAACATATCACACCGTAAAAGCTGAAAACTAGTGGGACGTGTTTTAGGATCATGCTGTAAAAGCCATGAAATAATATGTTTTTGATTCGAAAATTTATTTGAAGGAAATTTTAAGGGAAATATAATGTTAGGATCTCTTAAATTTAAAATAGTCTTTCCAAATTAATCAGCATAAAACAGTGCTTATACGTAATTTTTACTTTTATACGTTCCATAGAAGTTTTAAAAGGATAACACATCTCAAAAAGAATTATTCCTAAAGAATACATATCCACTAGTTCATTAACTTTAATAAACATAAAATAAATATATAACCTTTTTGATTATAAGAATGATCAATATCACGGTTTAAAAGCTCAGGAGCAATATAAAGAGCAGTACCAATCCCTTATTTAATAATTTTAACATAACTATCAATACAAAATAAGAACTACCTGATGTTAAATCATTATCATTTTCAATATTCTCAGAATATTTTTTAGAAACCAAATTTTCAATTATTGTCCAGCATTCAGTAGCCAACCCAAAATCTCCTATTTTAACATCACCATTCTCATCCAAAAAAATATTGCTTGGTTTAAGATCTCTATGAATCACACCTTGTCCATGAATATGCACTAAAGCATCCAAAATCTGACGAAACAAACGCCATATTTCATCAATATTTACATGTTTTGATTCTAATATGTCTTTCAAAGTACGTTTTTCACAATATTCCATTTGAATATATAAAATTCCTGAATTCGAGAACTTTAGATCAACAAATACACTATTATTTACAGATTCAGAACTTTTATCTGACAAATTTTCACAAATTTCACTTTCGAAATAATTCAAAAAACTTTGTTTTGGTCTACCTGAAGAAATGTACTCACTAAAATTAGATGTTACTATATCAGATTCATGTTTGTAAGAATCAAAAGATCGTCCAAATTCCCTAGAACCATGCTCACAGACAGTTTCTTCACTCGACAAATCTTCTAACCATGCAGAAAAATACCTTACAATATGTTGATGATGAAGTCTTTAATATCAATCATCAAATTACAAATAAAATAAAATTTATACCTTGAGAGAGTAATAACTTCTCGAATAATACGACTATATTCATTTTTATTTTTATTTAAACAAATTCGTTTAATCTAAAAATACCATTAAATCAGATAAAACAATTATTATTTTAATACAGCATAATATTGTCCATCAAGTCTATTTCTCACCTTTATCACTTTACCATACGCACCTTTTCCAAGCCATTTTACTTCTTCAAAATCATTTTCATATCGAGAAGCTAATTGCAATGTAGAAGACTGAGACCGATATTTAGAAATCCTTGGAAATTCATGTAAAGGTTTAGATATAATTTTCGTATTTAATCCTAATGTTCTTGCAATTTGTCCACTAGTAAAAAATGGAGATGCTAAAAGATCAGAAGCAGAGGGCCTTTTATGCCAATTCACCTGTAAAGCAAGATTAAGAAAATCAATCACTGTACTAGGTATTGCTAAAAACAAATTAGTAAAACCATACATATATATTATACCACAAAATACTAGGGTCACATATTTCTTTCAAATTAGAGTATTTTGAAATAGAATCAATACCAAAAATCATTTGAAGAAATATAATACCAAACATCCATATATCACTTTTTCGATTAAATACAGGATTTTCACTTTCAAATTTATATTCAGGAGGATGCCATTTCTTTGAAATAGGACTTTTTTTAGAAAAAGATTTATCATTTAATGTAAAGCTACATAATTTATTCATATGTTGAAGACTATATGAAATACCATAATCGGATATTTTTGCAACCGATCGCCCTTTTTCAGACTTAAATATCAATATATTTCCTAAATGCAAATCTAAAATAATCAATATTTAACTAGACTACTAAAAAACATACTTTTATGTAGAAATCCACGACGATGTGCCTCATTAATTCCTTCAAGTAAATCCATTGCCCAATTTCTAGCAATATCTAAACTTACAGAACCAACGTTTTCTAATATATCTCTAAGAGAGCCTCTAGGTATATATTCTTGCAAACACAACAATTTCCAGCTACCAGAATTCAGAAGAGAAATTCTACATCCATAAAACTGCACGATTGATGGATGTCTTAAAGCTATAAACGCTTGTAGCTCTTGTTCCATTCTATAAATTTCTTTTGTTCCGTCAAATGACTTCCAAAACTCAGAATTCAAAATAAGTTCCTTTAAAATCAAAATATTATCTCTATTTTGGTCTGTAACAGGGATTGCCAACTTAACAGTCATAAATGACTGCTTACGGAAAGTCAATAAATCCTTTACAGCCTGAAACCTAACAAGTCCATATTGTTCATTTTGTATTTCCATTTCCTTATCAAATATTACTATATCATCACTAAGTCCTTTAAGTTGATAACAATCCTGCTGTTGTCGCTTGTTCGCTTGAATTATTTGTCCTTTTCTTCTAATTAATTCTTTTTGAATCATTTCATCCAAAATCCTTTCTTCTTCTTTTTTAAAATGTTCTTGCTCTTTTCTTATTTTTTCTTCTATTAATTGTTGTTTTAATTCTTCTTCCAAAATTCTTAAATGTCTTTCTTGACTTAAATTAGTGGAAGGTCGATATTCGTTTTGCCATTCATGAAGAATATCTTGAACATTAGACGAAATTTCATAAATCATTTCACGACCCTCTAACTCATTTATAGTTTTTGAAATAATGTCTTCTATTTGAATCAATTGAGATTTAAGAAGATTAACAGAATTATCGATAATAACTTTTGGCTTAGTTTTTGGGTAGGTAGTTGTCATATAAATCTTTAAATCTAAAGAGAAAAAGCTAACTCCGTTAAAATCACTATGCAAATGTATTTTTAAAAAAAAAGACGCCAATTCCTAATAACCTATTAAAAATTCACTTTTAATTTTTTTAAAAAATACATCAGAAGTATGAGAAAAAACATTATTATCAATATATGTAAAATCGTCCATATAAATAGCTTTCAAAGCTTGAACTTCATTTTTCTGAATTTCAAAACATTCTACTAATTCAGAATCCATAGAGTAAAAAGTATATTTAAATCATATATAAAATCACTTAATTATCATATCATTTCAAAATTATAATCATATTCACATCTATTTTAAAATATCGTAAATTTTTAAACTTTTTCAATTTTAAAATTTATTACATTTATTAGATTAGATAGAAACATATACAAGCATATACATATATATTAGTAACCTACTATGCTTCATAAACAACAAAATATTTATATTCAATATATATATATATATATAAATACAATATTTTTAATACACATTTTCAAAATAATATTGTATATTACAAACATTCAAAACACATAATTATATTTCAAAATATATACATTTTAAATTATATATCTATCACAAATTTAAACAATATTATTATTATCAAATAATTCACAAATTTAATATTTTTATTCTAATACTATTTTTTAACTATACGATATTTTTATCTTTGTTTAAATATTGTGAAATATACATAGCAAAGAATTGTTAAAAATCATAAAAATTAATGATTATGGCTCTTTAAATTATTTTCTATTTTTTTAAGAAATCATGATTTTTTATTGGAATACTAAAACATATAACAAAGATAGTACTAAAGAAAATCAAACTTATCAACCAAACAATAATCAAACTCATTCCACGTTATCAAATGAAATACCAAAAACACCATCAGCAACAACTTGGGTTTTTCAAGCTTTTAAAAACCATTTTTTTCATATAAAATATCCAGAAAAAATATCATATTTTAAAAATAATGTCAACTCTTTTCTTTATAAAAATCAATTTAATTCCACTATAAAAACTAATTCCAATACACCTAACCCGAAAATTAACATACTAAAGATAACCGAGGATGAGAAAAATGATCTAATGAAGATTGAAAAAGATATCAATAAGGAATTTAAAAAAAATGTTCAAATTTCTGTCTCTAAAACTGTCACTCAAAATCAACAAAATAGTATACTTAAAACTCCAAAATCAAACAGTATACGTAAAACAGTTTCTTTTTATGAAAATTCAAATCATATCAACGATCTTTATTGTTCAGGAAAAGAAACAAATCTTTCTAAAAAATTCCCTGGAAATTTTCCTAGTCCATATATACCCAAATTACAAAGCTTTAAAACAGATCAGACATATTTAAATATCAAAAGTTCTAATGATTCTGAAACTGTTGTATTAAATTCCAAAAAGTTAACAAATATAATTTGTCAACAAATTGATTCACTTAGTCAGAATAATCAAAAACTCAAATTCCTAGTTTCAGAAATTTGCGAGGAACAAGAAACTACTCATAATTCTCTAAAAAGTAATTCATCAGAATTTGATATTACAATTGATCTAAAGAATTCTATGTCTTTTAAATACTGGAAGACCAAATTTGAAACATTAAATGTTATTAAAAGAGATCTTGAAAATGAAGTCCAATTTTGGAAATCTAGATGTTCTTATTTAGAAAAACAGTTATATAAACTATCTAAAATAAGTTCAACATTTTCTAAAAAAAATACTAAGAATAATTTATTTATAGAAGAACCTGAAAAAAATAAAAAATTAATAAACGACTCTTTAGAAGGCGATTTGTTAAATATTAAAGAAAATTTAGTTAACATACAAAAAAATAAATCACAATTAATAAAAAAATCATATACTCATCCAATATTTTTAAATCCAAATGAAATTACTCAATTAGAAGAATCAGAAAAAAAAAAAGTATCTGATTTTAAATCATTAAACAATCAACATTATTTATCTAAAAATGAAATTTCTAAAAACTTAAACATTGATATAGATATAAATCAGTATGAATTAGAAAAAAAAGGTAGACAATCACCAAATATATATAGTATTTATTTATATCATCAAGGAAAATACAAAAATTCAAACACTATTTTTATACTTAATGATATGTCTCATATAAAAATAAAAAACAAAAACATCAATCAAAATTCTTTAAAACCGTATTCTGGAAGTAAAATAAGTTATGAAATAGCTAATTTAAATAATTTTGCAAAAGATACTCCAAATAAAGAATATAATTCAAAATTAATTATAGATGATATGTCTCGATCTCTTAGCAACTTTCGACAACTTAAAGAGATAACTAATGAAACAAAAAAAGGATCTCAATCCACAACAAAGTCATTTCCTAACTTATTTGAATCAATAACTAGAAAAGAAGCAGCAGCAAAACGATTAGAAGAACGTCGAAAACATAGAAGTGAATTGTATAAAGCCAAACAAAACAAAATAGGGAAAGAAAACGTTATTTCATTATAGAAATATGAAAATGTCATCCTTATTATTAATTTTACAAATATTTTTAATAAAAATATATTAAATATGTACATTAAAATATAATATCCATATCTCCGAAAACTATCTTAAATTAAAATTATTCAGCATTTTTGAAATTAATTACTTTATTATATCTTAGAAAATGTCAAATTTATCCGCAATTTTTTCACAAATATCCTCAGAAAATACCAAACGAGCACTGCAATTAAAGAATCAAGGCAACAAACTTTTATTAGAAAAATCATTTTCCGAAGCAATAAAACTTTATTCTCAAGCTATAGAATTAGACCCAACTAAGGCAGTTTATTTTACTAATAGAGCTTATGCATATATAAATCTCGAATCATACAGACTAGCTATTGAAGATGCATCTAAAGCCATTTCTATCGATCCATCTTACTTAAAAGTATTTTTTTCCAATAATTAGCTTTTTAATAAAGAAAATAGGCATATTATAGACGAGCAATAGCGTATACAGCCACTTTATGCTACTCTGATGCGTTAAAAGATTACCGTACTATAATAAAACATATTCCTAATGACTATGAAACTAGACGAAAAGCTATTGAATGCGAAAAAATAGTTCGTAGAATAGAATTTGAAAAAGCTATTAATGTAGGAGAAGAGCCTTCTGCTACAGAAGGAATTGATTTTGATGCTATTGGTAACACTAACACTAATAAATAATTCTACTGATATCTTAGTTATAAAAGATGATTATGATGGAAAACCATTAGGAGACAATATGACTTTAGAATTTATAAATGATATGATTTCAAGATTTTCTAATGGAAAAAAAATTCATCTAAAATATGTTTATCAAGTAAGTTTTTACAAATATACACATATTTTAAATATATCAGATAATAATTGCAGTCAAAAAAATCCTTAGTTCAGAACCAACAATGATGGAAATAGATATAAAATCTAATCATATTCTTACAATTTGCGGAGATGTACATGGTATTTCTTTTATTATCAATTTATTATATCAATTTATTATATTAGGACAATATTTTGATCTACTTGAAATATTTAGATTAAATGGACAACCTTCGGAATCTAATTGTTATTTATTTAATGGGGACTTTGTTGATCGAGGTTCATGGTCAACAGAAGTAGTCCTTTTACTTTACGCTTTCAAATGGTTATACCCTACTGGCATTTTCCTTAATAGAGGAAACCATGAAACTGATGATATGAATAAAATATATGGATTTGAAGGAGAATGCAAAGCAAAGTTGGAATATATTTCTTTTATTTCTAATTAATTTTTAAAAGATATACGGAACGTACTTTTAAGTTATTCTCAGAATCTTTTAACTGTTTACCTCTTGCAACATTAATAGGTAGGACATATTTAGTGCTTCATGGTGGTCTTTTTTCAGATGATAATATTACGTTGGATGATATAAAAAAAATAGATAGAATTTCTAAGAAACAACCTGGAAATACAGGTTTAATGATGGTAAGTAGACTTATGTACATAATATTATTCTATAATGACTACAAAGGAAATTCTTTGGACAGATCCTCAACCTTTACCAGGCCGTGGTCCTAGTAAAAGAGGTGTAGGTTTACAATTTGGTCCAGATGTTACCAAAAAATTTATAGAAACCAATAATTTAAAAGCTATTATTAGAAGTCATGAAGTCAAGCCTAATGGTTATGAAATAGAACATAATGGTCATTGTATTACAGTATTTTCTGCTCCTAATTATTGTGATACACAGGGAAACAAGGGAGCATATATTCGAATAGGTTGTAACTTAGAACTGGAATTTAAAACTTTCGATGCTGTTGCTCATCCCAATGTACCACCTATGAAGGTTAAGTTATTATATAATTGCAAATTATTTTAACATTTATAGTATGCAACTGGTTTAATATCTATTCTTTAAATTCATATTAATGATTCATAATAATTGTAATCTAACTTTTTTTGAATATAAAAAGTTAAATTATATATATCTAAGCAATTATTTATACTAAATATATTTTTAATTCTTATTAAAATAAATTAAAATAATATTTTTCCAAAGTAAATTTTAATTCAAATGAAAATACTAAATACAATTTAAAATAATTTTATTTTAATTATGTTTAGATGTTATCTTAAAATATCATTTTATTATTAATATTTTACGATTTTAAGAATAATTGAATTTGACATTTAATATTTTATTTTTTAAAATTTATTATGTTTAATAAAAACAATAAAAATATTCATCAAATGTTATTTCTATTTTCAATTTCATAAAAAAATCAAATAATTTATAAATTAAATATTTTTTACTAATATAATTATTAGTATTAACTAATCATAAAATAATTCAAACTTAGTAACTATATAAAATTATTAATAAAATAAAACACAAAATATTTCCAATTTTACTAAATTAATATTCACTTAAAACCATATAATTTTCATAATGTCATATATTGTTATAAATATGTTAATTTATATAAAAAATACAACTTTTTAAATTTTTAAAAATCTAAAAAAATTATAATTTATATTTTTTATTAATATATACATATATATATATACAAACAATATAACTAAAAATATTCAAAAAAAGTTTTCGAAAAAAATTAATAATTATAATATAAATTATATTTTAATTTCATTTTAATATTTTTTAAAAATACTCAAAAAACATCTTAGATCATAAAAAAATCAAATTCATTTAAAATATTTAGATTATATAATAATATCATATATATTATATATACGTTTTATATTTTACATTTTATAATAAAAATATGTTTGATATTAAAATTGAGATATATATAACACCTATTTATTAAAGTATAAAAACTTTAAATTTTAAATACATAAATATTTTAAATACATAAATATTTTAAATACATAAATATTTTAAATACATAAATATTACTAAAAAGAACTAATTTAAATTAATATATTAAAACTTTTAAACCACGGAAAATGTGTCCTATAACACATACCCTACCCTTTGTCTTCTATTTATTGTTGACTTCACTAGTCTGTCCCCTGAAAAAAATAACATTAATTATTTCAACACCTATAGTCTAGCTTAATAGCCGTTTTTAACAGATTATATAGATTGCATTGAAATATTATAAAGATGGAAGGTAAAACAATAATTTTTATTTTAAAATACAAATATTAAAATTTTTATAGAAGAAATAGCTGCACTCGTTATTGACAATGGATCTGGTATAAAGTACTTTAATGAATATATTATGATACTAATGTAGTTAAGGTATGTGTAAAGCAGGATTTGCGGGTGACGATGCACCAAGAGCTGTCTTTCCTTCTATTGTTGGGCGTCCACGTCACCAGGGAATTATGGTATATTTTTTTTATTTGAATTTATTATTATTCAAGTAGCTTATATTAAAAGGTAGGAATGGGCCAAAAGGACTCGTATGTTGGCGATGAAGCGCAGTCCAAACGCGGTATTTTAACTTTAAAATATCCTATTGAGCACGGAATTGTTAGTAATTGGGATGATATGGAAAAAATCTGGCATCATACATTCTACAACGAACTTCGTGTTGCACCAGAAGAACATCCTGCATTGCTTACAGAAGCTCCTCTTAATCCGAAATCGAATAGAGAAAAAATGACTCAAATAATGTTCGAAACATTTAATGCTCCTGCATTCTATGTAGCAATTCAAGCTGTTTTATCACTTTATGCTTCGGGGCGTACTACAGGTATTGTACTTGATTCAGGAGATGGAGTCACACATACTGTTCCCATTTATGAGGGATATGCACTTCCACATGCTATTTTCCGTCTTAATCTTGCTGGAAGAGACTTAACAGACTATCTTATGAAAATTTTAACAGAGCGTGGCTACAATTATACTACCACTGCAGAGCGCGAAATTGTTCGTGATATTAAAGAAAGGCTCTGTTATGTTGCTTTAGATTTTGAGCAAGAAATTCAAACTGCCTCATCATCATCTACCTTAGAAAAATCATATGAATTGCCTGATGGTCAGGTAATAACTATTGGTAATGAACGGTAATAATTAATTGTTTCGAAAAAATAATTTAATAATTTCAAAAGTTTCCGTGCTCCAGAAGCTCTTTTTCAGCCATCTATACTTGGCTTGGAAACATGCGGTATTCATGAAACTACATTCAATTCTATTATGAAGTGTGACGTCGATATTCGCAAAGACCTTTATGCCAATATTGTTATGTCAGGTGGAACAACAATGTATCCAGGTAAATTAAAAGTAAAAACATAAAAAAATTATTATCAATCATATTAGGTATTGCGGATCGTATGCAAAAGGAAATAACAGCTCTTGCACCCTCTTCAATGAAAGTCAAAATAGTCGCTCCACCTGAGAGAAAGTATTCTGTCTGGTATTTTATATATAATTTTGTTTTATAAATACTAAATAAAAATAGGATTGGAGGGTCTATTCTTGCCAGTTTATCGACTTTCCAACAAATGTGGATTAGCAAGCAAGAATATGATGAAAGTGGGCCGTCCATTGTTTATCGCAAAGTATATAAATTCATAAGACATAATTTAAATTAACAGCTTTAGTGCTTCTAAAATATATACTTAAAGATATACTTTAATCTCATTTTAGTTTTGTGAGATTTACATTATGTACCTTTACTATGTATGCTAATAGATTTTAATCTTTTTTCAGATGCATAGAAATAATTTTTTTTTTAACATTTTTATATATAAAAATTTACTATTTTTTTAACTTAATTATTTATCTACTTAATACTCATAACTACATAAATACATGCCCCAGTATCAGTATTATAAACATGAATTCATTAATAACATTCAATAAATATATTTAAGTATTCAAAAACTATTAAAAAACTAAATATAATTTAAAACTGATATTTATATTAATAAAAGTATCTAGTAATTTAGTAATTATAGATTAAAGATAAATTGAAATCAATCTACTAATATATAAAACAATATTTAGAATTCTATAAAACCTAATAAAATATTAATACTTAATTTCAAAAAATTATCAAAAATGACTTTAATAAAAACTTAAAGTATTAATATAAATTCTTTTTATAAACAGTTACAATAAATAAATATTCCAAAATATATAGACAAAATAAAAAAATCAATAATACAATAACATTATTTTTTACTATTAAAATAAAATGCTCTTTAATGTAATTAAACTAAATGATATATTATTTGATAAAGATTTCAATATTGAAATATTCAAAAATAAAAATACATAATTTGAAAATCTATAAAATAATTCAAATCCAAAACTCATATTACAAAACAAAACCATAGAAACCCAATCACAATATTAATTCCCATATTAAATTATAACAAAGGCATTAAAATATCAAATGAGCCAGTACCAACATCTACAACTTTCCCCATAACTAACTTTGCACTAGGATTTTTAAGGAGATCAGTATCACCGTGCAAAGTTGCTTCTTGAAGAAAATTACATGAAGTCTCATAACTCATTTTCAAAAAAGGAGAAACATTAGAAGATATAGACGTTCTATTAAAAGCTTTATATGAACCATCAATTGTCATATAATCAGAAATAAGAATGAGATGTCTAACATCAACAACTATACCGTAACTAAAAAATTAACTATTTATAAAAAATAATCATAAATCATACGCTTTAAACAACTTAGAAATTTCAGTTATTATTACATTTCTAGCAGCTTCAACACCGTATGTACGAAGAACACTCGTAATATCATTAGAATAAAGTGTATTTAAAGATACAATATCTTGAGCTTCCCAAATCCCTTTAAAGTTAACGCCATCTGTACATAAGACACGCTTTTATAATAAGTTATCTCAGTAATTAAAACATTTAATATAACTCACTGAAGTATCCCATTTCGACTCTGGTGGAATTCGAAAACATTTTGAAATGCCAGCCATTTCTCGTATTACAGTCTTCTGACAAGCCATTTCTATAAAACCAACTAATAATAACTTAGGCATATCAAAAGGATACTAAATATTTAATAAGGAAACAAAAGTAAACATAACTACTCACAACTAACTCAATTTCACACCATTCTCCATTAATGTTATCAAATTCAAATCTTGTGCAATTTGAACATGTATAATACGTATTTTCTAAAATTTTAGTATTTTGAATAACAGAATCGTTATTATTTTCCTTTATTTTAAATTTATCTAAAATATTATTTCCATAACTTTCACTGTCTGAATAAACCTCAAGATCATAAATCTCATTTTGATCATTAATATCATTATCACTATGACTACTATTATTTTTTTCTTGAATAATTTGTTTATCATTATCGTCACGATCATCATGATCCTCATCATCATAATCATCATTGTCACTATCATCATTATAAATCGTCCTTTTAGACTGAAAAGTAGTTTTCATAGATATAATATCACTATCAACTCCATTCATAATATTATCAGATAAAGAATCATCCTGATCTTGTAGACCTTCAGAATTTTGAAAAGAATTTGTATTTCCAATATATGGTGTAGCATCATCTTTCCCAATAATATTCTCTTTGTTTATTCTTTTACTATTTTTTTTAAACACTTTTTTTAATATTTTATCTAACTCTTTCAAAAAATAAATTTTCATAACCTTTTTCAATTCAAAACTCGTTAAATTATATTCTTCCTTATATTCTGATTTCGAAAAAAATAGAATTTTAATCTCATATTTTTTAACTCTGGTCTTAACTAAAATATACTCTGTAACAATTATTTTGTCAACTAAGTCAGATAAAATAAGTTTACTAATATTTTTTGCAAACATTTCAGCCTCATAATCTGATATTTTATCTAAAATCCGAAAAGTCATTGTAGGCGTCTTAATGTTCAAACCAGCTGTTAAGACTATCTCTCTTAATCTTGGAACACCAAGAGTAACATTCATAGCACCAAAACCAGCAAAGTGAAATGTATTGAGAGTCATCTGAGTAGAAGGTTCACCAATAGACTGACCAGCAAGGACACCTACAGCCTCACCAGGATAGACTAGGGATTGTTGATACCTCATATACATAAGAAAACGAAACCTATCTTTAGAAATATTATTTTTTATTAATTCATTGTTTTTATTTTTCTGAAAAAAATTATGTGGATCTTTACTAATATACTATTTTTTTTAAAAAAATAAAATATAAAGACAAATACCTACATTTTCTATAGATTGTTGAAAGTTCTCAGAAATACTTCCTAAAAACCTACTTGGGCTATATTTAGAAAGAACAGGATCATATTTCAGTGGATCTTTAATAGATTTTCTCGCATATAAAACAGCTTTTTTATGATCGAGATATTTATAAATAGTTTTAATGCGATATTTCCGAGCCAATGATCTACAATTCATAACTGAAAAATCGAATTCCAATAAATGCTTTTGTTTTGTAACATCAAGAGAATCTTCTCCATAATGAAACTAAATAAAATGAAAAAAAATCGGAAAAAAACAAAACTAACTTACCTGAACTATACTCCCATCAGAATCACGAACAGTATCATCATAATGTACTCTAATTCCTTCAAGATGTTTAATTAAACATCTTTGAAGATAACCTGAGCGACTAGTTTTTACAGCAGTATCAATAAGTCCCTCTCTACCAGCCATGCAATGGAAATAATATTCTTGAGGCCCAATTCCAGTCAAAAAACGCCCATAAATATATCCACTAGCACGTGGACTCATATCATATGGTTTAAATGAAGGTAAACTTTTCCCACTAACCATTATAGGAACTCTACGTCCTTCTAATTCTTGTTGTCCTTCAAATATTAATATTTTTAACATTTAAAAAAAATTATACCTAAAAGACAAGAGATCTGTGAAACATTCACACTATTACCCTTAGCACTAGAAACAGTCATCATTTGCATATTATTCCATGGAAACTTAATATAAAGCCCTTTAGGAATACATTCTTTAATAATAGAAGAAGTCAAATTGCTCATTTTATTTTTCATTATAACATCTAAACCTTGAAGTTTTTCATCATCTCTATAAATTTGCTCTAACTTAGTTTTAAGAATAATATCATCTAATTTATCATAACCAGATAAACCGATATAACTTTTGAGATCTTCCATAGTACAAAATGATTTATCATTAATTAATTCTTTTCTACAATTATCGCCATCACTATTCAAACATAAATCATCTATACCACACGTAAAACCTCTCATTTGAATATATTTAGTAAATAATCTACTCAGTACACCGAGAAATTTTCCTGCAATAGATGATCCATATACCTCATAAATTGAATGTACTAAACCATAAGATGAAGCTCCAAATTGTGATTTATCAAGAACCCCGGAAAGTAAATACCCATCTTTAAATAAAATTATTTGTTCTTGAGTATGAATCCCCCAATATTCTCCACTAACTTTTGCTTTTGATATAAGATTTAATCCAGGATAATTTTTAGGCTTTAAATTCAACAAAACAGTTGAAATAATTTGTTTTCCAGTCCAAAGAACAGCAGGCTTAAGTATTGTAGGAAGTAACGTTAATATCTTACCACCATTTGAAGCATTATCTTCAGGTCTTAAAGGACCATATAATAATTGTTGATATTGTTCTTTTGTAAAAAAAGTATCTTTTTTAGTCATCCAAACACCTGTAACAACATGATCTTGTATTAATCCACGAAGTGGAGCACCAGATGTTGGAACCAAATACTGAGAATCTGTATCAGCGATTAATAGTGCTTCTGTTCGAGCATTTTCATTCTGAGGTAAATGCATATTCATTTCATCACCATCAAAGTCAGCATTATATGTATTACAATTAGCATAATGCATTCTTATAGTTTTTTCTCCTGAAAGAACACGTGCCTTATGTGCCATTATAGATGGTTTATGAAGAGTCGGCTGACGATTTAATAAAAGAATATCATTATCTCTAAGGTGTCTAAATACTTTTTTATTCGTTGAAGAGATCCTTAAAAAAGATGAATTTGTTCCTCGATATGTTTGTGAAATTAACAACGTATTTGCAATAGCAACTCTTTCTTCAAAAGTTTTCCTCAACAATGAAATCATATGTCCGTCCTCCAATTGAACCTGAATTGCCCCTGGCCACTTTGCCGGACCATTAATAACAGCGTGCCTTAATAAATCAACATTATAAGGAGTCACTGGCTCAGGATATGTTAATTTCATAGCAAAAACAGGTGGAACACCAATTTCATTAGTTTCAATATTTGGATCAGGAGAAATAACACTTCTTGCAGCATAATTTACACGCTTCCCCATCATATGCTTCCTAAATAAGCCTTCTTTTTTCTCCAAAGTCTGTTTTATTCCTGGTGGAGGAAGTCTTCCTTGAGGTAAGTTGGTAGGATTCCGATTACTATCGATAAAGCTATTTACATCATGCTGTAATTGAACAAATGCATTTATTAATATATCAAAATTATAATCTTTATTTTCGAAGTAATCTTTATTATTAATTAAACTTGAAGCAGAATCATTCAATTCTCTTATACGAAGACATGATTGAAGTATTTTTGAAAGTAATTCATTTTGGACATTTTCATGTATATCAGTAGCAACAACAGAAGCCGGCCTAAATTTAGTAGGAGGAACAGCTATAACATCTATAAAAAAAAAATCGGGAGTTATAGAAAAATTATCTGATTTATATGAACCTTTATATAACAATGCCATTATTTTTTGTTCATTAACAAATAAACGTCGCAAATGATTACGAATTTCTGTTGGCAATACATATCTAGGATGATTACTGGCCTCAAAAGTTTTATAAATTGCTGATTCACTTAAAAAATGATCTTGCTTAATACTCTTTTTATCTCTGAAATTATCTTGAGAATATTTTAAAGAATCATTACCGTTAGACAATTTTTGACCCATATTTTCTTTTGTTTCTAACAACACATTTATTCGAACCTTTCCAAGAATATTCATCTGCTCCTGATGCTTTTTTGAAAGCGGGAGCTCAAAAATTTTTACATAACCATCTTTACGAAAATTAGGCGATATTCTATCAATAATTAAAAAAGAAAACAAAAAAAAACACTAAGATCCTAACGATGAACAATTGTCACACTTCTTTCGAGAAACAATTTTTTCTAAAAATTCTTTTATTAAGTTTCTTTTTTCAGAATCAATTAATTTATTTTGCATTAATCCACCCAAAAAAATATTACTTTTTGTAAGACATTCTTGCACATATGATTCTCTCCTTTTAAAAATACTTAAATTATGTTTAAAATTACTATCATCAGCTTCAGTATCGTCCTTCGAATAAATTCTATCAATTTCTTGACTTTCATAAAGAAGACCAGCATCTAAAAGTCTTAATTTACAGTAATAAAGGTCCACTACAGAGGATGAAAGCTTAAAATGATAGCAATACAAACAAGTTGCTCTTAAAAGCCTATATAACTGAGATAAAAACAAAGGATGATATGTAGGTATTGGAAGAGAAATGTGTCCAAAATGACCTGGACAATAACGCTCATCCAAATGACAAGTTGAACAACTTTTATATGTAAAAAAACTATCAACATTTTAAAATAATTTACTCACAGTGTTGAACGATTTACAGGACCAAGAGCAAGATCATAAAGACCACCTTTTGAAGGATGACCTAAATAATCAAAAATCACAGGATTAACAATTTGTTTTACTGATATTTTTTCTATTTCTTGAGAAGTATAAAAACCGAAATTTACAGAAAAAACTTCTGCACTAACCGGTTGAGATATATTCATAATAAACAATAAAGAAGAATCAGCAATAAAACGTTTAACACTTATAACCCATTGCAGTATTGGTAAAATATTAAATTTATCTATTTAAATATATAATTTAATAATTTTATAACACTTCGAAAAACACTAAAATTTATACTTACATATTATAAAATACCAAAAAAATTAACCTTAAATCCTTAAAATTCATTATCTATCTATTTATTTATAGATAAATAGATAAATAAAGATTTTAATATTTCCATAACTAAAAAGATTTTTTTTCTATTAGAAAATCAAAGAATAAGTATAAAATTCAAATCTATTTTTCTTTCTAAACAATTAGTCAATAAGATTGTATAGAAACAAAAAATCTACGTTTCTTTGAAAGTCTATTTTATAAAAATAAACAAATTTGATGAAATAAAAAATAATTTTAATTAATAAAAAAAACTTAAATCATACAACATATTTTCAATTTACATTTCAAAATAAATTTATTTTTCTAAATTTCGAAAAATTATAAATTCGAAAACTTAAATTAACCAATGATTGATACAATTCATAAAAGACTTTTAGATGAAACAAGTGAAAAAACACAGACAAAAAAACTCAAATCTGATAATGACGTAACGAAAATAGCCCAACACATATATTATTATATTTATTATGTTTAGCTTAAACCTATTTCTAATGGTCTTACACGAGAAGAAATTATACAGAAAGGAAGAGCAAGTATTTTAGAAAAAATTAATAAAATGAAAAAAGCTCAATGTAAGAAAATACATTCTGATAATCAATCATCTGAAATTACAGCACATACCATAAAATCAGACATCCAAAGAAGAATTAGAGAACACGATTTAATCAATAAATCTACAATGAAACTACGTATGCAGGTAAATAATAATAAATTTTTATATATTGCTAACAATATATTTAAAGATTAACGAAATGGACGATGACAATGAATTTCAAGGAAAGGGTGGTCTTTCTGTTGGAGTTCATCCATCTTTATTAACAGATACATCTAAAACTGGAAGTGATAAAAGGAATAAAATTCGCCCTAAATTTGCTACAACAATGGTTAAAAAATTCAAAAATATTAATAAAATTTAATACTATTAGGCAAATCTCCGATCAGCACCACCTCAACCACGACCTAAAAAACAAATGGAAATTTTGCGAAATCCACCAGACGATTTTATGAATAAATATATGAATATTTATTATGATCCTAGAATGAAAACAAAAACTAATTACAATATCCATCGTTTTAGAAATCAAAAAGCTCTTGTTTTTAATGAACCTGGAAAATACATAGAACAAGCAAATGCCCTTAAAGCTCAAGCTAGATTAGAAGAATTGAAAAAAAGAATTGCAGATAATGCAAAAAAAGTTGGACTAGAAGAAGAACTAGATATTGATAAAGCTCTTTATGTAACTGACATCAATTTAAATATTACATATTAAATATTATATTAGAAAGAACCTCCGCCAGATATTGAATGGTGGGATGAAGGACTTGTAACAAACAAATCATACAACGATCTTGATATTGGTCTTGCAAAAATCGATACCCCAGATTCAATTATTTCTTTCTATATTCAACATCCTATACCAATACCTCCTCCATTCGAAAAAAATCAGCCACCTCCAAAAGCACTCATGTTAACAGAAAGAGAACGGCAAAAACTAAGACGGCAAAGAAGAGCGGAAGATCTAAGAATAAAACAAGATAAACAAAGGTTAGGATTAGAAGAACCAGAACCACCTAAAGGTATATAATCTATTCTTAAGTATCTTAAAATAACTTATCTAGTGAAACTATCAAATCTTATGAAGGTATTAACTAGCGAAGCTATTAAAGATCCAACAAGAATTGAAGCAATGGTACGACGTCAAGTTGCAGAAAGAAAAGAAAAACATGAAAAAGAAAATAGCATCAGAAAGCTAACGCCTAATCAAAAGCGCCAAAAACTAGAAATGAAAAAAGCAGAGAATGCATCACGTGGAATATACTGTAATGTTTTTAGGTAATTTAATTCTTAGGAAACTATACATTCTTAATATATAAAGAATTGAATATTTGTCTCATGGGCAACATAGATTTAAAATCAACAAAAATGCGGAACAACATAGCCTTACAGGAGTAACAATATTACATCCAAAATTTAATTTAGTTATAGTTGAAGGTGGCTCGAAAGGTATTAAACGTTTTAAAGATTTAATGCTTCGTCGTATTGATTGGACTAATGAACCAAATTTACCCACTATAGTATATAATAATCAACTAATTAAACAAGATGAACAAACACCAGTAAATTATTCTAAAAATAAATGTGAACTAGTATGGGAAGGAGAATTACGTAATAGAAACTTCCGAACTTGGAAATTTAGAAACTGTTCTGATGACAAAACAGTAAAAGATATCTTAGAAAAAGGAAAAGCCTACGAATTTTGGAATATGGCTAAATCTATTAAAGAACAAGATGATTTTGCATCATAATTGAGCTCTTATATACGTTTTTTTTATAACATCATTTTACAGAATTTATTATTTTATGTAATCTATTATTATTTCTAAATACATCTTTTCCTTATATCTATATTTTTATTCTTCATTATTTTCATTTTCATCATCAGTTTCTGATACAATATCACCTAACTCTCTTAAACGACATTTATCTCTTTTTCTTTTCTTTTCAAGCTCTTCTATTACTAATAACCATGATTCATCAGCTTCTTTAAAATTTTTTTCAAGCTCATTTTTTTGATCCTTTAATTCCAATATTTCATTCATTAATTTACGCTCCTATAAAATATTATCAAACCAACTTCATAAAAAAAACCAACTAACTTTAATCTGTAGTTGCGATAAGTCATTCTTACAAGACTGTAGAGACATTTTTTCTTGAAATAATTGAGATTGCAATGAATCTCTAAAAGATCTTAAATCCAAAACCTCAGAAAATATTTCACGATAATTCCCAAGATCTTTTTTAAGTTCGTTAAAAACAATATTAAAATCTTCATTGTCTTTTTTTCTCAATCCAACAATATTAGCCAACTCTTTCTCTGTGTTTTTTAAAGATAGAAAAAGCTCCTGATTCTCAAGTGATAGTTTCTCAAGTTCATTTTGAGACTTTTTTAAGCTAAAATCAAGATTATCATTTTTCCGAATAAATTCATTTTCCTGAATCTTATCAATCAAATTAATATTAATAGTTTTTCATACCATATTATCAGAATTTTTTTTTTCTATTTCTAAATCAGCCATAATATTCCTAATTTTTAAATTTTGTTCTTGAATATAATTTTCTTTTTCTTCCTGCAATACTAATAACTCAACCCTTTTCTTTTCAAGCTCTTCAGCTAAAAAAACATTATTCTCAAATAATTCCTGATTTTTAATGTTAATTTTTTTAATCTGAAGTGATAAATGTGGACCCTTATCTATAGCTTTTCGAATTATTCCTAAAAAATTAGAGGCGTAACACTTAAAAAGTCATAAAAACCATAATTGTCTTTAAAAAAACTAATAAATGTATCTTCAATATATATATCATCTGTATTCTCTTTATAATCCAGTGATATATAATCTTTTAAGAGAAGATGCTCTTTAAATTGAATAATTCGATTAACAAAAGAATCACGACCAATACGATCAATAAGAAGTTTTAATGACCCTCTACAAACAATTAGCATTCAAAAAATAACAAAATATATATTACCTAGATATAGGTGACAATTCATCTGTAAAATGGTATGCAATCGCCAAAAGAGTAGCAGCAAGACCTTGCAATATTATCCCTATTTTTGAATTCTGCAAAACTGAGATCAAATATTGAACAGTACTTCCTTCATTAAGGAATTCAGAAATAGATTTATCGTCCTCAAAAAGCCAAAATACCAATAACATTAAATATGCGACACTTGCTCTATATTCAGACGGGTAACCTAAAGAACTAACTAAATTCGCTGATATTATTTGAATACATGAAACAGGCTCCTCTCCTAAAGCAGGATCACCTACAACAATTTCCCTAATTAACTTTTTTGCTTCAAGATTTTCTTCAATAATATGCATCAAGATAATACATGAAAACCAAATTTCAAATGAACTAAATTTTTGTGTTGCATTAAACATCAAAATAACACTTAAAGGATTATAAAAACGAGCTATATATCATTAATTCTTAATATATATATATATATAAAGAACAAACATTCTGAATAATCATTCTTTTTAAACATGTCAATAACATAAATTAAAATATCAATTCGTTTTGATGGATCAGATGAAATATAAGACTGAAAACAATAACAACTAGCTAACTTTAAAGAAAATTTAGACTCTAAAGGTGAAAGTGCAATAAAAAATAAATGTTGTACAACATTATATTCAGAATCTACTGAAAACTGTATGTTATTCAAAGATAAAAAACTTTTTGAAAAAAAATTCTGACTATCTATATTACCTTTAATAAGGTAACTACATGTCTTCACTGCCTTAATATTATTTAACAAACTTCAAAAATAAAAAGACAATTTACCTCTGCTTGAAGCATAGATGGTATATCAGATGAAAAAGAAAGCTCTATTATCTTAATAAAAACACCTTCTTTAAGAATAGCAATCTAAAAAATCTAAGAATAAGAAAACAATGATTTATTTTAATACCTGATTAAGAGTATTTCCCAAAGTTTCTTTAGGAACAAATAATCTTATGAATTCTAAAATACTTGCAACATTAACAAGTTTTTGTTTATCCCACAACACATTTGTTTCTTCTTTACTCAAAACATCGTCTAAAAAACTTTTTATTTTACTAAAAAGCCCCATTTCCCGAAACCAATTTTGATTACTAGAATTATAACGAACAAGATTTTGTAGTAAAATTAAACAATCAGAAATAATCATATTCCCATACAAAAAACCTCCCTCATATTGCATAATAGCTAAAATACGGTCAAATACATTTTCAAAAACTGCCCTTTTTTGTAATTCGATATTATCATTAGAAATAGCAATCAAAAGTAAAATAGACTCTAAAACAAAAAATAATGTGAATATAAATATGTATAGAAACAATTAATACCATTTCTAATAATATCTCTTTTATCATCAAGAAGAGAAATTACTCGAGATATTCCAATAGGACTTAAAAATATACACTCTTGAACTTGAATCAAACGATATTTAATAATAAATGATACAATTTTGACAGAATAAAGACGAATATAAAAATCGCTTTCTTTTAATATATCTAAAAGGATTTCAAAATTCTCATTTTTCTAAATATTATTAAATATATCTTTTAAAAATTTATACATACAAGAACAAATTCATCAGCAAGCCAAAGAGACGTATCATCATTACCGATGGAATTACGATTATTAAACAAAATAACAATTGTTTCAAGAGTAATTCTCAGTATATCACAATCATGCCTATCCTGTAACAAACTTTGAATTAATCCTTTCAAACTCCCCACAATGACAGCCTAAAACTTTATATTAAACAATTACGAACTCATTAAATACAATAAAACTTCAGGATACTCCCTACTAAATCCTTTTAATCCAAGAACAGCTGCCCTTCTATCTTCGAGTAATGTTGCATGTTCTAACCTATCACATAATTTCATAATCGTTTCTTCAGCAATTTGTTGCTTTGGTTGAGGGAAAAAATTGTATCCTTTAAATAAAAAGTCCATCAGATAAATACAGTCCTATAATATAGAGAATAATTCATAATTATTAATATTTAATGATTCAAATTCAATCGAAGTTTTCGAATATCGTTGAAGAAATTTTTAACATAATAAAATTATTAAAAAAGGTAATTTTATACTTAGAACTTAGATATAGTCATATAAGCATAATATATGATGTCTTAGAGACATTTGGCTTAATACCATGTTTATAAACATGCGCCATGTTGAAAAAAATAGCTACCTTTTATAAAAATTCTGATTTTTATATTATATTCTATATCAAAAATGTGTTTTTTATATACTTTTATTCTAATAAAGAACAGATTTAAATTCAAAATTTCAATGAGCTCTAAATTCATCTAAGAATTCGATAAAATTATATTATTTACGAAGTCCATCTGTATTTCTATTTTTTATTCATACTTTAAAACAACTCTGAAATATTCAAATAGTAATTATATAATTTCTCTTCCATATATGTATATATACATAAACTAATAATTCTTCAGTTTTAAAGAAAATCCATTTTTTTTAAATTTTAAAAACAAATTCAAAATCATTTATAATGGGTAAATTAACATAATCTTAAAAAGAAAATTATAAATTGACTATTGAACAGGAGTTCCTGCACTTTTCCGTCATCTATCAAAAAAATGTAATTAGGCCTTCAATTTTATTATTTTCATCTCATAAAACCTAGATCCAAAAATAATAACGCAAGTTATAGAAGAAAAACCTATAGATGTTGATGGAACTTTAATTTATCCATCACTATCTCATCCGAATCCAAATGGCACAGAGTTTGATAATCTTTATCTTGATATGAATGGTATAGTTCATCCTTGCACCCATCCGGAAGATAAACCAGCACCCACAAATGAGGATGAAATGATGCTTGAAATATTTAAGTATACAGAAAGAATCATCAATATGGTTAGGCCTAGGAAACTTTTAATGATAGCACTTGATGGTGTAGCACCAAGAGCTAAAATGAATCAACAAAGGTCAAGAAGATTTCGAGCTGCCCAAGATGCAGAAAAGAAAGCATCTGACTTAGAAGAATTTTTAAAACTTTTAAAAGCCTCAGGAAAATCTATAGATGAAACTTTAGAAAAGAAGAAAGCATGGGATAGCAATGTCATAACACCAGGGACACCCTTTATGGATGCTTTAGCAAAATCTTTAAGATATTGGATTATTTATAAAATCAATTCGGATGTTGCATGGAAAAATGTATGTTTCAATTATTTAATAATTTAAATTAACTCTATAGTTGAAAGTAATTGTTTCAGATGCTAGCGTTCCTGGAGAAGGAGAACACAAGATTATGGAATTTATAAGAAGTCAAAGATGTAGTCCAGGATACGATCCTAATACTCAACATGTTATATATGGGTTAGATGCTGATCTTATTATGCTTGGACTTGCTACTCATGAGCCTCATTTTCGAGTTTTGAGAGAAGACGTTTTTTTTCAGGATGCTAATTCAAAAGGTTGTCATATTTGTGGTCAAATCGGTCATTTTGCAAGAGAATGCACTGGTGTTAAAAAAAAAGATGAAATAGTTGAAGAAAAACCAAACCATTCTTTCCTAAAACCTTTTATTTGGCTTCGTATTGATATTTTGAGAGAATATTTAGAAGCGGAACTTAATATTCCAAATACTTCTTTTCAATTTGACCTTGAACGTGCTATAGATGATTGGGTCTGCCTATGTTTTTTTGTAGGAAATGATTTTTTGCCACATTTACCAAGTTTAGATATACACGAAGGGGCAATTGAAACCTTAGGAAATATATGGAAGGAAAAACTTCATGAAATGGGAGGCTATTTAACTATGGATGGAAAAATAGACTTAAAACGAGCCGAAATCATTCTTCAAGCATTAGGTCAGCAAGAAGATCACATATTTCGTAAAAGACACGAAAGTAAACATATTTTTAATTCTTTTCATTAATTAAATTGAAAAAGCAGAAGAGCGGTTAAATGAATCGAATAAACGAAGAAAAATAGACAAAAACATTTCTTCTCAACATTATAAAAAAACGTCACAAGAAAAAACTCTTTTATATAATGCTAATTCTGGAAATACAGAATTATCTAGCTCCAAATATATACCTTATTTACCAAACGATCTAATAATGCCTTCAAACAAAGAAGATGTGAAAATGATTACAATAACAAATAGAAATGCAGTCCTTAATAGAAAAAATTTAAAATTAGCCAATAATACAAATAAAAATGCAATACAACTATTAAAAGAAATAAATAACGATAATTCAGAAGAAACTCAAGAAATAAGTTCTATTGTAAAAAAATCATACAATTACCAAAATTGTGCTGTTAGTACAAAATCATCTATTCTTGGAAAACGTAAAGCAGATACATTAGATGATATTTCAAAACAAAACTCAGCGCATGATAATAATCCAGATAATGTACAAGATACTGTTCGGTATTTCCTTTATTTTACTTATTTATAAGATTAATTTATTAGCCTTTGGGAACCAGGCTTTCAAAAAAGATATTATGAACAAAAATTTCATATTTCAGAATTAGATATAGAGTCTCGTAGAAGGTAATTTTCTTTTGGGCTTGTGAAATGATATATTTATATCTAGAATTGTCGAATATTATATAGAAGGAACTTGCTGGGTATTACTATATTATTATCAAGTAAAGGTATTATTAATTTAAATCAAAGTATTAATAAATACTAAGGGCTGTCCATCGTGGAAATGGTATTATCCGTATCATTATGCACCTTTTGCATCTGATTTCAAAAATATATCATCTTTAAATATTCAGTTTGAACTCGGAAAGCCTTTTCTACCTTATGAACAACTAATGGGTGTTCTTCCTTCTGCTAGGTATCTTTTAAGAATAATATTTCAAAAAATCTAATATTAAAAAGCAAAGATAGCCTTCCAAGACCATTACAATCTCTTATGATAGAAGAACATTCTGAAATTATTGATTTTTACCCAAAAGAATTCCCTATTGACATGAATGGAAAAAAGTTTTCATGGCAAGGTTTATTGCTTTATAAAATCATTTCATATGCTAATTTAGGAAAGGAGTTGTTTTACTTCCTTTTATTGACGAAAAAAGACTCCTTAAAGCTATTGAGAAAGTATATCCACAACTATCAGAAGAGGAAAAATCCCGAAATACTATAGGAAATGATACTCTTTTTATATCAGAAGGGAATGCCTTATACGATAACTTAATTCTATCTTTATGTAGTAAGAAAAAGGACTCTGAAAAGGTTTTTTCAATTCCTATAATTATTTTTTTCTCATAATATTCTTTAGTCTATTAAACTAAATACAAAATTAAGTAATGGCCTCTCAGGTATTGTTTTACAAGATGAAAATTGGATCCCAAATAGCACAATATTTAGTCCTTTAACAAAAGTATCTTTTCCAGATGTTGAAAATGATAGATCATTAAGGTAAAATTATAAAATTAAAAATAAAATTAATATAGTTAATTTAGTCTTATTTACAAAATATCTAAATCTTCAAATATTCATAAGTCAATGCTTTTACGTGGCGTAAAACTTAATAAAAGACATTTAGACATTAATGATATACGACTAGTTCATTTAGGATTATCAAATCCGCAAAAAAATAATTCTTCACAGCATTTTTCTGGATATATAAATTTAAACAATATTTTTTCAAAACAGTGTAAAACACCAGAAACTAATGTCAACCCAAATCCTAGTACTATATCTTTTCATAATCAAAATGAAAGGAAAGAACATTACTACAATTTTAATATCTATAATCATCAAAAATATCATGACACTTCTCAAAAAAAAAGTCCATTACATTATCCAAATTATCATAATGAAATAAACCAGAATAAATCACCATGGCTTAGAAACTATTCAGCAAAATCTGATAGCTATAAAAACTACTTAGAGTTTCCATCAAATTATTCAAATACATATCCTTATAATCATCATTACCAATAACTCAATAAAATAATCAAAAATAGCCATTTTTATATAAATACGAAGAAATCAAAAACAAACAATACAACATAGTGATAAAATCTTTTAATTCAGATAAATTTAATTGAAAAACAAAATACTAAACACTAGATCATAGGATATAGGTAGATATTTAAAAATTTATAATATACAAAAACTTAATAATCATTAATCATAGTAGTAATTAACTGTTCAACAAGGTTTAAACGTTTTTTTGTATCATTTTCAGTTAAGCTAGAAAAATAACAACAATTCTTCAATCCAGAGAAATTAAGATCTTCTAATAATAATATGCGTGACTGTATAGAAGCCCCTGTAACATTATAATAAGAATTTGACACAATAATAAGATAGAGCCTTTGAACTATACTTAAAACAGAAGGATTTTGAGTAGTATTCATAATAATACTTGATCTATATTTTAACTCATCACAACTAAATTAAATTAATAAAATAAAAACCAATACAATATCCTTACATTAACCGAAAGGTTTCAGGTATTGCAACAGATGCTTCAATTAAAATACTATATAGTACAACCTGTTCATGCTCATTATCAACTGAATTAAGCATTTCCATAATTATAGAAAGAAATAATAACGCAATCATATTATCAGAAATTTCAAATTTAGTATATAAAATTGATGAAATATCTGATATTTCATGAAACTTTGACTCAACGTCATTTATACCAATAAAAGACAATAATTTTCTCATTTCTACTATATTTTGTGAAACAAGAAGTAATGGAATAATAAATGCTAAAACATCAGTACTTAAAATATCCATTTTCATATAATTAGTAGTCTTTAAAAAATCTACTGTAACTTCCAAAAAAGACATCAATAAGTCCATTGTAATTGATCTAGTTGAAGATTTTCGCAAACCCTTTAACAAGATAATAACAATACTAAAAGGAAAATTAATACCAAAGCAAATACCAAAATTTTCATTTAATTGTTTTGTAATATCTGCATAAGAAGTCATAGATGACAATAAAACAAAAGAAATAGAGTTCTTGCTAAAATATTTATTTTTGTTCATAGCCCTTATAGATGATTGCATTAGTAAAGCTGCAGGACCGAAAAGATTTATATCTTCAATTTGAATTATAGAAACAGAAAGCCAAAATATAATTTGATAATATTTTGAATAAATGGACATATTTTGCATCATCCTTGAAAGACACATCAATACACTTACAGACAATAAAATATTGTTTTCCGTATATTCTACTAAAGATTTATTTAAAACAAAAAACACCTGACGCATAATATCTAAAATATTTAGAAAAGAAATATATTTTTTTAAATACCATCTGAAATTTTATCATTCGCTAAACAACCTAAAGAAATCATAGCTCTGGTCTGTATAGCAATATTTTCTCCGAATGCTATACTAGAAACAAGACTCATCCAACGACTTCTCCAAAAATTAGCAATATCTAAACCAATTAAATAAAAAACATAATTTCAGAAATATAACCTTCTAATGGAGCAATATAATTAAAACTATCCAATAATAACAAAATTAAAGCCTCAAAAGCTCTAAGATCCGATATATCAGATAAACCATAAAATACATTATTCTGATTATCTGATTTATTAGTTCTAAAATCAAGACCAAAAAGAAATTGAAATTTAGATGTTTGAAACTCATCAAATAACATCTTTAGCTTAAAAAGGTTCTGTTTATCAATAGGCAAAAATATACAAAAAGAGTGAATACTGCTTATAAAAAAATTGTATATAATTGAAGTTTCAAAATTCGAACCATTTTTTAAGGTCAAAGATACCACATAAAAAATATCAGGCAAATGAAATAGTGCTTGATGATTTGTAAATGAAAAAATTAAAAACATATGAATTAAAATAGATATTTCTAACCAAACTTCACATTTAACTAAAGAATAAGCAAATTCGAGAGAAGATCTAACTAATGCCTATAAAATAAGCATTTATTAAAAATAAATACTGTAAAAATACCTTCCTTATTCTAATAAGTATTTTACTTTTTAAACATACCGACTGCATAGCCATACATATATGTAATATAAGCTCATATTGTGGAGTCCCATACCCAAATGTAATACCATAAAAAACTAATTCATCAATAACAATATCAAAAATTTTATGTATTTTCCCTAAAACTGACCATATTGAAATATCAATAAGTCTTAAAAACTAAAATATTCTCAAAAAACGATAAAATAAAATAATTAAAAATACTTCTTGATTTCTTAAAGAAAAATCTATAAATAGTCGAATTATTTGACGAACTTTTTCCAAGAAATTAACACTTTTATATCCATCAAGCAAAACTTTTTCAAAATTATTAAGCCAAGATGAAATATACAACAAAGAATAATGCTTTTCAATTGAAGAATAAAGTGAAAAAGTAGAGCAAAATTCATCCAAAAACTGCAATGTCAATTGAGGTTCTAAAAAAGATAACTTTTCACTAAGAAAAATAATATGATAATCATTATTTCTTGGTACAAAAATATCTTAAATATAAAAATATATCTTAAAACAACCAAGAAACTTACCCCCTAAATTTAAATAATTCAATCCTAAATCGAAATGAAATAATTGTCCTAAAAGACAAAAAAAAACATAACTAGAAGAACGAAGTTCATCATCTTTGTTCACTGAATTCAAAAGTACTATATTAAGCAATCGACCCTGAATATCCTTCGGATAAAGATTACTATCTAAGCAATTCTTATATAAAGATAAATAGTTCGCTTTCGATTTTTTAACTGCCTAAAAAATCAAACTATGACAAAAAAGTATTCAAATAACCTTTACAATTGAATATCTTTTTGCTCCACCAAACAAAATAGAAGCATTTTCATGATTTAATCTGAAAAAAAAAATATTTTTTTCAGTTGAATCAACAAAAATATTTATATCAATTTCAGAAATATGATATATATCACTAATATAGGACGATATACTATGAAAGATATCATATTTTTCATCCTTATTTTTATCAGAATAATAACAAAATTTTAAAACTAAAACATACAGTAAATATTTGAATATATTTATACCCTATTTTAATCGATACATCAATCCAAGATTCATAATATACATGACGAATAATTGAATGAAAAGTAGAAAAAGTATCATTAAAAAAAGAAACTACATATTAAATCGACTATATTTTTAAAAAGAACATCTTACCAGTTTCTTTAGAAAGACTAAAGTCCTCTAAATTAGCATAAATCTCTAACTCTTCTTTACTAAATAAAAATAATATTTTTGAAAATTTAAACAAACTAATAATCCTTTCGAACGAATTTTGCAACTTTCTTCGAAGATAAGTACTAAGATTCAAAAAATAAATTACTGAACAATTACTAAAAGCTTGATGAGGCAATAATAATATAATAATCTGAAATAACTGAAAAGCATTTTCTCCAGACATATTATATTCAGTGCTATCAACCATAACTTCGAAAGAATTATCCCAAACATTTTGAACAGTCTATAAAAAAAATATTAAATATAAAATATTATTTCAAGTTCATTTACCTTTAAAAAATAGTATACAATGTACTCAAAATTATCATAAGTAGCATTAAACTTTCTCAAAGACAAATAAAGGATAGGTCGTTTATCCTAAAATTATAAGAGAAATAAAAACAGAAAAATAATAACTACTCTTGAAACACCTCCTTGACGTATTAATTCAAAACCACTAATTGACTTTATATTTCTAATAGAATTTTTTTCCATAAACTTTTCAAAAACCATATTAGACATATCAAACAAAATATAATTCGATGATATTTTAAAACAAAAACGTTGAAGAGGCAATCCCAGAAAATCCAAAATTTTCCCAAATTCATCAAACAAACCTTTTGTTTCCTGAATAGAATCATGACAATAATGATCAAATATATTGCGTTTATCAATCATTAAACCCGTACGAATCAAATCGTTATATTCAACCAAGAAAGAATGTATATATGAATAATCATATTGAAAAGACATTACTAACAAAGACCCTAATTCATCACTTTCTGGTACCAACTATAAAGAATTAGTAATATTTTATTAAATTATTATTCTACAGATATATTTTTAAGGAACTCAGTCACACGATATAAATTTTCCTCTAAAAAATCATTCAAAACAATCATATAAGACTCTTTTTCACCAAAAACAACATTATTAGCAAGATTTTGAATAACTTTTGCAATCAACAACAATCCACGACGATTATCTTTCAATGCAGATTCAAAATATATATTTTCAGATTCAGGAGAAAGAATTATAGGACATAAAAAACGAAGAAATATAAATCCACCAACAGATATATAACAAAAATCAGGAAATTTCCTAGAAACGTATGTAACAATACAATGACATATTCTCTTAATTGCTCTTAAAAACAATTTAGATAATCAGATTAATCAATGAGAAGAAATACCTTGGAATTTCAACAACTGAAGAACATATAGCATCCAAGAATGAACCTACTATGGATTTCAAAGAAGAAATATTATCATTTAATTTCTCTTTCGATTCAATTTTAGAAGGATCAAGCTCTAAACAAAAAATATCTGGATTTTGCAAAACTTTTTGCAATAAAGGTTTAAATACTTCATTAATATACCTAGAACCCTCTATTCGAGCAGATACAGAAAGCATTTTACTAACTATACTATTTCTTCGAAAAAGTTCAGATTCAGATCCTACAATAATAAGAAACAATTATACTGATACAAACATACTTGTTTCCATAACTTCTTTTTCTATTAACATTTCAAGTAGATACAACCCTTTCCCTTTCGAGGAAAATATTCGATATAAACTAGATGCTAAGTGATTGATTTGAACAGAAGGACATATATCACAAAGAACCATAGTAAATCTTGGATTTTTCAATAAAAACTATTGATATTAATAATAATTTATAAGTATCAAAAACAATTAAAATAATACTTCAGTCATTCTCCAATATTTGTCTTTATCAGTATCTTCCAAAAGATTTCCTAATTTTATATCTTGTTTAAAAGACATAGTTAATATTCGAATAAACGCACTTCTTATAATTATATTATCACAATAACACATATGTATGTAATATTTTAAAACATATTTCATATTTGAAAACAATAAATTAGATAAACCTAAAATAATAAAATCCCATAATAATGTTAATTCATTTAAAAATTCCTTTGACTAAAAAATATTAATATTAAATATATACTAAACTTCAGTTACTTTAGATAATAATAACTCAATTCCAGAATTTTCCTTACAAAAAGAAAAATCAAAATCTTTCATCTAAAAATCTTACAAAGATATCAAATAAATCATAAAAACATACCTTAACGAATTTACATTTCAGTAGTAAATTTTTAAAAAAATTAAAATAAGTATGAAATAATACATCATGCGACTCAATATCATTAACATCTAATAAATTTAAAGAATAAAAAGGAAGCTTATATAAAAGCTGAGATATAATTTTTATACAATTTAAATCCAATTTTTTTTGTAATTTATCAGATTCATAAAATTCATTTAATAAAAACACATCATCATTTACTTTCTATAATTATATTTATCAATAAACAAATAAATAATATATTACTAACCAAAGAATCGGAAATCCAATTATATATAATTGTCAAGATACTATTTCTTCTTTTAAACTCTTTTTGAAAGCTCAAATCCCTTAGTATTATGGTTTCACATAAATAACAAAATTTAACACGAATTTCCAAACATGCTAAATTCTTTTCCAAAAAATCAAGATAACGAGCAATATATAAAATAAGACAAAAAAAATCAAAAAAAAAATATATATCAAGAGATTTGTCCAATTTGTCCAAAATATCTTTGAGTAATATTATTACTTGTTCTATAAAAATAATATTCTTTTCATTTTTAATAATTCCGCCTTTGAGATCAAAAAAACTTTTAATTGTGCTTTCAAAAGAATGAAATAAAATTATATATAGTTTTTGATTTAAATCAGACCCCAATATTACACGAACACTCTCACGAACTATAGCTGAGCTAGATGATAGTAAACTTACTAATTCCTCAAAAAATTGCATAATAACTTTTTCAAGTTCATTTAAACCCGAAATACCTTTTGTTATAGAAAAAAGACCATTATTAGGCAGAAAATATTTACTAGTTGTTGCATAATCTAAACAACATGCACTTAAAGCAACAAGAAATCCCGTATAGTTTTGCCATTCTATAATATTTTCCTTACAATAATAAGACAATATAATAACAGAGAAACAACTTTACCTCTATATTCTCTCTAAACCTCTTTATTTCTGTTTTCGACTTCTTTTTTGAGATATTAAACTTTTTATGATATAAAAAATCAACTCGATCACCAGGTATATCAATAATTATATTTAGTAGCATAGCCCATCTTTTCAACATTTCATCCCATGTCATAATAACTCCTGATGTAGCTTTAATCTTAGACTTTAAAAGCATTCTAAGACTTTTCTGAAAAACATCACGACCTTAAATAAAATTATAATAAATCATAAAAAATATTTTGTATACTCATAGGAAAAATCTCAAGAATAAACTCACTATAAAGAGAAAAGTTACTGTTAAAAGATATTTCCAAATGATCTGAAAAATCTAAGCTTAACGACTGATAATGAGAAAAAAAAAATCCAAAAGCTTTTACAGACATTAAATATATTTCTGTACTTGATGAACACAAAAGTACCAAAAACGCCATTTCGGCAACAACATTAAGCGAAATACATTCCACAATATCCAATTTAGAAACAGATTTAAACATCTTCATTATAAATCAAGTTAAAAATAAACGAGTAAATATATATAATACCTGATATACATCCAAAAGTCTAATTAAATAGTGGATTAAATTAGTAAAAGCTTCAATAAAAAACTTAATAGAATTACTAGAACTTTCTACATCCAATAATTTCCCTATAATAGACAGCATCAAATGCGATCTAAAGCCGTTATTGTTTATTTACTTATTATCATATAATACATACGTAAATATCCAAAATTTTTTGGGCCCTTCAGAAGAGTCAGAAAGATTTTTCCAAAGAAATAAATCAGGATCAGAGTATAGATAAAGAATAAATTTTACAACCGAATTAATAATCAAAGGAGATATATTATCCATAGACTGAGAAAAAATAAAAGAAAATGTACTTAAAATGTCTTCATTTTCAGATTGAGCATCCATAATCTGAAAAAAAATCAATTTTAATCACAATATTAAAATGATTCTACTTGTAATATTTCTGGATCTGATTTCCAAATATTTAAAATAAAAATAAACATATCTATTAATTCATTTCCTTCTATATTCCTTTTTGATTTCTGCAAAACATTATAGATATAATCAGAATTTTTAAATATAATTAACAATTCCTAAAAAATAAGCTTTAATTAACTATATTTAATACCAAAAACCTTTAAAATAAATTCAAGGTGAATAATTAGCTTAGGATATAATTTTACAAAAGGAATCCAAGGAAAGCATTTATACTAATATAAATTAGATCATATATAAAAACAAAGTAATACTTTAAAAACTATATCATAACACCCTTTAACAAATATTAACTGATTAAATAATATAGCTTTTGAATCAAAAAACTGCTTAAGCATTTTCTCTACAAAATGTTTTATATCCAAAACAAAAAGAGACACAAATGCATCAACAAAATTTTGTTTACTAATAACAGATTCTTCATTGCGAAACAAAATATTTTCAAAAATTCTATTCTGCAATATTTAATTAATCCAAAGATAAAATATTAAATATATTACATATACTTCCTGCTCAATTTTAGGGGTAAATTTTCTTAAAGAAATTAAAGGCGGAGCAAAAGATATAGCCTTCAGAAAATCAATATAACAATTAATAGCCACAGGAAAAGTTTTTGGGGAATCCAAAGCCCTTTTTAAATCATCTAAAAAAAATAACTAGAAATATTATTAAAAAAAGATTATAAAAATTATAAACCTTTTTTTGAAAAACAGGTAATTTTTTAAGTATTTCAAATTCTTCATTGAATATATCCGGACAAATAATTAAAAGTATCATATTCAAAGGCCAAAATATCTCTTTTCTTTTCTGACTAATAGAACATCCATATATAATATCAAAAATCTGTAATGTTGCATTAGACATTCCTCTTTGTTTTTTATGTAAAGAAGTGAATTCTGCTGGAAAATTGTGAATCCAATTCCAAATACCAATTCTTAAAGAATTTGCAACCATAATTTGATAATTTTTTCGCATCCGAGGAAACGTAAGAACTAAATCTACAATATTTAGCTTTAAAAATTACTTTAAATATATAACCATGCAATATAGATGTCATCCTCGTATAATCAAGACAAAAACATTCAAGAACAAAAAAATTATACTGAAAAGAATCCTCTTCAATATTCAACAATTTCTTTCGTGAAATATCCTGAAAAAATTGAAATGCAACATTCCAGTTAGCAACACTAATATAAAAAACAATACGACTTGCGTGTTGAGAAATTTCTTTAATAATATCATCAATAATTACACGTTTTTTTTCAACAAAACCAATTGCGTTAACCATTAAAGAAGAAACCAAAGAATAAGAAGTAATGCGAAAATATTCATAGGAAACAATAGTCATAAAAACGTATTTTGCAAGCGACTCATCCAAAAAATCAAAACTATCTAACGACGGAAGCGGACAAATCTTTGGAAATTCACTAAATTTTGGAGAATCTAAAGACTTCTTGACATCTACAGATAACATCCAACGCCTAGAAATAGAAATAGATATAATTCTCAACAAAACAAGCTGACTATATAAAAGTTCTATCGATTGTGCATGTAATGGAAGTGTTTCAGTAGATAATTTTTTTAGTTTTCTCAAAAGCCCTATAAGAATAGAAAACATCTTATTAAAATGCAATGAAAACAGTTGTATAATAGTTTCAATAGTCTGTTGGATATTTACATTTTTTTCAAACAACTTCCACTCTGATCCATTAACAACAGGAAGCTATCATAGTCAATCTTTTTATTAAAATATTTCAGAAAAAACATCATCCCATAACTTCTGAACAAGTATTTCATCTATATCTTTCATCTTAGTCATACTCGATTATCGGTTTCTACAACTTTACAAGCTGTATTAACCCGTTAACGTTAAAAGTTGCATCTAAAGATCGAATCATCAATAACAAATTTAATAAATGATAAATTTTACAAAAATCAACAACTTAAACTAGTTAATTATATCATATAACAATAGAAAATAAAAAAAAATAACTTTTCTGTATTTTTATTATATCCAAAAGATATCGAACAAAGTATATAAAATTATAAATTGAATATATTAATAAGACATTTAATTAACCAAACATAAAATTTTATCTTATTAAATATCTAATATACTTAAAAAATACATCTATTCAACATTCTTAACACTCTCTCCAAAATATTTATTTAGACAGAATTATCAAATAATTATAAGTTACATATTTTTCATAAAAAATAAATACAATTCTGTCTTGTAAAAGAAAATCCTTTTATGTAACAAACATACCATTCATATATTTCATATTCAAAACTTATCCAAATTTTTAAATAACCGTTGTTACATAGAAAAACGAAATTTAAGAACAAGTCTAAATATTTAGATAGACTTTGATATATATAGATATATAGATATGCAGGAGGAAAACATATATTTAGCACAAGAAGCACAAGAAAAGGGTGACTTTGGATATGCAGAACGGCTTCTAATTGAACAATTAAAAAAAGATTTTAATACCAATGAAAAAGAAATGAAACAACATGAAGAAGCACTTATTAAACTCGGGGAACTGTATAGAGATCAAAAGCAAGTAATACATTTTAGTTGTAAATATACTAACAAATAAAATGTACAGACGACTTGACGAATTAGCGAAACTAATTCAAGAAAGTCTTCTATTTTTAAAAAACTTCGCAAAAGCAAAAACAGCAAAAATTGGTATAAATTTGATTTCTTTACCATTTTTAATACTATTTTATAGTACGGAGATTAATCGATTTGTTTTCTTCTGTTCCAGGTTCTCTAAATCTTCAGATAGATGTAACAAAAGAAACGATTGATTGGGCGAAAAAGAATAACAGAATATTTCTAAAACTATCACTCGAAACACACATTGTTGAACTTTACATAAAAGCACAGCAATATACAAAAGCATTACAGCTTGTAGAAACCCTTTTGATTGAGCTTAAACGTCTTGACGATAAATTCCAACTTGTAGAAGTATATTTACTTGAATCACAAATCTATTATGCAATAAAAAACATTCCAAAAGCAAGAGCGTCTCTCACATCAGCAAGAACGTGCGCAAACGCAATTTATTGCCTTCCACATATCCAAACAGGACTGGATCTCCAGAGCGGAATACTTCATGCAGAAGAAAAAGATTATAATACTGCATATAGTTATTTTTACGAAGCATATGAAGGCTTTTCTGCATCTTCTAATCCTCGTGCTGTCTCAACTATTAAATATTTATTATTATGTAAAATTATGCTTAACGCAGTATATCACATTATTTTGTTATCTATCCTTCTAATATAAATATAGAGCAGTGATGTTCAAAGTTTTATTAACACAAAAGTTTCTCAAAAGCATGCAGGGAGAGATCTGGATGCAATGAATGCAGTAGCTCAAGCTCATCAAAACCGATCTCTTGCAGACTTCGAAAAAGCACTAATTGATTTCAAAGATGGTATAAAATATTCTTGTTTATTTTCTCAAAAAAGATTAAAACTTTTTAAAGAACTAGAGGATGATCCTATTGTTCATTCTCACCTCACTGTCTTGTATGACACGCTTTTAAAACAAAACCTTTCTAAAATCATCGAACCTTTCAGTCGTGTTGAATTAACCCACATTTCTAAGTTAATAGGAATATGTATCACTAAAATAGAAGAAAAGTAAGTATTACGACGTTTATAATTTTTATTCTCTTACATTTTTAATCCAGACTTAGTCAAATGATTCTCGATAAAGTTTTTCACGGGATCCTTGACCAAGGTACAGGATGTTTAATTATCTTCGATGAACCAGCACAAGATGCAACGTATAATGCGGCATTAGATACTATTAAAAATCTCAATACAGTGGTTGATTTGCTTCAAGAAAAGGTCATTTCTTTTATTTTTTTCTTTAAAAAAATTAAAAAAACTTAGGTTGCTAAGCTATTATAATAAACATTAAATTGTCTTACCTTATTTTGTACATATTTTTCATTTATATTATATATATACATATATATAATTTTGTCATTCATACCTTTCGATATCTTCATAATTTCAAGTATATCATTTAATGAACCGCGGAGTACCGATTAATCTAGGAAATACTCAACCCTATTACCATGCAACACAGCAGCCATTACAGAATGTCATTGGGAAGAGACCAGTCGTCTCAACTAATGATCCAACACAATCTCCAAAACCACCTAAACCAAAACAACGGCCTACGGACCGTTCGATTCCTGCCAAAATTCAAGCGCTTATTCCAGATTCTAAACTGTATCACGATTTGAGAGATATTGAAAGACGTTTAGATGCAGTAATGACACGAAAACGGTTTGATATTCAAGATGCAATCAATAAAGGTTCTAAAGTAAGTAATCTTTTTTTTCAGCAGAAAATCCAACAAAAAACATCTAAATACATAAATAGATGAAAAAAACACTTCGTGTATTTGTTTCAAATACATCTTCTAATCAACCATGGCAAACTGTAAACAAAAAACTAGATAACCATGCATTTGACTTTGATACTGGAGCGATTCCCACATGGACACTTCGTATTGAAGGCAAACTTCTAGAGAATAAAGAAACAATGAAAGAAAAGCTAAAATTTTCAAGTTTTATAAAAAGTATTATAGTCGAGTTAGACAGAAACAATAGATTTTTTTCAGATGAAAACATTGCTAAAGTACTCTTAGTAATTAAACTTTATTTAAAATTAACATAATTAAGTGGCATAAATCGTCTTCAAGCATAGAATTTGACGGACTTGAGATTAAACGAAGAGGAGATATGAATATTAATGTTAATATTTTGATTTATCTCAACGAATATCCTGAAAAATATAAACTTAGTCCTAGGTTAAGTCAAATTCTTGATATAAAATCAGAAACTCGCACGGAAATTATTATGGGGCTCTGGGAGTATATCAAATTCCATAAGCTGCAAGATGAAGAAGAAAAAAGAATTATTAATTGTGATAATAACCTAAAAGAAGTTTAAAGCACTCAAAAAAAAATAAAGATATCTTACCAATAATAGATTTTCGCTATGGATAGAATATTCTTCCCTAAAATACCGGAAATAATAAATAAACATTTGCTTCCTTTAGATCCAATTGTCATCAAATATACAATTTGGTATCATCAATATCAATAATCAAACGTTTTCTTATGCATAATAGTACAGACAAAGACCTTAATATGTCAGAGTTTGCATATGATATTGAAGTGGATATAGATGATCCAATACGCCAAAAAATGATAAATATTCTTTCTTCATTATCATCACAAAAAAAAATAACAGAACTGGATGACCAGATTGCTTCAGTTATTCAAGCAATTAACAATTCTAAAGTTAAATATAATTTTTTTGAAGGATTTGCACAAAATCCTGCTATATTCATTGAAAAGTGGTTATCTAGTCAGTCACGTGATCTCGAAATTATACTTGGAGATGATGATGCTCGTGAACGAATTGGTATTGAAGATAAACAACGAAGTGAATTTTATCATAAAGATTGGGTCCATGAAAGTGTATTTCATTATTTGAGTAGACAAGAAAGCAAACGTATGCAAGAACTTCATTCAAAACAAAAATAACTATTTTTGAGTAAAAACCCAATTTCATTTAACAGAACAATTTATATGAAATATATCATTTATCTATTCCTTCTTTTGCAACCAATGTTTTTATTTCATCTTAAACCTTTTATATTTAAAAAAATTATATAAATTATCTTTAAAACCAATATAATATATAAAAACAATTAAATAATCCTATTTATAACTCAACACTTTAATGCAGAAATACTGCATCAAATCTATCTTAATAGATACCCAACAATTATGTTCAGTAAAATACAGTTCTTTCATAAACAAAATCATAATTCACACATTCACGAAAAATAATTAACTTTAAGATATTAAACCAAAATAGTTAAACCAATATTCATTTTTTCCTCATTACTTATCCAGGGATAATCATATTAACCAATACATCTATTTTATATCTTACTAACGGAAGGAAACTGTTGCTGTACTAATGCATCAAACACTTCAGTATCTAACGCATAAGCTCTTATATATTCAATTTCCAAAATATGTATTCGGTGCCCAAACAAAATTAAAGAATGCAAAGGTGAACCAAAATCAACACTAGCCAATTGTTTAAAAGACCCTGCAACTATCTTTTCAGTAGATGATCCAATTCTTGCTACACCTATAGCCAATGTTGATTCATCATACACTAAAAAATTCAACAAAAAAAAAAAAGACAATACAAAATACCTTTTCTACCACATAAAAACTCCAATTCTAACATCTGTCCAATTGCATGTGAAATACTCATATAACGAGGTGACTCATAATTTTTTTTTCCTCTTGCTAAACTTTCAAATGAAGGTTCATTTATACGTAAGTCTATATCATCCAATAAACATAATATAATAGATTCTATATCTTCAAACTCACCTAACAAAATTAATGTATGAAGCCCCAAATCTCTGTTTTCTTTAATTCGAAAATAAATACTATTAGGCTTCCATGTTTCTGTAAAAAAGACTAAAGAAACTGTTTGTCCAAAATTATATAATTGCAGACCCACTGCACTAACTGCATTCATTATAGATGCATTGTGCACAATCTGCGTCAAAATACCCTTTTGGCGTGCTCTCAACAATAAATCTATATGGGTAGTTGCACTATTGCCTTCAATAAAGCACAATATTCTACTTATATTCACCTTAAGGAATCACCCACAACCAATAGTGCTATATCTGTCTTATATGCATCTTGTAACAAAACATCACTGTCTTGTTCTACCATTTCTCTATTTGCAATAATAAGTGAACGACCATAAAATTCTTCCTTTTTTTCTATTTGTAATTTTTCACAAATTTGCACAACTCACCAACTTTTCCTTATCAACACCTAATAAACTCGTATACGCTTCCAAATATACTTTATAACATTGCCGAATAATCTCTAAGCCCTTTACACTAATATCTTTTTCATCACCAAGACCTAGTCCTACAAGATACAACATGTAGTCACTTTCAGCCGTACACACACGAAAACTCAAATTAAACTATTAGCATTGATTGTATTAATTCCATAAAAACAAAATATTATTTTAAACAAAATATTTTTAAAATAAATATTATAAAATAATATAATGAAAGTATATACATTATTTAGAAATATTTCGAACAAGCCAAGAATCTTCAGGAGTTACCCACCACATCACCAAAGCACAACATGTAATTATAATAAGCATTACCGGGGCATAATTAAAAGTTAAAGCTGATAAAGGAAACTGACAAGGTGATGACAAAACGACAACAACAAAAGTACACCATATCAAAGTAATAATCTGAAATAACTTAGATAGTTTTCCAAGAGACCACTTGACTTGTAAACTTTTATCTGTTTTAGATAATAAACGTAAAACTAAATATCTCCTAAATATAATTTTAAGTGTCTATTAATAACTCACATGCTATCAACCCATATGAACATACAGTAGGAAGAGTCATTGCACTAATAAAACTTGTAAATGCCACTTGACTAAAAAGTATTGTACACAGAATAATAGAAGATGCAATCCAAATCAATGTCACAGAATTCCTCGGTTGACGCTGAACATCTATTTTAGAAACCCAACCTGATAAAAAAAGAACACCATCACGAGCAATAGCATATGCTAACCTCGAAGAAGCCAAAATAGCCACAGTTGTATTTAAAAGATGCCCAAGAATAATAACAATATTTAAAAATATATGTCCTTTTTTGCCAAGGGACAATACATAAAACTGTACAAATGGTTGAGGAGCATCTAAAGCGAACAAATTATTTAGGCTGGGCTTTAAAACATAAATTAATCAAAAAAATAAAAAAATTATAATATACCGAACAAAAAAGAAAAAGAAAAACAGAAGGAAGACCCAATAATCCACTCAAAAGAGCGCTAGTAAAAACACCTCGTGCGGCATTTAGACTAGCATTCTCGGTTTCTTCTGCTATATGCCCCGGTGCATCAAAACCAACAATTAAACTAGCAGTTGAAAGAAAAGACAAACACCAGTTCCATACAGAAACAGCGCCTGTACCATTATATGTTTTCATAAGAAAACTTTTATCCTGAAATCCATATGTTTTCGAAACTCCAATAGGTAACCAAATTATATTTAAAAAAAAGTCCAAAATAATAATTATACATGATGCACGAAGTATATATTTAAACAAGTGTGCTAAATCAAAGGTAAAAAATATAAATTTTTCAATTTAAAAAACATACGTTTAAGATAATTAAACGAAACAGATAAAGCTAATAAAACTTCACTAAGAAGCCATTGGACGACCCTAAATTTAAAAACACTTGTAGATGTTGGAAAATCCACATGAAAAACAGCAAGCTCCTTACAAATTTAATAGAAGTATACATTATTATTCAATTTTGCCTTACAGACAAAAAAAAATTAGCAGCACTTTGAATATTACCCGCAATAAAAGTTGTCCATGCACTAACGGACCACCATGCTACAATAAAGCCAACCAATCTAGTATATTTTGGGCTAGCATAGTGAGAAGCCCATCTAAAACATATTATAATTTAGAAATTATCTCTATAAAATTTACAAATAAAGTGAACCAGATACAGGAAGCGCAGAACAAGATTCTGCCATAACGGCAGCAGTAATAAGCATACCAAAACATGAAAGGAGATAACTAATCCTAAAGATAATTAAAAAAGACACCAAAATAAAGTTCAAAAACCAAAATGCTTGCGGTCCACCTGCAAGAAGACCAGTAGTAAATACCACTCTTACAGCACCAATAAAGTATAATGCCACTATAACGCTATCAGCCCAAACCTATATTCATATCAAAACAAACCAAAACCAGAAGAAAAATTATCAAAAAATTTATATGTTCTATGTAAAGACTAAAAAATAAATCATAAATACTAAAGGTAATATTTCATGCCTGTTTATATCCTAAGGACATCTTAATTATTTTTATTAGTTCTTAAAAATAAAAAGAAAAATATTTGCTTCTTGAAGTTTTCTAATGTTAACATAATTTTCAAATCTTGATTCAACTTTTTTAACACAGACTAAGCCTGATTAAATATTCAATATCATTGGTTAATGTTTATACAACTATTTAATATAAGTACAAACTATTAATGAATACCATACTATTGATCTTAGAAAACTCCTTAAAGCTTACATCTTATCTATTTAACTTACAAGTTGTTTTTCATCTTGATTTACGTCATGTTTATCAATATGTATATCATTCAACTTTTCTTCAATATAAGAAGAAAGCATCACAAATCTTTCAGTCACAATTCTAAAATGTTTAAATTGATTATATAAAATAAACTAAAATTTTAATATTTTAAAATTCTAAAGTCCACCTTTTATTCCGGATTGTATCCGAAAAAGACAGTGTAACGTTTTAAAAAAGTCTTCGCAGATTATTTATAAACGTGTTTAAAAAACATCAATCTAAATAATACAATATTTTATCATTCATATCATCATTCCCGATATCCTATTTTACTATGTATTCCATACTTTAAAATATTCAACCTTTCAATACATTATTCTAAATCAAACTAAAACAATTAAAATTATCAAATATACTTATAATATCCACTATATATATTATCCAAATCAAATACTTCAAAAATCATACCAAATTCACTATATATATCTAAAACATATATCACAAGCACAATACGCATATATAATATATATAATATATATACATTATCTATAAAATATCTATATAATATCATATATTTAACCAATTGTATTCATTGTTCATAATTACAGATATAATATTATATATATAATTAATTCTTGCATATTTCACTGTATTTCAATAGATACAAGTAATTAAAGCATTTATTCAATTTATAGAATAATCGTTTCAAAAAACATCAATTATAATAAACTCCTTTACATCAATATATTACTCATTTATACAAACTAAACGTAATACTATTATATAACTCAGAAACGAAAACATAGAAATACGTTAAAAACAACTAAATAAAAAAACCTTAATTATATATCTAAAACTCTGTTCAATTACAATTCCAAAAAAATTTTAAGAAATCAACAGCTCCTACATCAAACAATATTACTTAATAGTAGATAATATACTATATTTTTCGAAAATCGTGAATCACCAAGAATAAATCACGTTTGAAACGCAACAAAAACGCCGACGTGTCTGGACAAACAAATCAAATCAGAAACATAGAGAAAGAACGATGAAGAGTAAGCATTTAAGTGAACAATTAATCAAAAATGTCTTTAACATTATTCAAAGTAACATTTTAGCCTGAGTAAGCTTTTCGCCGTAAAAAACAGACTAATATGTCATTTTTAAACATCTTTGCATTTAATCAAGGAGATGAAACATATTCATCACCTGGTAAGATAAATTATGTCTTAAAGTGCATGAAAAGCCAATAAAACACGCTGTAGAAGATGCACGCATGATATCAGGTAGATATCGTGTTCTTCCGCATCGGAAATCATTACTTTTTTGGACGTCGCCTAGTCGGGAACACAGCACAAATATTTCGCCAATATGGTTTGAAAGTGGCACATATGAAGGCAGTTTAAACGAAAACAGCACATTACTTGAAGGTCTTGTAATCGCACCTCAAAAAAAACTAGTTAAACGAGTACTTTATGGGTTTTGGAGACGATTATTTATACTTAATATTTTACCATCAGCTATTGTTTTTCACACTTTAACGATTTTAACACCCTAATATAGCTTATAGGTTCTTATTTGGTGTGCTATTCCTTTTCCTTTATCAAGATCATATATAGATAATCCTTTATCGCCCTTAGTAAAAGATCGTATTAATTTTTGGTTTTTCTTGTTTATATACTATGGGTTTTATAATGCAATTGGTCTACTATGGATTACTAAATTATTTAATTTATTTTCCCTTAACTGGTTTCTATTTTTATTTATTAAAATTTTTCCTTCAACTAATAAGAATAGGTGGCCTGCTTCTTTAGGAGGTGCTATATCATATACATTCTTTTGGACATTTTCTGTATTTCTTGGGAGTTTAATTTATCTTTTTTCTGAAAAGGCAGAATACACTCTTACATGGATTCTTCTAACTTTCTGTACTATGGCAGGTATATATTCCGATTAAGCTTTTTTAAATACTTATCTTCTTTAAAGGTCCAATAGTTGTTGCATTTGCTGTTTTGCGAGCCTCAGATAGGCATATGAATCACCATTCATTATCACATACACAAGAAACATTTTTCAACAGAACTTTTGATTCACATTTTCCTTCTAGTTATATCCGATTCCTCTGGTTCTGTTTAATATTAGTTATAGGATTAGCAGCATTTGCTGCTGGCGAAGTATTTTTCTTTTAAACTTTATTTAAAAATATATTAAACAATATAGGCATATGCTAGACTATATTTAAAAACATTACCTCACAGTAGTACAGATGCTCTCCTTTATGTATATTCGTAAGTTTTTTTTTTTTCTTGGATTATATTAATTTTAAATACAGATGGGTTACAACGGTATATGTATTAGATATCATTACATCTTGGATTTTAAGCTATAAAATTAAAAGTGAATCATTAGCATGGGTTTTTAAGTTATATTATGCAATGACTTTGCAAGTAATTCCTTATATATATTTATTATAAAGTTTAGTTCCTTTTAGATTTATGTCCGAAATTTATATGCTAGACTTCATTCACCTCAACAATTTGCAGTAATACAAGGTGCTAGCTCATTTACAGTAATTATTATTGTCCCGGCTCTTATGACAAAATGGTCATATAAAGGATATTTATTCTTTACTAAAAGTCAAGTCGATTATGAATATTATAAAAAAAACTCTGGGAGATCATTTTATATTAAGACATTGGTACAAATTTATCCCAGTGTTTTGCATTTATTAATAATTAAGGCACAAAATATAACTATGATATCGTTTTTAGGATGGATCTGTATTCTTCATTTTGGACCCAATAAATCCGTGTATCCTTATTTTACTTTTAGCTCTAATGAATCTTCTAATGATGATGTATACTCATTTAGACTAACTTTCTTTGCTACTCTAGTGGTTTGGGCATCTGAGCTTATTAGTTCATTTATTACAAGATTAATAATGAAATTGTCATTCAAATTTGAAGTCACAAAAGAAGCATTAAAAGATATGATGGAGTTCCCGGATATTTTACCAGCAGCACTTGCTGTTTGCATTCATGTATTACAAAATATGCTATTTTCAATTATTCACCTTGGATTTACATAATTTCATAAACTACAAATCTTCGCAACAAAAATAAATTATATATACAAAGAAATAAAAATAATGTCTAAAACATGAGTCTATATAAAAATAATATTAAATCAATTAAAAAATATTATTCTACATTTTCCTGCAGATAGCCTTCCCTATATCATTACAATATTATCTACAATTCTAAAATAACAAAATTTGTATCTTTATAATTCTTAATATAAACTCGCCTGGTTCCTTAGAAAACACAAACATCTACTCTATTTACGATGTAGACCTCGAAGTATCACTCATAACTGTATTATTTATAGTATTTATAGCTACTACAGGCTCTACAAAACTAGATACGTTATCTTCCATCTGCTTCTTATATTGATAATCAGTAGTTCCCACTTCTATTTTAATATTCTGTGTATTATATTTAGTTTTCACAGATTTATCATGTTCCAAATTATTCTCAAGTTCTTTACTTTCAGAATTAAGAGCCCTAGAAAAATCTTCTGAAGAATTTGAACTTGTGTTTAAAGACTCCGAAATAGTAATATTGCGACGATTTCCTTCACCTTCATCTTCTGAATCACTGAATTCATCAGAACGTTGAGGTTTATTCCATAAAACTCAGAAAAATTAGCTTTAGATATTTAAGAAAAAAAAAACTTACAAATTTTGCGTTTATCATAATTATCTTCTTGATCTTCACAATTATTATCTCTATCTCGAGGAACATCTTGCATTTGTACACTAGGAGCAAATTTTGTTCTTGAAAGATTTTTTAAAACTTCTACTTTTATTTTTTCCAAATATTCTTTTGAATTCATATTTTGCATATTGCTTGCAGGAACATTAAGCTCATAAGTAGGCCCATAATATTCATAATAATCATTAAATGGCATCTCTATAATTTTATAAGTATCAAAATAACAAAAAAATAAACTAACCAGGCCCTATTTCAACGTCATTAATTAAACCAGTTTCATATGTCCATGTTCGAGAAACATTTCGCATTGTATATCCACCACCACCTAAAACTAATGTAGGTAAACCAAATTTTTTAACAAATTTAACACAAGAAGCATGCCCTTTCATACTCAAATTAAAACAACCAAGACGATCACCTGCAAGACTATCTGCTCCACATTGTAGGACAACTGCACCTGGGCGATACCATTCCATACATGCAGAAACAACTGGTTCAAAAACGTAAGCATATGATTCATCATCAATACCATCACGCAAAGGAAAATTAACAGAATAATATTTCCCTTTTCCAACACCAATATCTCTAAGCTCCCCTGTTCCAGGAAAATATTCACCATATTTGTGAAATGAACATGTCATTACTCTGTCAGTTGTATAAAATGCTTCTTCTACGCCATCTCCATGATGTACATCTATATCAATATAAAGAACTCTAGGATAATACCTTAAAAGTTCAATAATGCCTAAAACAATATCTTGTCATATATTAATAACAACTTATAACTACTTCCTTAAAATATACAAACCATTCACGTAACAAAATCCACTTGCCTCAGATTTTTTTGCATGATGTAATCCACCAGCCCAATTCAAAGCAATATCACATTTACCTCTATTAAGTCTCGCAGCACCTTCTAGGAACAAAACATTTTAAAACAAAAACAAAAAAAAAAAAAATTACCCATACTCCCTCCTCCACTGATAGCACAAAATTCAAATAACCCTTCAAAAACAGGACAATCATCACCAACATTAACTATAAAACATTTAAGAGATTAAAAAAATCATAAATAAAATACATCTTCCTTGTTCTTTAATATAATTATCCATATTTTCAAGAGTTACACGAGAAAGAAATTCAATATAATCATCAGAATGAAATTGACACATTTCATGCTTTGTTGCTGGTTTTGCCCTCTAAAAAATCAACGTAAAAACAAAAAAAAAACATTTTATATACATATATTTCCATTTTTTTATATAATCCATAATTCATAATCAGAGAATGAGTCATTCGAATACGATGAGGTTTCATAGGATGACCAGCGCCATATGCATAATTTCTATGAATGAGAAAAAATAAAAACAAAAAGAAAGCAAAAAAGATACCCAACATCAGCTAATGTTAAAATTTTATGTCAGTAAAAAATTTAAAAGCAAAATAAATATATTTACAATCATAAAAATATGCAACACCTAATCAATAATTAGTTTTATCAAGTTGAAATTCTTTCAAAAAAAAGTACGTCTAGAAGGTTGCCCATTCAAAGCAATTGGCTCCAAAACCTTTGCCTGATTGCTCATTTATTCTTTTCAAATCAAGCCTATTTTTTTAATTTTGAAACAAACTTGTATAAGCATAAGTACTCTCGAAAACCCAAAAATCTAGATTTTAAATCCAAAAATAAAAAAATATAAAAATATTAAAGAACAAAACAAATTCAAATAAAAATACATTTTAAATTTCATATCAAAATAAATAAATAAAATATATGCAACATATATAAATTAAAATATAAAAAATTAAAGATATAGGAAAAACACAGGAAAACATATAAATTAATAAATTTGTGCTTTTCCAATTAATTCATGCTTCGAAGACCATCTTCGACATGATTTACCATAAATAATCTAATAAAAATTAAAAATCTAAAATATAAAAATTATTAACATACCATAGGTACAGTTGCAATAACCGTAAGAAACACAGGTAACGCAAGAACTGTAACAGAAACAACTGTTCCACGGGAAGCAGTTAAACTAGATTTGTTAAAAAGGCTAAATAGAAAAAAAAATAGTACTTATTGATAAAATAACCAACACCAAATACCCAAAAATTCTTCCATAAACATGCGGTAAGTGCTATTTGACTGCTAAAAGGTTTATAACTAAAAATAAGAAAACGAAGACTAACAAACAAAAACTATTTACCAATCAATTGCATAAGTAACAGCCACCGTTTGTATAGCAGACATTCCTGACCCACAAACAAATAACCCCAAAACACAAACAACAAACCAGTTCCATCCTTTCGAAATACCGACTGCAAAAATATACGCACCAACTAAACCAATCAAAGTCCATGGAATGACATCCCAAAGACGCATTTCGGCTTCACGAATTCCGTTATTTTTTTTCGTTTGATATTTGAGTATAATATCATTAAACCATCCTGCAAACAAGGTACCAAGAACACCACCAAAAACAAAACCAAGATTTGTCATACCCACTTGCATCGCAGTAAAATTATATGGGGCAACACTAAAAACCTGTGACTGAATAAACCCGATCGAAAGCAAAAGACCAGCTGAACTCGTAAACGCCAATGAAACCTTAGGACGTAAGCCAAAAAAATATTTTTAAATTTACTAATATACATATAAAACAGCTGGCCACATATTAATAATAATCGGCGTAGATAGAAGCTCCCAAATAGAAACTGTCTTATCTGGAGAGCTCCAAAGTTTCCATTGACGAGGACTCGGTTTCCCATAACCCCATACTTCACTAAGTCCCTCGACCTTGTGTTTCTCCAAGGCGTTATCATCACTAGTTTCCACATCTTTAGCAGCCGTAGTATTACTATACAATTCTTTGGGAAGAACAGTCACCTGAGTCACTGTCCGATTATATTTTGTCTCCGGCATTGTAAAGAAAATAAAAAGCTGAGACAAAATCATAATTGCGGATCCCAACCAATAGAATTTCCTCCATCCAATCGTATCAGCAAAAGCACCTGATATTGGTGTTGAAATATAAGACGAAACAATTAAAGATAAACTGCCCTATTAATAACAATAAAAAATACAATATAACACATACTATGCAACACCATTGTAATACCCACGTTCATGTGTAAAAAATAAATCAGAAACAATCATAGGCCCCTAAAACTCTCATTTAACCCTATTTCATATTTATAAAAAACATCTTCATACAGCAACTTCAATGGGTGCAGCAAACACACCCGACAAAATACGTGCTCCCATCATGCTCCCATATGTCTTAGCAGTCGCAGTCCATATATAGGAAAGAATAACAAAGATATTCGTAAAAAAAAACATCGAACGACGCCCAATCTTCATCGACCATGGAAGTGTAATAAAATTCCCAAACCCAATAACAAGTGTCATCACCGTACTAAACAATGTCACCTGCATCGTCGTAATTTGGAAATCCCTCTCAAGCACCGGATATAAAGAGCCAAATGCATTTATAAAAAAATTTGCAGACCACACTAAAACACCACATATTACATTCATGCACCTTTCTCATTTAAAATTACTCCTTACACCACCCAAATTCATTCATCAATGTAATCCATTTCCACCGCTTTGTCCAGTTTAATGGATCATGAATATCCTCTGTCGGAGCTGGAATCAACGTCCATTCCTGATGTTCTACATCAGACACCTCATCTGTCCCTGGAGGATAATCCAGCTCCTTATCTCCTTTATATTTATAAATCTTATCGAAAATATTCATCTTTAGCATATTCATATTCTTTACAAAAAAAAATACAATAAAATTTCGTTCTCATGTGTCCCTCTTCATTTTTGTTCTGTAAATAGTTTCTTTTGTTTTTTTCCCATCAAGACCTTTTATTAACATCACCTGCATCTAATACTTCGTAATATGCTTATTTATTGTATATATGGAATAATAATTGATAAAAAAAAGAAAACAGTATATATAACGAAAATAAAAATGGTTTATAAAAAATATGCAAGAAAGACACAATAATGCCCGATTAACTCAGTTGGTTAGAGTGTTGTGCTAATAACGCAAAAGTCACAGGTTCGAGCCCTGTATCGGGCAGTTCATTGCACTGCTTTTTGCCTGTTTAAAGACGTAAACTTGGAAAGTATCAAGAAATATAGAAAGAATATAAAAATAGAAAATTATGAAGAAAATTAATAAAGTATATTCAAGAAGAGCACATGTGAGTTTTTTTTTATGTTTTTTTGCGTTTTCTTTAGGTTAAAGTTTTCAAGAAAAATAGGTTGCCTTGGCAATTTGCCTTGGCAACAGAAACTGAGGATGAAAGACGTGAGACGTCATGAAAAGGAGAATAAAAAGTTTTGTATGTTTTTAGGGAGTTTTAAGGGATATTTTAAAGAGAAAAGACGAAAAAAAGATGGAATAAAAGGAAAAACAAAAAATGAATACCCGGGAGACAGCACGTGCAAAATTAGCAGAGCTTCGAGCACTAAAAGCAGCAGGAAAAACACGTCTTGAATCGTATAAAGTAAAGGATGAGGAACGTATATATGATTGGGTAGATGACGAAGGGTACAGGAAGATTGTAAGACAGCGGCTTGATCAAGATGATTTTGTAGTAGACGACAATGGTGAGGGATACGCAGACAATGGGATAGAGGAATGGGAAAGAGAGAGAGAAAGCTCTAGTGAAGAGGAGAAAGTGTATTGTAAGAAAAAAAAGAATAGGAGAATATGTTTACGTTTATAGGGGGAAAAAATGAAAAAAAAAAGACAGAAAAAAAGGAAATAAGTCAGTTTTTTAAAAAAAAGGTACCAGCAACAACAGTAATACAAACAACAGAAGAAGAAATCGACTTTATGGCAAATATATTAGGAGAAATCGATGGAGAAGAAAAGTATACAATATCAAAGAAAACAAGTGAATTGGGATCAATTCCGCAGAAACGTCAGGCATCCCCCCCATTAAAAAATTCAAATATTTTAAACCGACTTGAAAAAGCAAATTCTATATACACAAAGAAAAAGCAGAAGAGTCCTCTAATACATCTATTAAGTGATGGCTATGATATCCCAAATCATCCATACAGCGATACAATGCTATCGGATCCACCATCTAAAGGTGATACTCCATCATCATCTGCCATTAACCAAGCATTCCATAAGCTGAAGACAGAATCGGAAGACGAAGACGAATTTCAAGTAAAACAACTTACAAGACAAAATGTAAAACAAGACAAAACTATTATTCCTAAAAAATATGACGAATTTCCACTTGAATCAACAAAAATTACATTTTTAGAACCAACATCGTCTCCAATTACTGAAAAAATTGACGCATCATCATGGTTAGATATGAATAAAAGTCTGAATATCATGAGTAGTTCGGAGACTTATACAAAAAAAAAAGAGAATTATGAAGATTTTATAGAAGATGACGGTTCTTTAAAAATGTTTTGGATAGATTATACAGATTTAAACAATACTTTATGTCTTTTTGGGAAAGCATATAGTAGAAAATTCCAGAAATATGTAAGTTGCTTTCTTCAAATACACGGTATTATGAGGAATCTATATTTTTTGCCCAGAAAATTTAAATTACACAAAAATCATTCAATAGAAGTTACAATGGGCGATGTTTATGAAGAAGTTTCAGAATTGTTCGAAAAATTTAAAATTGATGAATTTAAATCAAAACCTACAAGTAGAAAATACGTTTTTGAATTTCCAGATGTACCGCATCAATGTGATTATTTAAAAGTCCTATATCCATATACAAAACCAACAATTCCTCAAAATACTTCTGGAAATACATTTAGTCGAGTATTTGGTACAAATACATCGTTATTTGAACAATTTGTATTATACAAAAGAATCATGGGACCATGCTGGTTACATATCAAAGAGCCGCAATTCACATTTGGACAGAATTTTTCATGGTGTAGACTTGAACTAGGAGTCGTAAATCCCGAATGCATTTTTCCTATTTCTGATTCAGAATCAAACTATCCACCACCTCTTTTGACATTAATGAGTATTGCTCTGAGAAAAATCATAAACCATAAGGAAAATAAACAAGAAATTGTGGTTATAAGTACAAGAATCTATGAAAATATATCTTTAGATGATCCAACACCGCCTAATAATTTACCTTGTCAAACTTTTACTATTGTTAGACCTATTAAACAATTATTCCCCACAGGATTTGAAGCATTAGCTAAAAAACACAAAGGAACAATTAAGGTTGAGAAAACGGAATCTTCACTTTTAAATTGTTTTTTAGCAAAAATTCAAAACGTAGATCCTGATGTATATATTGGTCATGAATGGTATACTGTAGATTTTGGCATTTTGTTATCAAGAATAAAAGAAAAAAAAATTATGAATTGGCATCGAATTGGTCGCCTTAGAAGAAAAGAATGGCCCAAAATGTCAGGCCATTCTGGGATATTCGCAGAAAAACTTTTGGCATCTGGCCGTTTAATGTGTGATCTTGCAAACGAATTAGGTCGTTCTTTAATCAAAGCCCAGTCTTGGACATTGTCAGAACTTTGTAGCATTCAGTTAGGTATTGAACGACATGAAATAGATGATGAAAAAGCTATTTTTTCCTGGACCGATACAGCAAAAGGCATGATGGAATATATTATACATTGTGAAGTTGATACGTATTTTATTGCAGCAATTGCTCTTAAAGTTCAAATACTTCCTCTCACTAAACAATTGACTAATCTAGCGGGAAACAATTGGGCAAGAACATTAACAGGAACCAGAGCAGAAAGAAATGAATACATTTTATTACATGAATTTCATCGTGAAAAGTACATTTGTCCCGATAAGACACTTACAAAATCAAAAATAATAGATATTAATGAAGAAGATGAAATAGATGATACAGTCCCACTTAAAAAAAGAGATAAATATAAAGGAGGTCTTGTATTTGAGCCAATAAAAGGATTATATGACAAATATATACTTATTATGGATTTTAATAGTTTATATCCTAGTATTATTCAGGAATATAATATATGCTTTACGACTATTGATAGACATGAATGTGATAACGACGAAAAGATACCAGAACTTCCTGATGAACAAATACCGCAAGGAATACTTCCAAAACTTATCGAAACATTTGTTAATAGAAGAAAACAAATAAAAAATCTTATGAAGGATAAAAATGCATCATCTATTCAAAGAATGCAATGGGACATAAAACAACAAGCTTTGAAATTAACTGCGAATTCTATGTATGGTTGTTTAGGATATACAAAATCAAGATTCTATGCAAGACCACTAGCTGTTCTAATTACTTATAAAGGAAGAGAAATTTTAAGAAATACAAAAGAACTTGCAGAAAGTTTAAACCTTCAAGTATATATTCATATGTGTTGTAACAAACTATTCTAATTTTACTAGGTGATATATGGAGATACAGACTCTGTTATGATTAATACTAATGTTGAGATATTTGAAGAAGCTATTAAAATAGGCAATGAATTTAAAAAACATGTAAACGAGAGGTATAAACTTCTTGAAATAGATATAGATAATGTTTACCAACGTATGTTGCTGCATGCGAAAAAGAAGTATGCAGCTTTGCATTTAATAGAAACTAACGGAAAAATGGAACCCAAAATTGATGTAAAAGGATTAGACATGAAAAGAAGAGAATATTGTATTTTAGCAAAAGAAGCTTCATCGTGGGTAAAAAAAACATAATTTCAATATTCTAATATATCTAGTTATGTTTTGGATCAAATATTATCAGGCAAACAAACTGAATTTGTAGTCGAAAAAATCCATGATTACTTACGAGATTTTGCAAATAAAATGCATATTGGTGATTTTCAACCAGCAAAATTTATTATTTACAATGTTATAAAATAATTCTTTTAAAAATAAATATTAATTTATCTCTAGAAACTTGGGAAAAACCCAGAAGAATATCCAAATGGGAAATCTATGCCTCATGTTCAAGTTGCTCTTAAAAAGAAAGCAAAAGGAGATAGTGTAAAAGTAAATGATGTTATTGGTTATATTATTACTGGAAACGAGAACGACAACAGACATGTTGCCGAAAGGGCATGCCTTCCACAAGAAGTTATAAAGTCTTCGAACATGAAAATTGGTATATATTTTTATAATATCAATTTACTTATTTAAAAACAATAGATTATAATTATTATTTAGCGAATCAAATCCTTCCTCCTATAGAACGACTTTGCGGTCCCATTGAAGGAACAGATCGAACCAGACTAGCAGAATGTTTAGGACTTGATATTAAGAAATATCAGATCAATGAAATCAACAATTCGGAATATAAAATTTCTACATATGAGTCAAACTTAACTGATGAAGAACGCTTCAAAGGTGTAGCAAGCTTTATAATAACTTGTAATTCATGTCATGAAAAAATTGATTTTAAAGGACTTGCAAAATCTAAGGTATTTAAATGGTTATAATGCCAATTCTGTTATTCAATTAAACTAGGAATTCGTTAATTCAGAAGGAATTTTTTGCAAATGTGGGAAAAAAATTCCAATATATACAGTTAGTGCACAATTGGAATCACAAATCCGAAACCACAATTCAATTTATTATAATGCATGGTTATTATGTAATGACCCATCATGTGCAAACCGTACACGGCAAATTGGTGTATATGGAAAACGATGTTCAATCAAAAATTGTCAAGGTCAAATGTATTTTGAATACTCAGATAAAATGCTTTATACACAACTGCTTTACTATGACACTCTTTTTAACGTAAATAAAGCACGAGAAATTGCAAATCAATTTCCAAACCCCGAATCAATACTTATTTGTGCAGAATACAATCGTGAACGTTTTGAAAAGGTGCGATATGTTACACAAAGTTATTTAAATCATAATAGACGTCGTTTTGTGGATCTTCAAAGCATTTTTAGTTTTACATAGCATTCTAAATTGATGAATTAAATTCAAAATTTATATTGTTTATATCAAAATATTAATATGTTTTGATATAATTGTCATTCCTTTAACTCATTCTTCCAACACTTGTCAATACATACAATTTTTAATACATCTTTTTAGTACAGCATTTAACAATTTTAGTGGACTATTCTAGCATTATTCTTCAAAATATTTATTTTAACTAACTTTTGGTAATATTTATTTTTAACATCGTCTAAGAACCTAACCCTTAACAATTAATCGAGAAACGGAACAAAAATTAATTTTTACATTATTGATTTATATTTAAACATTAAATAGACAGTATGTGTTAAAGACAATACAATCTAACACTGCAAAATAATGCATTAAAAATCCTAAAACAGATTTTGAACCTTTTTTTTAAAAAACATTTAATAAAACCAAAAACATTAAAAACGTCTTTAATAGAACAACCGGGTGTAAAATCAGATCATCTGCTAACAACGGAACATCTCTATCTCCGACAGACAGAGTATCAACCAAGTGCTATTAAATACAAAAAACACAAAGCAAACGCTCAGCAAAAGCCTAGCAGGAGCACAGGAAAAGCTTTGCAGAGTATATTTTACAATATTAACAAAGCGCCTTTTGCGCAAAACTTCAATTATCCACATCACGGTGAAACAAGTCGCTAACCGCACCATTGCGGATTTTCCATTACAACAAACAATAACACAAGAACCCCCTCAAAATGTATCGTCTGAAGCAGCAGCATCATTATTTACGCCTCTACCGAAATCACCTATACAAGAACTACCTCAGCTGCAACTTCCAGACGATCTATCAAACGAGCTGACAAATGATATGTCAAATGACTTGACATCCGCTCAAATTGCAACGATGACACCAGAAGAAATAAAACAAAATGTATGTATAGCTGCAAATTCCAATAGAACCATGAAAAGCGAATAATAAAGCTATCATCAAATTGTTAAACAGCTGAATAACTTTTATTCCAACAACTGATATAGTTTTTACTCGAAATTGTTGCTAATCTTGATCTTTAGTTGCACCGTGTAATGAAACAAGTAGCACTATTGCGTCGAATGTTACGAGCAGAGCGTAGAAGCACCGCACATCACACATTACAACATAAATTGTTAACAATAGAACTTCATGAAGCACAACAGTCACAAACAGAGTTAACACGGATACGGCATGAAACAGACCGCTTACTTTTTGAGCTCTCCATTCCCGCAAATGCATGTGCTGTATGTAGACGACATTGCCAAATGATCCAGCGACGACTACGTAGGATATTGCAAGAACAAAAGCATGATGCTCCTACCAGAACACTGCGTACGCAGAAAAGACCAAAAAATAGACTAGCAGCATTGAATACAACACTTAGCACCACACTTAAAACAGCAAACACAGAAACACGCACAAACAGTACTTGTAATGCTCTTTCAACATGCCACGGCCTAATGAGTCCTATCTCGTTTCGTCCTGCACGCCGAAAACAACAGAATACTACAAATGATGATTCTAATATATCCTCAAACACTCTAGAGCGACACTTAACCCATCATTATGCTCTTCGATCATACCAATCTTTACCCATTAGTCCCAATGCTTCTCCATCATTACGGTCATGAGTTTTAACAAATAATTCCCTAATACATCATCTACGAATCAACCAGTCATTTCGTTAATAATTTGTAATTTTCAAACTATCATAGATTCTTTACTCATGTTTTCTAAAAAAGTAATATTTTTTAAAATAATGCACTTTCCCAATGCGTTGTTTAGTTTATCTTTTTGTTAATTATCAATAACAACTAGTGTAGAGTATGTAAATAATTAAATACGTAATTTTTGTTGTTCGCCACCTTTGAAAATACACATCATGAACCATTTCTTGAAAATATCCTTTGCCCAGCGTCCAAAACACTAAATTGTAACACATGTAGCCATTCATCATACATTTACCATAAGAGTAAATATACGGACATAATACTTATACATTACTTCATAACCCGTTTCGTTCCTTTAAATCAAACATAAAGTAAACAACAGGTGCCCTAAAGTTGAACCACAATCGGATCATCGTCAGAATCACCATTATCATATGAATCATTGTCGCTCATATCAACTAACTCATCATTTTCCGAATCATACACCAAAGACGTAGAATGCAGATAGGTTCCCTTTTGAATATTCAAATCTATGTGGAACCGCTGTTTCAAAGTATCCAACAAACACATAAACGCCCTTTTTACTGCATCCAAAGATCCCACTGAAGCTTCTGCATTCAAAATATTACATTCCAACCTCTACAAAAATCATCCATCCAAATATTAAAAACAAAAAAGAAAAAAACACACCTTAAGAGACTTCTTAATGTATCCTCTATCCTGAAACACATCTACAAAAACATCTTCAGGGCAGTATTGCAACTGTATCCTAAATGCATCTAAAAAAAGCCATTAATCTCCCATTTTGTACAATTCTTACCCATCCAATGCACATAAAAGCTCGAAAAAGAACCAATTGCCCTACTACACGACGAAATCAACGTTATCATCCGTTTCCATTGCTCCAAACATGATCCATTCGAAACAAAAATAAAGACAATAAAACACATCTGAAATTCTCCCAAAAAACGCCCAATATCTACCCAATTTAGACCAAAAAAACATTCTAATCCACCCGCACCTCCCAAACACTCTGTCTCAATAATCCGCTCAAGTTCCCAACTTTTGTCCAGAAATCCCTCTGTTACTTCTTGTCCCACCGCTCCTGGACGCCATGTCCGCCGAAGCTCAATCCCAAGCAACTCCATTGTTCCCTCTGCTTCAATCACCGGAAGACCCGGTAATGCTTCGTCTAAATAGGATGATGTTGCTGATGTAACTTCCCATGGTACTGATAACACTTTGTCTAGCATACTGCATGTTATCCAACACATTAACTGCCCAAAAATCGACCTTTTTCCCTCTGTAGACACTTCTCCACCGACTATATGCACGTTTTTACTTATTGTATGCGTGCTTTTATCCACTGTACAAGCCTCTTTCTCCTCTATATCTGCACCTAACGCTCTGTCTCCTACCCTGCAGCCAAACTCCGATATATATGCTTCTGATCCAAGTATATGCGCCTCTTTGCCCACTCTATGCTCTCTATTTTTCTCCACTGGAAAGACAATCAGCCTCTCCTGCACCACTGTCTCCAGTCTTGTCTCTGTTATTTCTCTCTGTAGCATTTCTCTATTACTATTATATTGCCAAATTACACGATCTGCAGCCTCAATTCTAAAGAAAAAGCCCTGACAAAACCCATATTGTCCTTTTTGTGCCTCACAAACTGATATTGTATAATATGCCCAGTGAAGACCCTCAGGAACGTCCTGAAAACCACAGAAATATTCACCTGTTTTCCATGTGTGTCCATCAATGCCAAATAGTGCGCCTCGTGGGAGGTTAAGAACTATGAGTGACGCCATCGTGGACACTTCGCTCTGCTATGTACAGCAGTATATATTATACACATATTAGAATTATATATTATACATGGTATATTTTATACACTATAGACTATACATGCTGTCTATAACATCCATTGTGTAGATTATATATTATACAGTAAATGTTATACAGTATAGATTATATAGTATACGATATACATTATATATTGTATGGTATACAGTATATGCTATATGGCATACATAGTGTTGTAATGTACAGTTGAATGTGTATACAGCATAGTATACACAGCATATTATCAGTGATATACAGAATATGTATAATGTGTATAATATGCACGATACACGTTTGCGGTAAATATTATACACGTGCACTGTACGCACAGAAGCAGCGATATAATGTACAGAGTTTACTGTATATACACCACGTACACAGCAGACACTACTCTGCAGACAGTACAGTGCACACACTCCACATTATATATAGTATGTACAGTATATATACTATTTATACTACGTATATCCTGCACATTATGTATATAATACATAGTATGTATACACAACGTACTGTCTATACTACAATATATACTATACTGCACTGTATACTATACTATATATATATACCATGTACATAGTAAACAGCATAACACAGTATAGATAGTATATATAGTATATATATTATGCTATTCACAGTAGACATTATACATACAGCCTCTGCTGCGTACATTATGCATTCTATACACTGCAGACTGTGACGCTATACGTACCATCCATACTATACTATATACTTATACTCTGCACTGCCCACAGCTAACGTGCACTGCACTTGACCCGCCCCACAGTATACTATGCATCCCAAAGACTATAATATGCGCTCAGCATGCTCACTACACTCTGCTGTAACAAGTGCGCTACACTATACACACACTGTACACACACTGTACAGAGTGCACTACACACCGCACAACGTATATCATACATACATATATATACATACATATATATACATACATATACTATAATTATATCACAGTGTATACCATAAATGCACTATAGACATACTCTTAGATATACCACAGCTATACCGCACTGTGTACACCATAGACATATCATATATATACATATATATACTATACAGACACTATACACATATTATACGCATGTCATGGTTATACTGCACAGTGTATAGTGCACAGTATATACTATAGACATGCTATACACATATCATACACATACCGTACACATACCATAACGTATACTGCACACTGGAAACTGCATGTACACTATGCTGTATACGCTATTCTATACATACACTGTACATATCATACTACATATTATATATCTAGACTATACATTCTGTATGTACCATGCACTACACACCACACTGCACAGCTACACCTGTACACTGTACTGCACACTACATCATGCACTATATTATACTATACACTGCACTGTCTATAGCATAGACCATAGACCACACCTATATACTATGCACATTATACAGCATACTATGCACACTACACTATGTCTGCTATGCACACTACACCGTATACAGTATACATTATGCTACATACAACCTATACTGTATACACTATAGGTACCATGCAGACTATATACACTGCACAGTACATGCTAAACATCACACTGTACACACTATTCTATACACACTATGCTGTGTACACATCAACGGGCACTCGTAGTGTTGTCATGGCAACCATTGTGACTGCTCAGTCCTCGGCAGCGTCTCCACAGCAACGCAACGGCAGACCAACCAGCCATGGCGCCAAAAAAGACGGCGCAGACGGTCGAGCAGACACAGTTGGGGCCGCAGATCCACGAGGGGGAGCTGTAGGTGGCAGTTGGCGCAGAAAATGCTTATCAAAATAGTGTTTTTGGAGTTGCACACATATTTGCAAGTTTTAACGACACGTTTGTGCATGTTACCGACCTCTCGGGGAGAGAGACCATTGCACGGGTGACAGGTGAGTGTGGCCGGCGTATGCACTGCACAGTGCACACATATACAGCATATATGCATGTATGCACAGCGTATACAGCATACACGTGCAATATATACAGCATATGCGTGCAATATATACACAGTGTATGTACTGTATGCACAGTATACATAATATATATTATATACATAATATATATATATACTATATATATAGTATATATAGTATACACGCATATATAGTATACACGTATATGCGCAGTACATGCATAGTGTAGTGTGCACTGTATGCATAGTGCATGCGCTGTGCGCACTAGGCAATACTTAGGGCACAGGTGGGATGAAGGTCAAAGCCGACCGGGACGAGTCGTCGCCATATGCTGCTATGCTGGCAGCACAGGACGTTGCTGCGCGCTGCAAGGAGCTCGGAATCACCGCTCTCCACATCAAGATCCGCGCTACAGGGGGTCCGTCTACACTGCATCCACACCTCTCTGACACACACAGGCACTTCTACCAAGACACCCGGCCCCGGCGCACAGTCTGCGCTGAGGGCGCTTGCCCGCTCAGGCATGAAGATCGGGCGGATCGAGGACGTGACGCCGATCCCCACTGACTCAACCCGCCGGAAAGGCGGGCGACGAGGCCGCAGGCTCTGAGCCCGCTGGACTACACAATATACATAATGTACAGTACACACAATACACAGTATACACAATACACAGCGCCTGCGCCCAGCGACGTCTGCCCTGCGGCGTTGCCATGACAGCCTCCGCAGACGGACGCGCGGCCTGGTTTCCGTGTTGCCATGCTATGTACAGGCCGCCACACCCGCATACACCGCACACTACCCGCACACTACATACAGCACATACACTGTATACAGCGCATATATACGGTGTAATACGGTGTATGTGGCGTATATGCGTGTATGCGACATACTAACGATAAGACTGCGAGCGTTAGGGGGTGTCCGTATATTAACGGGACACACCTTCTGGTACCTCGAGCGAGCACCGCTGCCACCAAACTTCTTGGGCTCGCAACGCCGCGGATCAGCGACAAGCAGTGTGCGGTCGTACGAAATAAGAGCCTTTTTGAGCTCTATTTTGCTCTGCTCATCGGCATACTTCTGGTAATACGCAACGATCGCCTTTGAGATCGCCTGACTGGTTTCATTAGCCTAGCAATGCAGCAAAGCAGCAGAGCAGCAGGCGCCTACCGGATAGCATAGATCTGAGACACGTGACCTCCGCCGGTGACGCGGACACGGATATCGACGTTGGCAAATTTGTCAATGCCGGCAACAAGCAGGGGCTCGTAGACCTGGAAAGTGAGTACAGAAAAGAGGGAGACGGGTACCTTGGGGTACCTTGAGGCGGAGGATCTCGGGCCTAATGAGCGAGACAGGGCACCCGTTAACCTTTAAGAGCCCGCGGCCGGTTTTACAGTGCGCGACGGCGGTCGCAGTCTTTTTCCTTCCGAAGGTCTGAACGGACTCCATCGGGCGCAAACCCTTTTCGCCGCGCCTTATCGAGCGGTGGTTGCTGCGGCAACCAAATGTTGCCATGACAACAGGGGAATGACTTGCACGCGCCGCCGGCTGTCCGTGGCCGCTCTGGATGTCACGTGTATGTCACGTGACATAGAGAAACGGCACGTGCAGCGCGGTTACTAGCGTGAACACACTTATACACGCAGCGCGGCGCCGGCACAAGACGGGAGCCAGCGCGAACAAATATACACAAAAGTGCGCAGAAACACACATAAATAGAAAGAAGCAGCAGAGCCAAAGCTCAGCCCAGCAGCAGAGCCCAGGAAAGACCTAGCCTCAGATAAAACCGGCAGCCAGGGCAGCAGACACGCATGCAGCAGCACGCATCGTCTGGGTGGCGCATCCAGCCGCGCCTTAGCACGGCGTCTCTTGCGCCGCCGTGGAGCGTTTTCTCGCGTGCAGTGATCCTCTCAGTTGCCGCCTTTGCACGGCTCGTCGTGGCCGTCGGCCAGAGGGAGGCGCGCGTAGTCGGGGCAGAGCGGTTCCACGCGGCACGTGACTCGGAGCGCGGCCTGATCACGGGTGAGTCAACTCAGGTCACGTGATACTGTTATTCACGTGATCCAGTAGGATCACGTGACTTTTATGAATATCACGTGACTTCATGTGGGCGAGGCTGATGTTGCAGTGTCGAACCATTTGAGCGTGTAAGTCGACGTCGCAGAAAAGCCGAAACACAAAAGACGCAGCAGAGGGGAAAAGCGGGGGGAAAAGAACAGAATAAACAGCAGAAATGAAAAGCCCATGGCAGGGAAGAGGCTGCAGGTCTTTTTTTCGGAGTTTTTTGGCGATTTCTATGAAGATTTCATGTGTTCCATCTTACAGAAACTAGTATGGATGATCCGCTGATGTGGGGGCTATTTCCGCTGAAAACATGGATGAAGGGGCGTATACGGTGGGCATTAGGAGCAGCAGACATATGTTTTACAGAGCCGCTAAGGGCGCTTTTTTTTTCGCTGGGCCAGACGCTGCCGATCGAGCGGCATGGGGCAGGGCTGTTTCAGGCGGGAATTGATGAAGCTATTCAGCTTGTTTCGGACCCAGCACGGGGGTGGATTCATGTTTTTCCGGAGGGACGTGTCCACCAGGACCCTCAAGAGACGATTCGGTATTTCCGATGGGGTGTTGCGCGTATTATCCTTGAAGCAGCGATGCGTAGCGACCGGCTGCCCTGTGTTCTTCCTATTTTTCTCCGAGGGTTTGACAAGATTATGCCGGAGCAAGAGTCAGCAGAGTTGGGAGATGTGCACTTGGAACAGCAAATGCAAACGAAAAACAAGTCAATGGCACAGCAGCCGCTTTTGCAGCATTTTTTAAAACAGTTTCATTTCTTTCAGCGGTTGCCTCGTCTTGGCCGCAGCATCGAAGTGCATTTTGGATCTCCTGTTCCAGATTCTCAGCTTGCCGGTTTTGTAGATGTTTGGCGAAAGCTTTGCTGGAGTTCCAGAATAAAGGCGTCAGACAAAGATATCCGTTTAGAGGAAACAGCAAAAAAAAAGGAATCGAATGCATTTCCCGAGTCATTTTCAGCATCTATGGTAGAAGATTCTCAAACAGCACGACAGTTGCGTAGTGATCTTGCAGCATTGCTGCACCACCACGTCGAGCGTCTCCGCTACGAAGCTAGCCTCAATAATACGCCTAGTCCAACAAAAAACAGCTCATTATTCTTTTAATACAATTGCTGCTTCTGTTATGCATTGACTAAATTAGGTTTAAATGTCGTCAAAACTTTGGATAATATTGGGCTAAATACCACTCGTCTTGGGCTGGATAAAGCTTGAACACAAATCAAGCATTCGTTACATGCAAACTAAATATTGATTTAATTATGCTAAGCTTTGATTAAGCTTTGACTAAATTTAAATTTAAAATAGTTTTAAAACCAACTAAATATGGCATAAACTTTGTTCAAACATAGATCAAACTTAAACAAAATTCAGCTTGAATTTGAGCTAGAAGTGAACAAGAAATAGTTTAAGTATTGTCTAAACTTAAACATCAATTAAAACTTAATTAAAATTTAACTAAGCCTAGGTTCAAGGTAAATGTATTCATAATCCAGTTTAATTCTAGCTTGGAACTACATTCTGTATCTTTATTGTCTTTTTAGCAGTACCAATTACTGTATGATTCACTTTAGTCGCAAAGCGCAGACTACATAAACTTTCTGATAAATGCTGCACTAATGGTGACAATGTAACAAGCATCAGCGTTTTTGAATTACCACCTAGCGAATATTGCAACAAATATGTCAACTATGTTCAATGTAAGAGAATTTCAGAAAAAAATAGAAAGAAAACCTTTGAATTGCGGTATGGAATATGGCCTTTTGAATTACCTAAGGAATGAATAACGTCGCCTAAGCAACTAAGACTTTTATTGATTGCTTGTGTCTCTTTAAGTCGGTCTCCAACGCTCTGACTATGTGATAAACGTTCGGATCCGGCCAAATCAATCAAATTAAGTGTGCCTTCAGATATTTCGCCTGTTATAGTATTCGTACCATGAAGAGTTAAAATAAAAACAGAATGAGAACGACTAGATCGTTCATTTGCCTCTGTTGCTGCAACAGAACGATTATTTGACGCCTTTTTCAACAAAGTAAACACTTTAGTTGGTGTATCAAGCACTACAGTTGTCAAATCAGTTACAATTGTTTTGCATTCTTTTGGATCGTGTCGAATTTCATGCTTTTTCTTGTCAAATTCATCTGGATGGCCAAGCAAGTCATTAATATGTTCATTATAAATCTCGAGAAATTGGCCCTCCATCGAATAGCACCAGCCTTTCTCTGTTAAAGCATTAATAGTCTCATAAATTTGATGTACTGCACGTGGAATCATTCCATCTTCAGCACACATCGTGTATGTCTTTCCAGAACCCGTTTGTCCATATGCAAAAATACACACATTATAACCATCCAATGCACTTTGCACGAGCTGAGAAATTTCATCAAAGACTTCATTGTTTGAGCATTTTGGCGAAAAAACCTATACCTGTTAATTGAAAAGAGCAAATAAAAACTATTACTTTGTCAAAAGTGAAAGGATAACTCTTAGTATGAACTGATCCTAAAGATGATTCTGTCGTTTGTCCAATAATTTCAATTTCTTTTCCTTCTTTTGATTCATCGGGGTATTTGATATCAGCAAGCCCATTTTCAAATTTTTCATGTTCCAAAAATGGTCTGACTCTACATAACACACGGATATTTCCTTTAAGCTCTTGAATTTGGTTATGTAGCTTTCTACGCAATGTCTCTTCTTCTCTAAGTTTTCTGTGGCATATTTCTTTCTCTTCTTGAGCATTTTTGGCAGAATCAGAAAGTTCTATAATACATGCTTTTTGCGAAGCAACCTGAGCTTCCAACTTTTCAATCTCACTACGAAAGACAGATACAGATGATTCAAGAGTTAAATTCGATACACACTTTTCATTTACAGCATTCTAGAAAATATCAAAATCAAAAGAAAAGAATATACTTGACTTACACGAAGAGAAGCATTTAAGACTTTCTCTCTTTCAAGATTAGACATAGCATCATCTAAGGATGCTTTCATCATTTTCAATTCTCTCTCTTTTGCATCAAATTCTAGGTCAATCTTCTGTTTTTCCAAAGCAGTTTCTGTTTTAAATTTCTGCAACGCTACAACACTCGCAGAACACGCTTCTTCTACCATAATTTTATGTTTTTTCTCCATTGTTTCAATTTCATTCTTATGGTTACTCATCAACGATTCTAGTTCCTGTTTTCCAGCTTTTTTTATCTCATTTATTTGGTCTTTATACGCTTTTTCAAGGGATTCAGATTCATCTCTGTGTTTTCTTTCAAGACTCTCAATATCATCTCTATGTTTTCTTGTAAGATCATCTATTTCATTTCTAAAATTACGGCGCTCATCATCCAGTTTTCTTTCAAGTTCTATAATTTCAGATTTTAATTTATTTATCTGCTCATCGGTTTCTATTTTCCGAGTCAGCAAAGAAGATCTCACAGTTTCTAATTCAGTCATCAAACTAGCTTTAACCAATTCCAGTTCATTTACTAATCTTTATAAAAAAGTCTTCAAAAACATGGAAAAACTCACATTTATGACGTTCACTTTCAAGTGCAGTATAAATTGCATCCTTTTCAGTATTCCCAATCGAAATCTGTTCTTTCAGCTCAGAATACGCAATTTCCATATCTTCAAGTCTTCCTCTCGTATCCCAAGCAGGACGCTTAGGCCTATCACCCAAAACCTTAATATTTGGCCGTTGGACCGACTGAGAACAAGGTATTTCATTAGATAAGCTTCTCCCAAGAATGGAGGAGGACGATAAATGACTATTTTCATTCAATGAACGGCTTAAACCAGATTGGCATATCTTTTGATAACTGGATGAGGCTGGTTTACTTTGTAATAATGTAGATGATTTATAAACACTGGTAGATGGCTTTCGAGATGCACCTGCACGCTCTACAAGCGTTTTTCTCTCAGAGATAGTAGTATTTTTACGTTTGATAGGATCCAATACTGATCCATCTGATCTATCAGCAGTTCTCTTTGTCCCTGAAATACTTTTTTGTGGAATAATATTAGCCGATGAGGTTGAATCAGCCAATGGATTTATTTTCATTCTTGTCATTGGTGATACTGTTTTGGACAACGGCTGTGGGAGCCTTGACTGCTAATAAAAATAACGTTTAGCACTATTTTTTACTCAAAAAACGCAAATATACCGTTTTTTCATCCATTTTACTCACTAAATGGCTTATACGAAGATTTAAACCGTAACATAAACAATGGTTGCTGTAACAACCGCGTGATTAGAGACAAATTATAAAGTTTTCTATTCAAGAAGATTTATAGACAAAAAGCATACTAATATGACGTATTATTTTTAGAAACACAGTGAACATATAATTTTGTGTATAAATCTAGCTTTTTGAAATATATGTTTTTTTAAATAGAAATAATCTTTTTTTGATGTCTAAAATAAAATATTTTTCAATACAGATTGGATACTTATTATTAAATGCAAATTGAGTTAATTTATAAAATATTATTTTTATTTTTTTATGGTCAAATTAATCACATTAAAAAATTAACCAAAATGACGATAAACCATTCATATCATTGTATGTGTGTTTTTTATTGAAAACAAGATCTTTAAATGCTGAAAATTACATAATTTCTATTGGAAAAAACAAAAAACACAATATAATATCAAATTAACTTTTTTTTTTGATTAAAAATATGTTTTTTTCATATTTTTTCTAAACATCAAATAATCTTCAATATTTTTTTTATTCAATCACTTAAAAAAAATTCAAGGATTTTTCAAGAAGAACAGCTAATGGAATTTATAAAAATACATAATATCTATATACATTTGTTCAGATATATGTAAATTGTATCACAAATATATTTAATAACAAATGGAAGACAATACAGAGTTTTTGTCTAATTTTCAGGGTAAAAAAACATAATAGCAAAATTCAAGAAGTGAATAATACTTCTTAAAGGAGGGAATTCATTAGCGGAAGCAGATCCCGGTCCTGTTAAGGATTTTGTTGCAGAACATGGAGGACATACTGTTATTACCTCTGTTTTAATTGCTAATAATGGAATTGCTGCAGTAAAAGAAATCCGCTCAATAAGAAAATGGTAACTCAGAGGAAATTCCAATTCCTTTACTTTACTTAGAATAGGGCATATGAAACATTTAATAATGAACGAGCAATTCAATTTACAGTAATGGCAACACCAGAAGACCTCAAGGTCAATGCAGATTATATTAGAATGGCGGAACAATATGTAGAAATTCCAGGAGGGAGCAATAATAATGTATCATATAACATTAGCTTATAACCATAATTAATATATATGTAGAATTATGCAAATGTAGAGTTAATTGTTGATGTGGCAGAAAGGTATATAATCAGAAACAAGTAGAAAATTCATATTTCTTATTTCCTTTTAGAGTGGGCGTTCATGCAGTCTGGGCTGGATGGTAATATTTTTCTAGATCCTTATTTATTATTAATATCATAGGGGACATGCTTCTGAGAATCCACGATTACCAGAAATGTTGTCTCAAAGCAAAAAAAAAATTGTATTTATTGGGCCATCATCGTCAGCTATGAAATCCCTAGGAGACAAAATCTCATCAATTATTATTGCACAGTCTGCCAACATTCCCTGTATGCCATGGAGTGGAAGTAATGTCAATAAAGTACAAATTGATAAAAAATCTGGAAAAGTTTTTATTGAAGATAGCGTTTATCATGAAGCATGTGTAAATACCCCGGAAGAGGGCCTTGAAAAAGCTCTTGCTATAGGTTTTCCTGTCATCATCAAAGCAAGCAAAGGTGGAGGGGGCAAAGGAATTCGAAAAGTTGAAGATAAATCATATTTTAAATCATTATTTCTACAAGTAATGGCAGAAGTTCCAGGTTCACCAATTTTTATTATGAAATTAGCAGAAAATGCACGTCATCTGGAGGTGCAAATTTTAGCAGATCATTACGGAAATATTATTTCATTATTTGGTAGAGACTGTTCTGTACAAAGAAGACATCAGAAAATTATAGAAGAAGCACCAGTAACTATTGCGAAACCAGAAACATTTTCTGCTATGGAAGCAACTGCTATAACTTTAGGAAAGATTGTTGGTTATGTTTCAGCAGGGACAGTGGAATATTTATACAATCACACTGATGATAAATTTTACTTTCTTGAGCTAAATCCCAGGTTACAAGTAGAACATCCTACAACAGAAATGATAACAGGTGTAAATCTTCCTGCTGCTCAACTGCAAATTGCAATGGGTTTATCATTGCATAGAATTAGAGACATAAGATTATTTTATGGCCTTGATCCTCGTACAATTACAGAAATTGATTTTGATTTTTCTAATAGCGAATCATTACAAACACAACGTAAACCTCAACCTAAAGGTCATACAACAGCATGCCGTATTACTTCTGAAGGTAAATTCAAATTGCATATTTAATTAATACTGAACTTTCAAAAAGATCCAGGAGAGGACTTTAAGCCATCCAGTGGGATGATGCACGAACTTATCTTTCGCTCTTCTTCAAATGCATGGGGATATTTTAGTGTTGCAGCACCAGGTGGCATTCATAATTATAGCGATTCACAATTTGGACATATTTTTGCGTTTGGTGAAAACCGTACAGCTTCAAGAAAACATATGGTAATAGCACTCAAAGAATTAAGCATCAGAGGAGACTTTCGCACAACAGTAGAATATTTAATTAAACTATTAGAAACACAAGATTTCGAACAAAACACAATAACTACAGGTATATTAATACATAAAATTATATATCCCTGTATTTATATTATTATAGAATGGCTAGACACACTTATTCTTCGCAAACTTACATTAGAACGTCCAGATAAAATGATTGCAGTTGTTTGTGGTGCAATTATAAAAGCACACGTAGCAAATAAAGAACGAACCTTGGAATATAAAACGTGTCTTGAAAAAGGTCAGGTATTAAGTCGTGAAACTTTAAAAACAGTTTTTTCTATAGATTTTATATATGAAAAAGAAAAATTCAAATTCACTGTAACACGAAGTTCTATTGATTCATATAATGTATTTATCAATGGATCGAAATGTATAGTTGAAACAAGACGTCTTAGCGGAGGAGGTCTTTTGATACTTTTGGATGGAAAGTCTCATACAGTATATTGGTCAGACAATAAAACAAGCACAACAATGAGTATCAATGGGAAAACATGTATACTAGAACAAGAAGATGATCCTACTCAATTAAGATCACCATCTCCTGGGAAACTTGTAAAGTATTTAATTCAAAATGGAGAACATGTAAAAAAAGGACAAACCTTTGCTGAAATCGAAGTAATGAAAGTAAAGGCATTTTTCAATATTGAAAATAAACCCTAATTCAAAATAGATGCATTTATCACTTACAGCAATAGAAGATGGAATAGTGCAACTAATAAAACAACCTGGAGCTACTTTAGAAACAGGAGATATTCTTGGAATTTTAACAATGGACGATCCATCTCACATAAAGCATGCTAAACCTTTTGAAGGACTATTACCCTCATGGGGTCTACCGCAAGTCATTGGAAATAAACCTCCTCAGAAATTTAATCAACTAATTGGAATTCTAAAAAGTATTTTACAAGGTTATGATAACCAAATGTTAATTGCATCAACTTTAAAAGAATTAATGGAGGTTTTAAAAGATCCTGAACTACCTTATGGTGAATGGCATTTTCAATTTTCTGCATTATCATCCAGCATTCCATCAGAACTGGGCTCACAACTCATAGATATTGTTGAGAATGCATATTCAAACCATAAAAAATTCCCAGGAAAGAAGATATTGCGAAAATTTGATCAATTTATTAAAGAAAACATACTATTAGATGATATAGAAATACTGAAAATGAAATTAAGTACCCTTTTTCAAGTTTCATTAAGATATAAAGATGGGATAAAAGTTCATAAATATTCAGTACTTTCAAGTCTTTTAGAAGAATATTGGGAAATAGAAAATCTCTTCGATTCACAAAATGTCAGAGAAGAAGATGTTATTTTGCAATTAAGAGACGAAAACAAAGACAATGTAGACAAAGTGCTTGAAATAGGTAGTTTTCATTATTTTATTTTATAATTTCTAATAAACTAGTACTATCACACTCAAAAGTAAATGCAAAAAATGATTTAATTTCTGCAATATTAGATGTTATTAAAACATGTCCATCTTCAGATATTTCAAAATACATAGGTTCATCTTTACGAAAACTTATTGATTTAGAATCACGAAATGCAACAAAAGTATCACTGAAAGCAAGAGAAATTTTAATTCAATGCTCACTCCCATCTTTTTCTGAAAGAATTTCTCAAATGAAACATATTCTTCAATCATCTGTTATTAAGGCAGAATCACGTGACAAATGGAAATATACAACACCAGCTCTTGAAATTTTAAAAGAACTAATTGACTCTAAATATAATATTTTTGATGTATTACCTTTTTTTTTCGCACATAAAAACCATTGGATATCATTAGCAGTACTTGAAGTTTATGTTCGTCGAGCATATAGAGCGTATTCTCTTTTAAACTTAGAATATCATATAGATTCAGGTATTCCATTTATAATTTCATGGAAATTTCAATCAAGATTATCGACTATTCAAGGAATTAACAAATATATAGCCACTCAATTGTCGTCAATATCAACAGAATTTACCAAGAATGGGAATCTTAAAAGAGTTCCATCTGTTGGTGATATGTCATCCACTATCTTCAACTCAAACTTATCAAGAACTGGAGTAATTATACCTACAGAAACATTAGATCAAATAAAAGACCAACTTCCACGGGCTTTAAGCAAGTTACCTGTTGATAAGGAAACTACAAATGATTACGAAGGAGAAAAATACGAAGTCAATTTATTCAACCAATTAAAAAATTCAACTTCAAAAAAACAGCTTATACATGTTCTTAATATTTTAATTCGCAACCAAGAAAATCTAGACGACAAAACCATAATCGACAAACTACGCCCAATAGTTACAAATTATACTCTATTGTTTCTCCGTCATAAAGTAAGACGAGTTACTTTCGTTTGCGGTTGTCAAGACGAATCGTCTAATCCTTTATATTATACTTTTCGAGGACAAGAAGACCTTTCAACTGATATTAAAAACATATACATAGAAGACAAAAGTATACGTCATATTGAACCAGCATTAGCATTTCAGTTAGAACTCGGAAGATTATCAAATTTTGATATTGAACCTGTTTTCACAAGAAACAGAAATATACATATATACAGAGCTATTGGCAAAGAAGCGCCAGGAGATAAACGATTTTTTAGTATATATTATTAGAATTCATTTTCTTTTACTAATATTATCCAGTTCGAGCATTAATCATACCAGGAAAATTAACAAATGAAATTCCTACAAGGTACATTTATTCAATTAAATATTAAAACTCATAAATAAAAAATATAGCGAATATTTAATATCAGAAACAGATCATTTAATGAATGATATTTTAGATGCATTAGAAGTAATAGGAGTAGAATATACGGTTTAATTACTTATTTTTGTATTCATCAATTAATATCATTTTAGGATTTAAACCATATCTTTATTAACTTTATTCCAGTATATCAATAATTTTCCTTCTAATCCAAACTTATTTTGCATAGAATTTTAATCTAATTTCAAATGAAGTTGAAGCGACATTAGGAGGATTTATTGAGCGATTCGGACGACGACTCTGGAGATTAAGAATAACATCAGCCGAAATACGAATTATATGTACTGATTCTTTAACTGGACTTGCATCTCCACTACGGATTATTATTTCAAATGGTATAAAATCTATTTTTTTTACATATTTAAAACAAATTTTTTAGTATCTGGTTTTGTTGTATGTTTTGAACTTTATACTGAGGTAAAAACGGAAAAGGGTAACTATATTTTTCAATCTATTGGCCCTCCTGTTATCTCACCAACAATTGTATACAAATTTTAATTTTTATATAGGGATCTATGCACCTTCGTTCTATTACTACACCATATGCAACTAAAGAATGGCTTCAACCAAAAAGATACAAGGCACATCTTATAGGGACAACATACGGTACATTGAACATAATGTCTTATTATATTACTCACAAAACACTTTTTAGTATATGATTTCCCTGACATTTTTAGACAAGCCGTACGAATATCTTGGCAAAAATACGCTCAAAACAATAATAACTACAAAATGCCAGAAGATATTTTAGAAGTCAAAGAATTAGTAATGGATGACAAATTACAACTTCAAGAAGTTATTAGAGAACCAGGAACCAATTCTATAGGAATGGTAGCATGGTTAGTTACGGCCAAAACACCAGAATATCCACAAGGACGCCGATTTGTTCTTATTGCTAATGATATTACTTTTAAAATAGGCACCTTTGGTCCAGATGAAGATCAATATTTTCTAAAAGCAACTCTTTTAGCTCGTCAATTAAAAATTCCACGAATATATTTGTCTGCTAATTCTGGTGCACGCATTGGCCTTTCAGAAGAGCTTATACCACATTTTTCAGTAGCATGGAATGATATTAAAAATCCAGAAAAAGGATTCAAATACTTATACTTTACACCAAATATATATAAGCAATTCAAAGAAAACAATAAAAAAGATTTCGTTGCAGAAAGAATTATTGAAAATGGTGAAGAAAGGTTCAAAATTACAGCTATAATTGGTGCAGAAGATGGGTTAGGAGTTGAATGTTTAAAAGGAGCAGGACTCATTGCAGGAGAAACTTCTCGTGCATATGAAGACATTTTTACTATAACTTTAGTTTCATGTAGATCAGTTGGTAGGTTATGCTAAATTTAATTTTATTCACTTAATATCTAAGGTATTGGTGCCTATCTTGTTCGATTAGGCCAGCGTACAATTCAAGTGGAAGGCCATCCTATTATTTTAACAGGAATATCTACAATTAATAAATTATTGGGATGTGAAGTGTATTCATCAAATTTACAACTAGGAGGTACTCAAATTATGTATAAAAATGGCATATCTCATTTAACTGCAAAAAATGATTTTAATGGAATTTCTAAAATAATGAAATGGTTATCATATATTCCAGACAAAAAAGACAATCCTATTCCAATTTTACCTTCTTTAGATTCATGGGATCGAGATGTAGAATATGTTCCATCAAAAGGTACTTATGATGTTCGATGGCTTATCGAAGGGAAAGAAGAAGATAACCACTTTTTTACTGGACTCTTTGATAAAAAATCATTCCATGAAACTTTAAGTGGTTGGGCCAAAACTGTTGTTGTTGGTCGTGCAAGGTTAGGAGGAATCCCTTTAGGTATCATTGCAGTAGAATCTCGCTCTATTGAGAATATTTTACCGGCAGATCCTGCTAATCCAGAATCCTATGAACAAAATATTATAGAAGCAGGTCATGTATGGTATCCAAATTCTGCATTTAAAACAGCACAGGCAATTAATGATTTTAATTATGGAGAACAGCTTCCTCTTTTTATTTTAGCGAACTGGCGAGGATTTTCAGGTGGTCAACGAGATATGTTCAATGAAATATTGAAGTATGGATCATATATTGTAGATGCTCTTTCAAAATATAAACAGCCAGTTTTTATTTATATTCCACCTTACAGCGAATTAAGAGGAGGATCTTGGGTTGTTATCGATCCTACCATTAATGAGGATATGATGGAAATGTACGCAGACGAAGAATCTCGTGCAGGAATTTTAGAACCAGAGGGAATAGTTGAAATCAAATTTAAAAAAGAAAAATTATTAGCATGCATGTCTCGTTTAGATTCTACCTACGCTTCATTAAAGAAACAACTTCAAGAGCCTAATTTGTCTCAAGATCAATTATTTCAAATAAAAACTAAAATAAACGAGAGAGAAAAACTTCTTCTTCCTATCTATCGACAAATAAGTATCCACTATGCAGATTTACATGATCGCCCAATTAGAATGAAATATAAAAACACAATTAGACGGTCCTTACAATGGTCTCAATCTCGAAGATTTTTCTATTGGAGATTACGCAGACGTTTAAATGAACATTACAAAATACAAAAAATAAGAAAAGTTAATAATAAACTATCTTTTCATGAGTCTGTTGAAATTTTAAAAACCTGGACATGTCAACTTTCTAATAATGATCTTAACTGGGAGGATGATGATAAAGAAGTAGTACAAATTCTTGAAAAAAACGAAGAACATATACAATTTTTAATTAAAGAACTAGAACAAACAACTATATCTAACGAAATTATAGATATAGCTAAAACTAACAAAACTGGTGTTCTTAATGGATTTTCTAGGATTTTAAAAGAAATGCCAGACCAAGAAATAAACGATATTATTAAATTATTGTCTGAACGGAAAATAATTAAGTGAATATAATTTATAATCTATTTATAACAAATAATTTTCATTATATATTGTCAAAATAAACACAAAAGAAATCTTTTCTAAACAAAAATTGAATCCATTGTTTTCATTGTTAATCATTACAACACAATTACTCATAATGATAAATGTATTAGTAGTATCAATTCAAAAAAATCATATATAAAAGAAATAACAAAACCAGCATCCTGAGTTTCATTAGATATAAGAAAATCTATTAACCAAAATTTCAAGTATATTATCATTTTGAAAATAAATTTATAACATGAATCATCAATAAAATATGAGCATTAGAAAATAAAGAAAAAAATATCTACAAACAAAAAGAATTAATGAAAAACCAATCTATATGATTAAACAAAGATAAAATTTCAAAAAAATTGTATATAAATCATAATATATTTTTTTTGAAAAAAAAAATTATATAATTATTCTATAAGCTAAAGATAATATATACAATAACCATAATTTATTAGACAACAAACATTTTTAAAAATATATTGATTTTTTTCTATATTAAAATCTAACATCGAGAACCCCATTTCATAAAAAACTAATAAAAATGGTAAAAATCTAAATTTTTATAATGTTTTTGTCATTTTAATATCATTGCTATTAGGCAAATACATCATCAAAAAAACAAGCAAAAAGAAACATTGCAGCTATAAAAAAACTAAAAATTGGAGGATTTATTAGTAATTTAATTTTTATTGGTATACGTCTAATATATTATTATTCAACAACAACAAAGTACACATTTGTTTTGTATTTTTTGACATTTTCTCTTTCCATGGGTCTATCTTATTTACTTTGGTCTATGGGTTCACCGAAATATGAAAAAGAACACCTTAAATTTCCGGGAGAAGATCTCAATCAAAATGGAGTTATCAAATACATGTTCTATACTATTTATGTAACATGGAGTATCCACATATTAGTTGCTATATTTTCAGATAAAGCATGGCTTCTTTATCTTGTACATAAAACATTAATTTATTCAAACTTTTCAATAACTTTTAACAGGTGTTATGTTTTCCGCTTTTCAAGAATACTCAATCACTAAATTAATATCAATAGAAAAATATTTTTCAAAAAAAATAAATAAAATTCAAGAAACATGAAATAAACCGCTAAAATATCAATTATATACATGCACTTTCAATTAAAAACAGCTTTCTTTAAAAGTTTGTCATAAAAATATTAGGAAATAATTCACATAATATCTCATTGATTTAAACAGAGCATTTTAACATTGTTATCAAAGTTATATACCAGTCTGTAAAAAATGGAATCTCAACAAATATCTATTCCAATACATTGTATGCATTCTATATATTCTATCTAGAAAATACAAATCATTATATACTTACCTTATACATTTTCATTTTTATCCTTTTATATCTTAGATTAGCATTTTATTAACGATTAAGCCTTTCATGACAGCGTAAATCACATCGTTTTTTAAAACAAAATAAACGCAAAAATATAGCAAATTAAATAGACAAAAACACATTGGATCACAGGAAATTCAATAAAATATCATATTTCAGAAAGCTAATCTGAGTAAATTCTTTTTTTTTCCAAAAAACAACCTTTTTAAGCAATCTACAGATTTCTCCATATTTTTAATATGTTAATCCCTAAAGAAATAAATATTAATGGAGAACATAAACTTATAAAAGAAGAAAACATATCTCTTCATGAAGAAGATGGTTTTTGCAGTTCAAGCCATAACGATTTAACGTAATGACATGTGAAACAGTATATATTAATATATAATATTCATCTTTTTTAGGGATATTCATTCTTATAAAGAACGATGTAAAGAGCTAGAAAAGGCATTGATGGAAACCCGTTCTGCTTTAGATGACTTTCAAATAACAAGCAAAGAATTTGAAGATGCTCTAGAACAAGAACTTGAACATACAGAGAAACAATACCAGGCATTAAAGGAAAAGAACTTGTCACTACAAAAAGAAGTAGAACGATGGAAGGCATGAAAAACTAAATAAAGGAAATTCTACTAATGTTTTTGCAAAAGAACATGTATGAACAGTATCGAAAAGAAAATACAATATCAACATTAGCAATGCAACAAGAAATTGAAACACTTAGAGAAACACATAAATCTATCAAGTCTAAAGTTACTGACCTGGAACTGAGCAATGATGCAATAGAACGCAGGGAGAGGTATAAATAGATGATATTATATTTTTACTAATTTTTTTCTAGAGCAGTTCAATCATCCTTTGAAGATTTAGGGACTAAATATAATAAAGTATTAGAAGAAAATGCTCTTCTTGAAGCAGAACTTGCTACCCAAAAGTCACTAGAAATCGATAACCAAAGATTAAAAGATGAGCTGCGTGACACATGTCTTGAGCTTTCATTAACAAAGGAAAAACTTAAGCAACTACAAGCAGAAAAAGAAGAAATAGCATCAAAAGTGTTACTGTGGCGCCATACACACCGTCCTCCTAACTCTTCAGTAACACAAACAACTATACCAACGACAAATGCAATTCAGGAAGAAGAAAAACAAGCAACAGACGATGATCAGATTAATACATCATCCATAATACCAACACAGGAAACAAATGAAAAGCATGCCCAGCCTTATTCAGTCAAAGTGGTGCAAGAAATGACAAAGCGTGTCAAAGTATTAACTTTTTTTTCGATAAAAAAAATAACCATTAATAGAATCTTGAATTACGTCTTCATTCATGTCGTATGCTAATAAAGCCACTCTCATCACGTTCAACACAATATGGTTCACCTCTCCCTATTATGATGCCTAAATTAAACAACCATCATGACAAAGCATCAGAAACTACGGACTCATCATATCATAGGCCTGCATCATCACCACCAAGTCTCCAGCATACAGAAACATCTCAGAGAGACTCATCAATAAAAAATACTGAATCGCTGTCTAACAATTTATTAATTCATTCACATAAATCCAAGATGCCAGTAAGCAAGATAACTCCTAAGACACCAGAAACATCACCACTTAAGAAAAATACACATGAATCACCTAGTAATATGAAAAGTAGTCTAAATAGATCATTCCGAAGGTTTTCAATAAAGAAAATGGCATTTGAAGGAAGTCCTATGAAATCTCCAAAAAGACAAGCCATGCCTTCTGCAATACCTGTTCCTAAAGAAGGACTTAAAAGGAGGATATCTAATATTCCTCAGAGCATCCATCCTATAAAACTTACACAAAGCTTATTGAAAAAAAAAAATAGCAACATATTTGAAACATCGTCCAACCATCCTCAACGGAAGATTATCCATATGTCAAGCCTAATCAACTTATCTAGACATAAATAGAAAATACACAGTGCGGCTCGAAGCAATGCCATAAATACCCTACAAAACAGTCATAAAACAATAACAAATAACATTATAAGAATATACCATTAATAACTTCACAGAAAACCTTTTGACGATACCAAGCAACAGTTTTTAGAACACATAAAAGCCATTTGTTTGTGCATACAAACCCTCTATGTAAAATACCATTTTAATTGTATTTTTTAGGATATTTCTAAACACTTAACAATATAAATTTTTAACACCAAACATATTCTGCATCAATCACCATTCTCAGCTATTCATGCTCTATGGATTCTCATCTCATCTCACCCCGGACCATCCCATATCTAAAATTCAATCCTTGTTTGAAACATCACAGGTATTTTTTTGCAATCATTTTCACCTTTTGCTCAAATGCAAAAGATGTAATTGGCATGTCAACCTCATAAAAAGGATTCATCAAACACTTTGTATACATATCATAGACCTCCTGAAAAAAGTGCCGGATCCCATCTTCATTGCGAATTTCATGCAGCAACATGAACTTTATATCTAAAAAGTTAAAAATACATAAATAAACACAAAAATCCCACTTCCTGCAGTAAGAAATGTAGAAACCATCGCTTGGTGGAATGTATCAAGTGATTTCATGTACCTTTAAATATAATTAGTATAACTCAAAAACTGCCTCCTTCAAAGATAAACTTTTTAGGGCTAATTCAGGGTTATTCTTCATAATATCAATTTAGGGTATCAATTTAGGGTTAGGGTTGGACACCACTTAACACAAGCTCCTCCAGTAAAAAATAAAGCTTTCCAGCACATTGTATACACCATATGCATTAAATACACAAACAAAACGCATATAATAACCATCTATGCACCTAAACACTGCCCATATACAACCCTACTACTGCATTGCTTATCTCTGTATCTGCACCTATATTGGCTATTCATACATACATTGCTGGCGATACCCATTGGATCTCCTCAACCAAGTCAAGTGTTGCATGCACAATAAACTGGTTGCGGTGGCGAGTCTCTTCCCGAAACTATACGCGCATATAAGCCATATAAACGCAGTAAAATAGCACAAACCCGTGCAACACCATCTCCTCCTGCTTTACGAGTGCCAAACTCTGCTTGAAAAATCGGGTTGTCTTTTGTACCTACAATAACAAGGAAATACGACATATTTATAGTTATCGTAAGCCTCGGAAGGTATCACTTATAGCCGAACACATATATCCGGTGCAAAAGATAATTATCACGCATTGATCCACGCATATATACAGTCAATTACTTCATTTGATACATGCAAACACACATGCCAATTTATAAAGCACTTTTATGTATATATCTAACAACATCACATCATATTCTTATGTATTATAGTTTTCCGTATATTTGACAGAATCTAATGAATAATATACACAAAATACACTATATAATCAATATATACACATTATATGCTTTCTATATGCTTTCCTCACCTCTCAACTAGTGCACGATATGGATCCCGTACACATCCCAGGTGCCTGGCAATATGGATGGATAAGCAAAGAAAATATATCATTTGAAGCAGAAGAACAAGATAAAATGCAAGAATGCAGCAATATAGAGGAACATTTGGAGGAAGTGAATGCACGTCTAAAAGCCCTTTCAAATACAGATGAAATAGAACAATGGATCGAATCATTGGAAAAAGAACTGGAGATTCTTGAGGAAGAAGTAAGTATTAAGGAAAAATAGAAGAAATAGAGAAAACTGAAGGCATATGTGCAGGAAAAAAAAACAATATCAGAGACTATATATGCAAAGGAAAACATACAGGAAGATAGAAAGAAACTTGAGAGATATAGAAAGGCCATTGAGGAGTGTATAAAGGAAGAAAGAAAAGAAGGGAAGATTGGGGAAATTTTTTTGGAAAAAGAAGGGGAAATAGGAAGCAAAAAGGACAGAGAAGAACAAAGAAAAACAGAGAACCAAGAAACAGCATTTTTTATGCGATTATATGCGTCAATAAAGCTTTTATGGCGTCTTGAGGACGCTAAAGGATGTTTAACGACGTTAATAGGCCTAGAAAAGCGAAGGTTTTTACATCAAATGCATGTTAAACAAACTAAGTATGTAATACAGCGATGAAGTAAAGAAATATCTTGAAACAGACGAAAAAAGGGCATTAAAAGTATACCAGGAACTGATTGAGTGGAAAAATGATACTAAAAAGAGCTATAAAGGAAGAGAGCAAGGTTTGACGCATGTAGAAGCATTTATCCGGACGAAAATACATGATTTATGGGGAGAAATGGAAAAAAGGCTCTGCAGGTACATATTTTAAATATTTATAGAGAAATAAACAAGAAAAAGAGATTTCCGTGGGCATTTGGAAAAAATAGGATGGCCAGATAAAATCAAAAAAGGCATTGTGCCGGATCCCAACTGTTTTCAACGCTTTCGGATGAGTTTTCAGACATTATTGACGCAGCATCAAGAAGTGTATAGTATCCTTGGTAAAAAAACAATAAAAGTGAAATACTAATATAGTAAAATAGCATTAAAAACTTTAAGGATAAAGACAAACGCATTATGTGTGCAAACGTAAAGCATCAGGATATTCTATTACCATTTCTTATTATGTCTGATCCACTGAATGTCCAATTTCGATACCATTTCATGGAAAAACGAAAAACAAATAGAATTGATAAGGTTTATTAAATCGTAGTTTATTTTTCTGTCTTATTTAAACCCATTTAGCCAGAATGGTTCTATACATATATATTGGATACTATATCATCATTTGCCGATTTTTTTTGTATTGAAATACAAAATATTATTAACGAAACAACAGAAAATGATAGAAATTCTCTCAATGAATTCATTACTTGTTTATTAAAAATTCTAGAAGAAAAAATCCAAGAATCTTTAGAATTTCTCTTAATGGACGTACACCTATTTTCGCATTTTGTTCATGAAACAATAAAGTTTGATAATGTTTTGGAACATGATTTCGGTTATTTCCCACACAAGAGCCAATGGGATGGAATTGTTAATATAGTCCTGGGGAAACCAGAAACCTTTACAGCATGGGTTGAACTTGAAAAGAAGTGTAAATACTCCATAAACCCAAAACATATTTATATTAATATTTCAGTTTCAATCGAACAATTTCAAAATATCATAGATCTAACAATATCACCTGATGCGTGGAATTTAGATTATGATAGTGTAGATGAATCAGAAACGAAACCTACAGTTTCCTCACTTAGAATCAAAAACCTCATAGAAGGAATTACAGGTTAGTTGAGTTGACATATTTTTGAATTTTTTAATCTTTAGAACAATATCATTCTTTAAAAGATTTTGATCAAAAATCAATATTTTTTACGGAAATCCAAAGCCATATTTTACATAGTTATTATGAACGACTAAAGTCTGCAACTGATGCATTTGAAGTGACTTTTTCACGAATTATCAAGGCAGTATCCATGACAAAAACGGATGAAATAATTCATGGAGCAAAAGGATTAGAAACACTATGTAGGATATATGGTAGTTGTATTTTTATAGAGTCATGTTTATTTGATTGGGATGACGATATTGTAATAATATCCGTTTCTATACAAGATTTCTTATAATCAATTTAGTTCTTTCTTGAATTATGGCAAGGCTTCATATCCAATACTAAAGAAAATAAAATAGTTCATAGAAATACTGATCTTGGAAATGCAAATATTCTACAAGAACCCAACCAGGGTAGCTTATTTAGTGAAGTCTCGTCTTTATACTTTAATCTTCATAATCGTATTGAAAAACTAATAATTCGACATCTTGAACGTGAAATAAAAGAAGAATTGCGACCATATTTCAAAATGTTAGTATAAAAAGGGATGAATTATCCATATATTTACAGAATTATAGTAATACATGGTCTTCTTCTGAATGTCCATCATCATCAATGGCTATGTCTTGTCCCGTTTCAATTCAAATGGTCGATGTATTAACACTCACGGACTCTATGTTAAATTTTCTAAAAAAAGCGCTTTCTTATTTGACATTTCTTCGAATTTATAAACAATTCTCATTAAATATTGAAAATCTCCTATGGAACAAGGTAATATTAAAAAATACATTTTCCGCAAGAGGTGGAACACAGTTTACCAGAGATATATGGGAACTCTGGACCACATGTAGCAAATATGTTGAAAAACCAGAGCAAAATATGAAAAGGTATTGCTATTATAAATATATTAAAAATATAGCTAACAAGTTATAGATTAGAAGATGCATGTACCTTATTGTCTTTGCATTCCTCTAATGATAATCACATAAAATCAATATCAAGCGTTGGTGCAATAGTTTTCGATTTATATAAAAGCCCTGAGGAGAAAACACAATATCTTAAAGAGATTGGCGTCAAATGCATTAACATTGCAGAAACGAGAAATATCCTTCAAAGAAGAATCGATTGTTGGGCACAATAACTTCAAAAATCCATTTCCAAACATAAAACCACTTTAACTCAATATTTTACAAATACTTGTTATTTTTTTAAATGTTTGATTTCATCCATAAACAAAGCCATAAACGTCTTTATTTCCTTTACTGTTTTAAATAAAAATGTCAGCATTTTTTCTCAAAATGTATTAATATACATAAATTAGGTTTATGAGAAAGACGATAAACCCAAGCAACACAACGATTAAAAGTCGGTGAATCCAACAACTAAACAAATAAAAATATTTAAAACTTCAAATAAAAATCTTACTTTTTGTGTTAAATAAGGACTTGTTATTTGGAAAAATAATCGTCTCCACATTTTTTTTTTCGAATACTTCGTGACGTCTACGTCTGTTTTTTTATAAAAAATTCAATGGAAACAAGTATTACTACATCATTCAACCTTTCTTATGAAGCTTTACGTGAAAAGTTTGCACGTCTTCAGCTTCTTGAAAAACAACGAAAAAAAACATCATTAACACCTTCTTCGCCATGGTCTATAATGGATTCTCAAGAAACAAGAAATCTTTCAAGAAATCGATATTATGATATTGTTCCATATGACAAATGTAGAGTAAAATTAGTCGATCAAGAAAATGATTATATTAACGCGTCATACGTTTTTCTTCCAAATGGTCAGAAATATATAGCAGCACAGGTAGGTTTTTTCTAAATAGAAAAATATTCATATTAATAATATTTAAGGGACCACTACAATCCACTATATCACATTTTTGGAGTATGATATGGCATGAACTTGATAATAACGGCATTATTTTAATGCTTACAAAAGCGGAAGAACAAGGCATTGAAAAATGTGCTAAATATTGGCCAGAAGAGAAACAAGAAGCGTTAATCATTACAGAAGTGTCCTTAAAAGTGGAATTTGTTGAAGTAAAATATGAAGAGAAGACAGAAAGCATCATCCGTCATTTAAGATTATCAAAACTTGGAGAAAATAAGTCAGAATTAGTAAAACATATCTTTCATGTATATTTTGGGAACTGGCCTGATCATAGTGTTCCCCAAGACCTTCAACCTATTATGGATCTTATCTCTTTGATTACTAATATAAGAAAAAAGAAAGATGATATTATTCTTGTTCATTGTAGTGCAGGCTGCGGTCGAACTGGAACTTTTATTGTTCTAGATTATTTAATATCAACATTGTCCGAATTTAAAAATGATTCAAGTAAGAAAAATCATATTTTTGACGACGACAAGGACCCTATTTTCGATGTCATTAACCATATTAGAGAACAGAGAATGGTTATGGTTCAGGTATTACTTATTCAATACATAATATTACAATATTTATATACAACAGAGCTTTTCACAATTAGAACTTATCTATAAAATGGCAGAATATTTTCTAAACCATAATAACCATTCTTAAAAATATCATATAGACAATAATTAATATGCACTATTTTCAACATAATTATTTATGCATCGCATTAGTAACTCAGATAAAAGCACTGCTTCATTATCCCCTAATTCTCTAGATCAGAAATATTTTTTGCATCTGAAGATTTTCTTTTTTTTTTTGAAGGATTTAATGTGAATGTATTTACTTTTTTTAAGGAACTGATTATTTTCCCGTTAGAAGGGAGGCGGGGCTTTTGTTTCACAAATAAGTCTTCGTCTTCTATTAATTCTGTTCCACCAGATTCCAATAGCTTCGACTTTAAAAACGGCTGTACCAAGCCAATCTGACAATCGATCACATCCATTGTTATAGGCGCGAATCGCGGAGGAGGAATGTGTTTAACTTTTCGTTTCATATTTCTACAAATTAAATCAAAATAAAAAAAACTAAAAAAACATACACATGATTTGGAACACCTATTCCTTGTTGCATTCTATTTTGTAACAAGTGAAATGGAACCTTTAAAATATTTAAAAGAAGTAATTACCAAAAAACTATCTTACTAATAATGAGGAAAGACCAAACTCTTTATCCAAACCAAGTTCTTTAAATCCAAAAAAGTCTTCACCTATTTTTTCAGCAAAATCGCCGCTTATTTATTATCAAAATGCATTTCATAAAATAATACTTACTGAATTAAAGAGTCATTATTTTCTAATTTTTCTTCATCAAAACAAGATAATGAAGATTTCTATAAACAATTAGTATAATTAAAAAAAATACCAAAATACTATTGTTTCAGTAAGACATGTTCGCAATTGCTTATGGATATCGTTAAGTTTACTACTGTATCTATCTATTTCGTCTTTAATATAAGTCTCAAATAAAGAAATATTCGAAATCCCATTTTCATAAAGAGCGTGTAAAAGATTTTCCTATAGACTTTAGAAAGACGAATTTAATTTTAAACATACTTCTGCTGTTTTACTTGATTTGCTTTCTAAATATAATTTCAATGTTTTCCCAAGTTTTAATAGAAATGAACCAGCAATATCAACCAAAGTATCTAAAGCACTGCTTTGATATTCTATTGAACTTAAGAAAACAATAACCTGGAATCCTCCTAACCTTCAAAACCTACATGATATAACAACGTAGAAACAAATTTTTCTAATAAACAACATCCTAACTCTTCTGACATTACTTCTACAAAATCAAATGAATCACCAGTTTTATCAGGAATTTCCAAATTTAAAGGTTTATGTTCTACAGGTGCTTTAAAACAATTATAATATAACTAAAACAATAAGTTATGGAACAAAAATTTAAAAATACCAACAGGACTCGCTTGTTGTACCATTCTTAATGTGTATACTTTACTACAAAGCTTTCTAATTTTTCTTAAATCTTCAATATTTTTATATATTTTGCGACAAATGCCTTGAGAAGGAGGATAAAATCGTGGATTAGATATGACATGTCTATAATGTTATTTATTTACTTGTTTTCCATAAAAACACTTACAAATAATCTTGAAATGCATTAGGTGAAAAATCATATAATTCATCATTCATAACAGATATTTTAGGTAAACCAGAACAAACATTATAAAGAATCATATAGGAACTTTCAGACAATTTTTCATCAATATCATCTTTTTCAAGGTCAAAATTTTCAGATATTTCACAATCTGAATAATGCAATATATTACCATTTTTTGAAAAACCAGCCTCCCATTCTTGAAACTTCATCATTAAGTTTGAATTTCTACATATCGCTACAGCATTTCCTCTTAATTTATCTCCCTTTAAAAGTCTGTATCTTGCACTCTATTTGATTAAATGTTTAAACACAAATCTAAAAATACTAACACAAATCTCTGCACGAGCTTTTTTTGTTAATGTTTTCCATGCTTGATATATTAAATCATCATCATCGTCGTCATTGTATTCAGTGTTTTGAGTCAAATCTAAACCTCCAACTTCAAATTTCGGAGCATATTCTTTGCTAAAAATATTAGCATCATTAATCATTTCCCCATTATTCTCCGAAGAAATGTTTGATGTTTCCATAATATTACTAGACAACTGTGTTTCAGATAAATCAGTCTCAAAATCTTTCGATTTAACAGGTTTAGAACATACAGTTTTCTTAACCGTAAGTGTCTGAGTTTTTGATCTATTCAAAATTCCTAATTCTCGTTAATTAAAAAAAAAATCAAATAAATATTAACCATTATCACCAATTTTTTCTTTATCATTATTATTAAAATTCATTTTTTCAACATCTGGTCCATTCTTATCATATATGACAATATCTGGAATAAATTTAATCAAAGACAATGTTTTTTTACGCATAGCAATTGCATGTTTTCTAAGAAAATGTGCCTTTTTTAGTTAATCAGTATTTTTTATAATAAATAAATAAGTACAGGATCAGCATTATAAACAAGACAATTTGACCAAATAAGCATAAGATCGTCGACGAATTCCTTTTTACTATTATATTGAAAATTCCTAAGTTTTTTCATAACAGTTCCCAAATCCATTGGATTTTTAATAACTATAGGCCATTAGATCTCTATAATCATTAAATATAGAACATACCATCATAATAATCAGGTGCTTCTCTTTTACTAACTTTATTTAAAAAAGCAGTAGAATGTTCCTGAATTAAATTAATACAAAAAAAAAAAATATTTCATACAGTATAAGCTCGTAATTCAAGAACAACTTTTTTTGCTGCGTCATAAAGCTCTTGACAAACATGATCTTCATAAGTCTATAATACAATATTAATCAATATACAGCTATAAAACTCTCATTACCCATTTCGATCTACTTTTTCGTACTTCAGACAAAAGAGTGCGCAATTCACAGTCCGAAATAGATATAAGTGACCGCTTGCTTTCTATAGCAGATAAAAGGTGCTACATTTCATTAGAAAAATGGTTTATAGCACAAAAAAAACCTTAAATGACATGTTTTCCATTTCAAGATTCGAAGTAGTCTAATATCATTAAAATAACAAAAAGATTTCATATTTTTTATAAATACATCCTCATCATAAGATACAGGATCAAGATCCATAGATCGGTCAGAAATCTACTTCATGTCAAAACTCGTCATTCCAGTAACAAGTCCTACATTTAATTTATGTAACTCAGCCATTGCATTCTCATCATCATCTAGTATATAATAAAAACGATTAATAAATTCCCTAATTTTCTCATTTGCTTTTTTATTTATTTTATCCATATCTTTATTTGTCATTAAGATCAAAAACAAAAAAACATCATACTTTCTTTTGTACTCAGCTTTTCTAGACTATTTAAACTACTAAACTGATCTTCATTGTCCTCTTCATCATAACAATTATCATCAAAATCCATCACTGTTCTAAAATCATGCTTTTTACGCATTTTTTCTTCATAATTATCTAAACCTTGTAAAACCAAAGATTGATCCACTTTAAAAACATCACTTGTATCAGAAAATATATGAGATTCAATTGCTTTTTCATAAAGCATAAATCTAACTCGAAATAACACTGTAATCCTCTTTAAAACTTCCGATGATGATAAAGTTCCTGTAACATTTGACTTAAAATGGATAAATTCATCCCAAAGAATAGGATCATCAAGATAACTTAGAAAGATATCACCTTCTAAAGGCGTTAAATATGCATACCATAGCTCTTTTTCTTTAATTAAAAGCGCCAAATGTCTTAATAACTCTGAATTAGCCGATGTCCACAATGCTTCCATTTTAACCATTTTAAACCAACAAAAACACTATTGACATTTTTCAAAAGCCATTTTCTACAAAAACTTTAAAAATCAGTTAAAATATCTGAAAACAAAGCACTTCTGGAAATATTATAAAACTCGTACAATTCTACAACGTAATCAAGGTTTGAAGAGAGTAAAAAAGGTGTATTAAAAGAAACTAGAAAAAATAAAAAATAATATAACTTTATATATTAATAATGCATACAGAGATATATATATCTAATCATCTACCCGGTATACTTTGTCCCTTAAAAGGACGTTGAACCATAGGTTGTGAAGCTTTAGATGATACTTGCTGCTAATGAAAAAATTAGAAAAGCAATAATTATATATAATCTACCTGTTGACTGGGCTCATTTTTTATTGTCTCATCAACTGATAAAATAAGAGTAGCTGCTTCAGTGGCGGATAAAATAGCATTTGTTTTCACAGAGCCAGGTTCCCATATGAATTCTTGAAAATTATCGGCAACTCCTTCAGACTTGACAGAAACTCCTGCCCATATTTCACCTCTTGCATGAAGCATTCGTAGATTGCTTAAAATATCAGTTGAATCAAGACCCGCATTATCACATAATTGTCGTGGAATTACTTCCAACGCTTTTGCAAAAGACAAAATAATAAACTGTTGTTTGCCAACAATAGTCCGAGAATACTCCCGCAAATATTTAGAAACTTCCATCTAATGCATATTTTAATATTATATATATACGTATACATTTAAACTTACCTCACATGCACCTCCGCCTGCCACAATAGAACTATTCTTAATTGTTCGCCGAACAACCATAATAGCATCATGGAGTGATCTTTCAACTTCAGCAATAAATTGCTCAGCACCCCCACGAAGGATTATAGTACAGGATTTAGCCCCAGGACATCCTTCAAATATATTAAACCGTTCACCACCAATCTGCCTTTCTTCAAAACTTGAACATGTTCCAAGATGATGCGGTTGAATATTAAAGCATGTAGACTGAATAGAACCACCAACTGCCATTACGACTCTATTCAAATCATCAGACGCAACTCTCCCTGCACAAAAAACATCATGATCAGCAAAATATTGAGTTGCTAAATCTCCTATAGGTAATTTCGATAATACAATTTTAGCACCAGTATTAACCAATGCTTCTAATTTTTCAAATATAATCCTCCATTCAGCATCCACAATAGCTTGATATTCCTGAAACAAACATGTTAAGCTTAAGTTAAAACAGTATCAAAAATACCGAGACTTCTTCCACCCTAACTTCTGCATTATCTTTCTCAGCTTTAAGTTCAAGTTCTACATTCAAACACACTATTTTAGGGTTTTTATATAATTTTCGTTGTTGTTCAAATCCTGCATAAGAAAACGTTTTTTTAAAAGCCACTCCATGAATTAATAAAGAATCCTAAATTAAAAAAATTAAATAACAAAACAAAACAATAAAAACAACTACCTCAACAGCACCACCAAGAACTTTTTTAATACCAATCAACTTTTCATTAAGCTCTTCATCAAGTGTTAAAACAGCATCTACAACCATTTTGGCAAAAATATCTTCATGAGAACGAATAAGCTTGGAAGACATTGATGTAATTGCACACTTTACAAGATACTCACGGAACTTTCTAAACAAAAATTAACCTTTTAAATTATCAATGAAAAATCAATGTACTCTTTATCAGACTTTTCTATATTAACCGAAATTTCTTTTATTTTATCAACTGCAAGCTGACATGCTTTTCTATAACCCAAAGAAATAATATTAGGACTCACACCTTCCTCTATATATGCCTTTGCTTCTTTTAAAAGCTCACCAGCAAGCATTACCACAGAAGTAGTCCCATCACCTACTTCTGCATCCTGACTTCGCTAAAAAGAACATTAACATAATATATTAAGGAAAATAACTACAATATACAGCAATGTCAACAAGAATTCTCGTTGCTGGATGTACAATATCCAACAATTTCATAATTGTCGCCCCATCATTAGAAATGACTATTTGACCTAAAATTTCGTTGAAATATATTCAATAAAGACATAAGAAATACCTTTACTATCTACAATCAGCTTATCTGCACCAAGAGGACCCAATGTCGTAGAAATAGCAGTTTGAATAGCAAGAACAGCATTGATATTAGATAATAATTGGCCTTTTCCTTGCGAATCACTTGTTCCTTCCTTAAGAACTAAGATATTACTAATATACAGATAAAGATCCATATATTCAAACCTATAATAGGAACATTTTCTCTAGGGAAAGACATGATTTAGATTTTTTTAAGATTTTTACTAATATTTGCGGTGTCCTTAAACACCGACAAAAAAGTGTATAAAATAATGATTTATTGCAAATTATACATATAAACAATTATACCAATACACCCAGAAAGTAAAACATTACTTGAATAAATTAAGAAGATCTTCCAGCATCTTAAATTCGTACGCAACAGCAATATTGTTAAATATAGCGAAAAGATCTTGATAATAATCAATTGTAGAAACCCAATTGCCTGAACATGTGCAATATTCTTGTAAATTACTCTCTTTTATTTTTTTGCATTTTTCACAACGAAAATCTTGTATTTGATAAATCATCATCATATGTTGAACTTTCCCAATTAACATTTCTTCAATAGCGAGTTTATTATATTCTGAAAAACACTGAGTACATTTTAAAACAAACATTCTTTTCCCAAATTGGTCAAATGAAAAAAGATCGTTGTCTCTACAAAGATCAATGTCACGTAAAAAACCACAGCTTTGACAAATAACAGAAAGCACATATGATCGACTTGGATTTTGAAAAATAGATTCAGGACTAAATTCACTAATATCCAGCGTTCTTAATAAATCTCTTCGCAACATTCTTACATCCAAAGAAAACTCTTTCACCAATTCAAAAATAGCACATATACATTTTACGAATAACAATACAGGATTACTAATTTCCAAATAAGAACCCGGTAGATTAGGAACCTCAAAATCTACAGCTAATTCTGAATCCCTAAAAGAATTATTCTGTTGATGAACTAGCAGAGAAGTACGTTTAATCAAAGGTTTAGCTATTTCATTCAAAATAGCATTTTGGCCCAACTCTTCAAAAACTTGAGACTTATTTACATGATCTTGATATTGATATTGAGTAGAGTATTCATCCAATGCAGACATTTTCGATTTATACATAAGTGATATAAACTCTGCTATCCAGGCTTTAAACTCATCTTGAAGGATCTTAGGAAGAAAATTAGCAATATGCCAATGCAATATTGTATCCAAGTTTTGCCCTTCCTTTACTTCTAAACATGCTTTTCCACCATAGTTAACATCATCCATCCAAAGAAGATAATCCCAATATTCCTTAATATTAATATCTAAAAAGTTAAAAAGAGGTTTATTTCTAATTGTTTTTATAATATATGATCCATATGTATAAGCATTATCGAGATTTTTTTTACTGGTTTGTATAAGAACACGAAATGTATTAGCAAACACAATTTTTGAGCCTGATCTTTTTAAATCAGAAAGTAAATTTACAAACGCCTTCTTTAATATTCGTTGAACATAAATATTAAGAGAATTATCATATAAAAAAGAATCTGAACTAGAAACCCATCGCAAAAAATGTTGTACCATCAAATCAGCATTCCTGTTACCTGTACTAGCCTCAAACAACCAATGCTTAAGCAACAATTTTAAAACAAGAATCACAGAACTAGAAATATTAACATCAATAAAGTTTTCAGAACCATTATATATATCATTATCTAAAAAAGAAAATTCATCAGGTATTTGATCAGAAGCAGAATCAAATGCATTAACCAAAGCCGAATTTAAAATAGCAGAAACAGCCAAACTCCTAACATCAAGTTCAATACATACATTTTCATAAGACCCTGGATTATTAACCAGTGGTATATCTAATCCTTCTTGTGTATATAACGTCCAATCTTTTTCATGCCCCCCATAATCTGGAACAGAAGACCTTGACCACCATAACAAATAATTATGCTCCATGAGACACCTTGCAAACGTAACATCAATGACAAATTTTGAATCGTCTTCCAGAATATCACAAAAAGGTATATTACTATATCTAGAAAGCTTAATCCTATACGAAACAAAAGCAGATAAATGCAAAAACGACGTTATTGCTTTTTTTCCAACATAAGTTTGCCATCCTAATGATGGTATATTATTATCATCTTGAGGAAATTTCATAAGAGGAAAATCAAACAAAATAGGAGAAAAATGATTTAATTGGTCATATTTTAAAGTATGAATCAGAATAGTAGGTCCATGCCTTTCTGTCTGATACTCTCTTATACAATTCGATAAAGACTTATATAGTTTTTTCTCATTTTTTAAAACAAGAACTTTGAACGCAATAGAATCATCATACTGAAAAGCTAAATCATCAAAAAGACCTTGAGATTTTAAACTAGAAAACAAATCTTTATAAAGTTTTTCAAAATTCGGAAATACTGGTGTTTCACGAGAATTATCCAAAACAAACAAATTAGCTATAGGTTTACTTGAAAAAAATATTGAAATAATTTGCGTATTTCCGGAAGAAAAGTGAGTTAAAAATATAAAACTCAAATTAAATTTCTCTAAATATAAGACATTTTTGTCAGACTTTCTCAACATTGTTAAATCAAATCCTTTTTCCAATGCTTTTCGTAAACTACCTTGTTCTGTATCTTTAAATTCACAGATTGCACCCAACAACAAAACCGCACGTTCCTTTGTAGATATCTGGCTTTCAAATATACCATCAATACTTGGATGATTTAAAAAGTTTAATAATGATTTCTGTTTATTATTATAAACTTGTTCTGGAATTTTAAGTTCAAAAAGATAATCAGAATATTTTCCAGTTGGTAAAATTTTTGAAACCTTTTCAATTTCACAATCTTCTATGTTAAATTCCGGAACATCACTAGATTTAAAATTAATATATATAATTCGAGGAATAACCAATTTAATACTATGCAATACATTATCAATTAATACCCAAGCTCGAAGTTCGCCTGCTATATCTGTTTGATGAAATTCTAAAACTTCCCATGTTTTTGTATAAGTAAAAATAGCTTTATCTCGAAAAAACCCCAAAAGATTATTATTAGCATCAATATTCGGACCAAATAAATGACGACGCCTATCTCTGTTTTGTTTCTGTATCCTCCATTTATATTTTTGATGTTGAAGCCATGACTTATAATCATAATCAATATCAGCAGCTGGAAGATCTAATATAGCAAAAAAATCATCTTTGTCAACTTCCTTAGTAATTTCTTTAGGTTCATTAGTTGCTTTAAAAGAAATTTGACTAGTTTCTTGAAAAGGAAACTCTTCAATATCAATAAAAGAAGATTTTTTATCAGTATTAGTAATATCTTCCATAACTTTAGGCAACACTTTAAAACTCTTCATTATAGAATGTTGCTTAAATTTATCAAGTTTAGCAGCATGTCTTCTTTGAAGCCATTCTGGCTGAGCAACACGAGGAACAGGATTCGATACCATTTGCATCGCAGCAGGAATTGTTATAAGTTTCTGTATAACAGAACTTAAACGCTTTACATAATAATCCCAATCAATAATCGTCCGAATATCATAGTCCGAAAGACTATTATCATGAAGCCACTTTCTTAAAAAATGCTTTTTTATACTTTCATCAGCAGAAAATATTGCAACTGGAATGGCTCTTTCTACAATAGAAGCATCTTTAGGTTTAGAAGATATAATAAATCTACATAACAAACCACGATCTTTGGTCACTTGATCACCCAAAAATTCAGCCAAGCGTCTTGCAGTTGATATAGAAGTTGATTTTTGCACACCATACTCTTCTAAAGTTTTTGACATACTTCTATTCTCAGATATCAAATCAATTAATTCTTCGTCAGCCAATGTTGAACCTTTACTATATAAAATATCAAGCCATTTGTTTGCAACAGTTGCAACAGCACCATAACATTCCTCTAGAGTAGTACCCTCTAAAAATAATTTAAAAGTTTGAGACTGAAAAATCTTAATCAATTTTAGTTCCCCTCGACGCTTAACTTCAAAACCTTTAAGTTCTGCAAATGTATTGTCATCATTAAATACTGCATACTTCTTTTTAATAGTTTTGTCCTCTTCTACTGACGTAGGTAATATCATAGCTTTATAAGGACCATCTATTTCAAAAAAAATACTGTTTTCACTACGAACTTCATATTTATATCGAACATGATCAACAAGATCATGATATTGATGATTAGTAAATTGTGAATGAATTAAATAGTTTAACATAACGCATGGATATGATATAAAAAAAGTCTTCCCATTTGAAAAATTAAATAAATAGTTCTGAGGAAACGTTGATGGCAAAATACACCAAATACCATCAGTATCAAGTTCAAGAGGCCTACCAACTTTCTCAATTAACTGACGAGCTGTTTGAATAATTCTGGCACCAGTTAAACAAGTAACACCTGCCATTTCCATAGAATACCAACGTGAACCTTTACGCATAACATACCCATAAAATGAATTTAAAATTACTTTATGAGCAAGCTGTAATGAATCATATAGTACAATCATTTTTCGAGCTTCATCAATTTGTGAAAGATCTGAGGGAGATGCACTGTCAAGTTTTTGTTTCCATTGTTTCAACAAATCTTTGAGTTCATAACGTCTATCACGAAAACTTTTAACTGTATCGACGTAAAAAGGATTTTCTCTTTGACATACTATAGTTTCCCGTTCTACTACACTGGAATCACGAATTCTACCATATATTTTTTTACAGTATTCTGTCAACCGTTTTTGAATAATAGAAGATTGTTCCAAAACAGGTAATTCATCAAAACTCTTTGAAGTACCTGAAACTTTCCCAGGAAAAGATTCATTCCTTAGAGCATGTTTAATCATATTATATTCATCACGTTTAGCTGGAAAAAAATCACCATGCCAAGACCATGTCATTTTCTTATCACACAATTTCCCAGGTTTATTGAAATCACAAGAGGCACATCTAAACTCATCAATCATAGAATCTGGCTGAAGCCTATTTGTAATCATAATATTAGGATACATAGATGCAACATCCAAATGATAGATTTTAGGATATTCCGTCCTAATAGGATTTTTCTTAAATTCCTCAAGTTGTAAAATAATTTGTTGTTTTATCTATAAATAATTTAGTTTAAAATAATTTTTATATATTTTCTCCAAGAATTACTTCATCATAATTAATAATATCTGAAACTTTCTTTTTAGCTTCCACTTCAATGCTAAATTTAAGAGCAGGATCAAGTTCACTTATAAGCTGTAATCTAATTAGAAATTCTATATAAACAAATAAAAAAACCTTTTCAACAATATTTGGATCAATACTAAATTTTTCTAATATATCGCTTCGAAAAACACCTGCCTCAAGACTTTCAACATGACCACCAACATATGTTTCACTTTCTAAAAGATGTCCTTCATAATGCTTATCATAACGATCAATATGCTTATTAGGTAGGATAATTCCTTTTTTAAATGCTTGAACCTATTAAAACAATAAGAAACTAGATATATATATATATATTTCTACCATTAAAAGCATTTCACATAACGTTCCAGTACCTTTAGATAAAACATCACCAGGATTTAAAGGAATAATATTACACAACGAAAATATAAAAGGATGTACATATTTCATATATAAATAATAAGTTGAAACAGCATCTGAAACTGAATATTGAGCAAGAACCTGAGGCTTCTCGCTAGCATATCTAACTCTGGTAAATAATGCACAATAAATACAACTCAAACGTACCTTGTCATTAATTCAGGGTCCAACTCAATTGGATTATATCCTAATTTTGCTTTTGTCACAGCTTTCAATCCTTGACTACCCTGAGGCAAATAACTATCTCTTTTAACCCAGCGATAACAATCCATATGAACACAATATGAACTTTGATATTCATCGCTCTTATTTTTCATAAATCCTATTTCTTCATACATATTTAAGCTATACATAGAGGCCCTAGCATCAATAAATGGCCAATCAAAAACATCTCCATTATATGTAGCAATAATCGTAGGTTTTACATCTTTGATGTGATTAAAAAATCGTTGAATCAAACTTTTCTATTAACAATTAATATACATATTAAATCACCACTAATTTATCATACCTCGTCAGATTCATTAAATATCCAAAAAGAACCTTCATATTCAGGTTTAGGTGTATATTCAAAGTTATCTATATCAGAGGACACAACATCTCTATTTGTGATCAAAAATCCCTAAAAACATTAAAGATATCTCATAAACAGGTTTATCGTACTTGACCATCAATCATATAAGAAATCATTATAATCTGATCAATTGTTGAATCGGGAAATTTTAAAGGCAATTTTGTTGTTTCAATATCAAATACAAGAACTACAGGTTCCGCACGAGTAATACGATCTTCAATTGTGTTCATGTTTACGACACCTGCCTGAACCTTCACATGATACCATTTTCCAACACGAATGTCATTATCCATTGCAACACGAACACTATACGGCACATCATATTCCCTCGCATCAATAATATAATCCTCTGATAAAATCAAACGAGAGGACTGAGACGTTTCTTGATGAAGAATCACATCAGATGTTGCTCTAAAAACAAATCACTTTCTTCGATATTATCTTTATTATCAGTCTACGTTACAACTTCATTTAAAACATCCAATGCATCCATTTTTCTTTTGTTTGCTTCTGCCATAGGTACAAGAACCTTTTGAACACTTAAAAGGTCAGATGTATTCTTGAAAAATAGCTGTAAAAATAAACGACGATATCCTGTTAAATGATTCGGCTAGTGATGTTAAATAATTCCGTAATCAATACTTCCATACCATTTGAAGATCTTCTTTAACACAACGAGATATACGAATAATTGTTTGAAATGTTTTACGTAAATATGCTTCCACTTCAACATCACAACCTGTCTACACAAATTAATTCATTCAATTCCATTGTCAGCACTCATTTACTTTACAAGCAACAAAAAAATATGGCTCGAATGACATAACTGTTTTAAATGTATTACCATCTTCTTGAATAAAATAAAACGCCATAGCAGATTTTCCTCCTTGACTATCATCTGGCAATGAAGTCTTTATATCAACAGTTAGACACAAAACATAATTAATAATCTTCACCTCATGCATATTAATAAGCCATCCCTCTAAAGGCGGTCCTGTCTCCAATCTATCAAACCCCATTCGTTCATCAATAACATTAATCAATTGAAGACGTTCCCAACGATCATAAGCATTTGATGGTGTTTTTTCATCATTTAAAGACCTTTTCTTCCGAGTGTAGGCTCTTCGTATTGCTGGACGTTTCATTGGTATAAACACATCATAAACATTATCTCCAATAACTCGGATCCATTTCAAGACGTACTTTACATAACCCTAAATCTCAAGATAGGGCTATACCATATTCAATCTGAACGTATTTTAAAAATTATAAAAAAAATATTTTTAAACATATGTTTCTCAATATATCAGATATACTTAATGTTCATCGTATACCGTGTTTTCAGAATGCCATTTTATATGGAATAGCAAGTGGAGTAGCAATGAGCACCATCCGTATCATTTTTCAGGGTAAACAAGTCTAATTTAACCCTACTTATCTACCAATTATAACCAAACGATGTAGCACCTATCATAAAAGCATGCCATTCAGGTGTTGCTACATTCTGTGGCATCAGTATTGTATCTTGGGAAGGATGCCGATACCAACGTTATATGAAAAAAAAAAATATGAGAGTAATTGTTGATAAAGATTCAAAAGAAAATCCTGAACCATCACCCTAAACAGTGTTCTAACAGATGCATTGAATAATAATTCATAATATACATTTCTTTTAGCCATTATCAATCACAATAATATTATAATTTTATTTGTACAAATATCCGGATCCTTAGTTTTGAACATTATTTAATAAAAACAAAGATAATCATAATTAGCCTTTTACCGCTTACCACTATAAGAATTACAATAATTAGTGATAAATGATTGCTAACTATATTATATATAAATATATAGCCGTTATATAAATATAATAATTATATTTTATTTTTCAGTCATGTATTTTTCAATTATATAGACTGTTTATTACTAGGAGAGTTATTATATGTAGTATCATTCTTAAAAAGTCGTTCATTTCTTAGTGTTAGTGCTCGAGACAAACATTCTAGATACGTCTTATATTTTACGATTTCACGAAGAAGATACTGAGACTTTCTTTCCCAATTCAATAATGCTTTTGCTAAGTTTGGGTGTCGAGGGGAAAACTTCGAATGTTAAGAAAATTAATTTTAAAAGGTAATATACCGCTTGAAGAATTTGCGGCCTGTATGCATTATGTTTTTGGACATCTTTCTCCAAAATAGATATATAATTTCTAAGATTCTACAAAAAGATTAAATTATAATTACAGTGACTTTGTAAGGAACATTACTTTTATTTGTTCTTCTTCTTTTGCAGTATTAGTTAAAAGATATAACTGAGGAGTATTCCATGTTTTAATAATAGCCTTATCTCCTGGCAATTTTGACTATGAACAGTTAGTCTTAGCGAAATTTCCAGATGCTATTACAACATGTTTGTCTTTTACTTTTTTTTTGTAATCTTCCATTTCTTCTAAACATTGTCCCCATCCATATTCAACGTTACTAATTCCACCTAACAAAGGCTCCTTAGAAAATCTAGCAGCCCAATAATTAGCCGTATAGACCCATTCATTTAACAATTCGCTAGTTCCAGCCTGAAAAAAATGCACACTACCATTTGGCAAAGTTAAAACCCAAACATAAGGTCTAGTAGGAGAATATCCTGGAGGAGGTAATGCTGAAGCAAGAGATTGCAACAATGTAAATGACCCAATGATATCAGCATTTTCCTATAAATAATTAATAATCTTTATATATATAGTATATATACAATCCAATTTCCACTGCCAATAACTCCTCTCCTTTCTGAAAACTTACTATTATTAAACCGAAACAATTTTAATTTCCCTTTTTCCAATACAGCAAAACATTCGACCCATGTTCTGTTTTTTGCCTTTTTAAAGTTTTCAAGATAATGCTTATGCTTTAAGATACCTTCCTTTGTCCATGGTGGTCCAGACAATGCTAATTCATTTTCTTCAACAATATCATAATTACAACTAAGACTAGTTGATGAAAGCATAGATGCTTTTTTCATAACATTATTTAAAGTACCAGCAAAACCTATTGTAGCAAACTGATAATCACATGTATTAGTTGAATAACAAGAAGAATTAAAAGAACAAACGGATCTATTTTCAGGCAAAAACTAAAGAATTAAAATATATAACAAACTATGAAAACCTTACATTATTAGATTTATTTCCAAAACTAGGACTCCAGTCATTTATATTACAAGAAATAGAATCACTATAACTATCATGACACCCTTGAGATATATTTTTTTTTTTGCTTCCCCAATTTTTAATTCTAAATTTTCCTGTTCTATACTTTCGTGTACTTATTTCAGAAAAAGACCCACATGAAAAACTAAGTGTTCGATCCAATGGCATAGAATAAAAGTCTGAATTTGTCATTTTATATATAGAATTTGTATCCTGAATGTCATTAAGTTGATTATCATTAATCACAGGCTGTAATATATGAGAATTTTTAACCGATATATACATTTCCTTTTAAAATTAGTTATCCTTTTTACAAAAAAAAATAAGTGTACTTTTAATAACGTTTCCAATTGAAAATAAATAGAATTATTCAATTCATCGTCTAACATAACACTAGACGCTTTATTTACTGAAAAGTTTGATGCTTTTCTTGAAATATCCAAGCTGAGTCTTAAGTCAGTAGATAATCGATTATATGAAAGAAAGTTTTGAGATAAAGCATGTCCAGCAGGAACTAAAGATACAGAATTATCCATTAAAGATAATCCGCTAAATTGTGAAATATTTAATTTAGATTTAGGGTAGGAAGAGAATATAGTTGATAATGTATTCTGAACAAATTGGTTTTTGGTCATTTTTTGTCCCTGAGTTAAATCAGCAACATGCAAATCAGTATTTAATAAAAGTAATGAGTATGCAATAGGATGAACAATATCTAATAATTAGACAAATAATTAAAATTTATTAAAACAAACCAGGTGTCAATTTAGAAGAAGAGTTACATTCATACCATCTTTTTGAAAATGATTCTAATATTCTATCCATTTGTTGAGTTTCTGCTTTCATTATAAGTTTAGAACATAAATTTCTAATAAATAAGCCTAAAACCTAAATTATTATTATTACTTACCTAAGAGCAGTCAGTATATCTACACCGCTCCAGTCAAATTGACTCATATATACGGTTCTCGCATTAGAATTTAGTTCGGGACTAATAAATATCAAAAGATATAACCAATCAAAATAAATATTTTCATACCAATCACCCAACCATGTAGCTGCTTTAATTCTACTAATATATGTTTCTTCTCCACGAAAAATACTCTTCCCTATATCAGAAGCACTATATTTCAATGTTTGACTTTTAATTAATCCATCAATGCTTCTGCAATCTTTACTATCTAGTTCTATAGGATCTTTCATATCTTTATTAGAAACATCTGTAAGAGAATTTTTATTGTCAAATATTTCATGAGCAGAAACAAATGAAAGTTCAGAGTACTCTGTAACACTTCGATTTAATTGAGAACCAGATTTTTCAAAATCTTTAGAATGGTCTAATATCGTGTTATTTTCTTTATTTTCAGTATTGAAAAACACATCGTTTGCTTTATTCACTATGATAGAAGATGAAAGATGATCATTAATATGTTTCAATCCTGAACTAGTATTTAAACGATTCCCATAAGATTCAAAACTAGTTCTTCGAGCTTCGAGGCTCTTTACTGAATCCAAACTATCTGATACTGTTTGAGATAACATGCTATTACCCAAAAAGGATAAAGACCGTTTACATAATGATATAGGATTTTTATTTCTAGAAGTGCTAACGCTTCTTGTTAATTCATATGAAGAAATTGATTCAGGAATTGGCGATGAACAGGATTTTAAGGATTCTTTATAAGAATTATAATCCTAATAAATTATTATAAAGCATTTGGAAAATAGTAAACTACCTTTAAATTTTTACCTGTAAGACTTGGTGTTTTTTTGGAACACAGTGGTTTTTCATTTTTCTGTGTAACATTTAATAAACTAAAAAATATTTTTTCAAACATACATAATTAGTGTTGGGTTTTTCTACCATTTATAAGTACAAATATAAAAAAAATTAATCATCTAGAGATACGTGGAGCATTCTTACTGCTTTTTTTCCTCATTAGACGCTCAAAAAGTCCTTTTTTGGGAGATTCCTCCATTAATTGAACCAAAGACACAGATCGGAAACCAGTCGGCACATATCTAGATGCCAATGACTCTGTTACAGATTGAGAATGAGTCAATCCTGTCTTACAGGATTTATCTAGGTGTTCATGCTGTTTTTTCCCTAAAGCATCTTTAATTTTATGTGATTCGTGTGCAAAATTATCCAAATTAGAATGCAGAAAAAACGAAGAACCTATTTTCAAAGAATTCTCACCAGATGTCATTTGAGAACTCCTAAAACATTAAAAATTCCGGTAAAATACTTATTTTTATATATACGTAAATAATCCGTCAAATAATTCAAAAACAAAAGACTAATTCTTAAAAACCATTAAAAATAACACAACAACATGCTGTTTATATATACGTTAAATATCATTCCTCCTAAAAACAAAACCAAGTCTTAAATAATTTAGGCAAATTAATATCTGTCTCAAAAAAACCTATTTAAATACTCAGATCATACTCATTTTTGAAGAAAAAAGAAAAATATACATCCAACGAGTAAGAAAATACAAAGTATACTCTGTATGTGTGTTCCTATACGTTTTTTATCTGCTTTATAGGCTTTTTATATGCGATATAACTTTTGACAGCGATAAACGTTTGCCGACGATGATTACACACTGACCTCTACTTTTGAAACTAAAAAAAGCATTATTTTTTAACGCATCCAGAACATTCTTTAGCTTTTCCTTCAAAGAAAACAAAATATTTTTTGCTTTATTTTCTACAAAAAACACACTTTTTTAATTATAAAATTTGAACATATTTTTAATAATCTAAACAAATCACTTTTCTTAAAAATACTTTTATTCAAAAAAAAAAGCATATTTTTATATTTCTTATCATCTGTATGCACATTTATGATATATTTTTTCTGAACTTTAGCACTCACTAATGACAACAGAAGATGACAATCTATTACTTTATATTTAACATATCAAAGCATTCTATAGCTATAAATACAATTGTAATTGTCAGAAAGAAGACATACTTTTATTAAATATTCTCTCAAATCAGGATATACTAAAATCAGAGAATAGTTTTTGGTTTTATTTAAAATATACTGATCATAACCTATCATTAATCTGTTACATTACTTGTCAAAAAGATACATCTTTTTTTACACTTGAAAGTATTGTAATATTTAATCTTCAACTTTAAACAATATTATTGGATCCTATCTTTTTAATTTTTGCAAAACAAAAATAAAACAGTATTTTGTAATATCTTTTTAGATTATTACTATATATTATTTTTAAGAGGAGTTTTAGGAAAGTCATCTATTTTTATTACTTATATTTAAGATACAGCAAAAGGACAAAAAATTAACAGAAAATGTTATCTAGACGTATATTATTAGGATTACCTACTAATCATCCAAAAACTAAAGATAGATTGACTGATCCTTTTGCCATACGTCTTGGAGGACTGCCAGTTAGTTGGGTTAAACTTTATTTTACAATTAATATATATTCTAGATTGGCCTTGATCCATTTACGAAACCACCAATAAAATTTTCAAAATGTAAAAACTGCGACCAAATTATGCCTCTTATTTTACAAACACGTGCTTGTATTGATCATGTAAATTATGATCGAGTTATATACGTATGGGCATGCTGCAATAAGTATTGTCAGTATAAAGAGGGCTCGGTTCGAGCCATTAGAGGCGTTTTATATGAAAAAACAAAGGTTTATATTAAAAATTTTTAAAATATAATATTCTTATAATCTAATTATTAGAATTTTAAAATAAAACATTCTCAAAACAATAATCTGCATATTGATTGTTTTTCAAATCTTGGTGATTCTTTATTTAAAACCTCAAATCTTCCGCTTTCTCACGCATCTAATTCGTTTCAAATAAATTCACCTACAAGAATTGAGGAACATTTTTCTGTATCATTAAATTTAACAAATCAGTCAAATACAAAAAGTTCTCAAACAAATTTCCTTTTAACTCAAAATCCCTCCCAATTTGAAGTTGAAATAGGAGAAAATGAGGAAGATAAATGGCCAAATGATAGTAAAATACTACAGTATCCCGTAAAATTTCTTTATATTGCAGAAGAAAATGAGCCAAATCATAAAGAATTTACTAAAAAGCTAGATATGAAAGATATAGAAGAAAAGTTTGTAAAAGAAGGTGAAAATGAATGGTCCGAAGAAACATATGAAAAATCAACATTAGAAAAAGGATTTAATATATTTACAAAAAAAGTTATTTCTAATCCTCAACAATGTGTTAGGTATCAGTGTATAATACTTTTAATTGTATTATAATAATAAATAAAAACTAGATATAATAGAAAAGGAGAACCTTTATATTATTCTTTTACTGACTCTCTTGTTAAGAAAATTAAATCGTCTAAATCTACAAATCCACTAGGAAAATGCCAATTATGTGATTCTCAAAATGTTTTTGAGCTTCAAATTATGCCAAACACTATTAATATTTTAGAAGAAGATTCATCTTTAGGAGATATGCTTTGGGGAACAATTTTAATAGGAACATGTGGTAACGATTGTATTCCTAATTTGAATAATAAAGGTATTGGATATGCCGAAGAATGGGCTGGTGTTCAGTGGGAAAATATGAGAAAATAACATAAGTTTAATAGTAATAAGAAATTCATTATACTTTTTATATTATATTTTTTAAATCATCATAAACTATTTACAATTTCTGTTTTATATATTCCTCTCTATATGCTTCAACTAAATCTCCTTCTAAGAATTTATCCCATTTTCCAAAATTCATACCGCATTCTTCACCTTCTTTTATTTCAATTATTTCTTTTTTAATATGCCGTAATGATTCTAATTTTCCTATATTGCACATCATTAAACTATAAAAAATAACAAAAACAAAACATACCATCCCAAATTATTTTTTGATTACGTAATACACGTATTCTTTCATTTTTATTTATAACACCACTAATAACACTACAACCTGCTATTGATATCTTAGATGCTTTTTTACCCATAATGAAAATTTTAATAATTTTAGCTTCACCTAGAACATTATATTTTACTTTCAAAGGCAAAAGTTCCGATAATTCTTCCTTAATATAATCCAAAAGTTTATAAATTATAGAATGAGAAATAATTTTAACTTTTTCTCTATGTGCAAATTGAGCAATCTTCTTATTTAATTTTAAATTAAAAGATACAATATAACCTGTTAATTATAAGTCTAAGCAAAATACATTTTTTTAAAAAAATACCTTGCACAGCAGCCGCTCGGGTAATATCAGATTCAACAACAGTTCCAACATCTTCATAAATAACTTTAGTCTTTATTTCGTCATTTCTAATTAATAGTAAAGCATCTTTTATAGCTTCCGCAGAGCCATTTACATCAGCCTTAATAATGAATGGGATTTCTTTTAGTTTTTTTTCAATCAAAACATTTTCAGTCATTTTTAATTCTTTTTGATGATTTTCCATACGTTTTTTATTAATCACCTCAATATCATTAATCTGCTTTTCTTCATTTAGACGAATTAAACGATTTTTAACAACTTTTTTAGCATGTTCCTAATAATAATAAACAAAACGTCCTATTTCTAAATATTTTTACTTCATTTTTTGCTTCCAAAACATCATCTCCAACAAAAGGAGTACTTTTCCAACCAGTAACTTCCACTATAGTTCCTGGTATGGCAAAATTGACCTGCTGATTTGAAGTATCTGTCATAGACCTAACACGACACCATGTTGTTCCTGAAACTATATAAGAACCTAACTTTAAAGTTCCCTCTTTTATAAGAATAATAGCAAAATGCCTAAATTAAATTACGAATTCATATAAATAAGGAATATAGCAACTAATTATACCCTTTTGTTTTTTTAACAGAAGATTCTATTATCCAACCTTCAACACTTCCTTTTACTTCAGATCTAATATCAGAAATTTCAGCTAATGTAACAATAGCATGCTCTAAATCCTTAATCCCTTGTCCCTAAAAGCGTTAATTATTATCAAAAATTAAACAAAACCTTAACTGTTATTGCAGATATTAATACTACTTGTGTATCACCCCCAAACTCTTCAAGCTCAACACCATTCTTTAATAAATCTAATTTTACATTTTGAATATTAACACCTTCTTTATCTATTTTATTTATTGCCACAATAATTGGTACACATGCTTTTTTTGCATGCTCTATAGCTTCAATAGTTTGTGGCATAACACCATCATCAGCAGCTACAACTAACACAACAATATCAGTAATTAAAGCACCTCTTTTTCGCATTGACTCAAATGCAGAATGTCCTGGTGTATCTAAAAAACATATTTTTTCTCCATTAGATAGAGTTACTACACTATCATTTAAAATATATTAATATCAAATACATTTAATACCAGAAAAGGCACGAATATGTTGAGTAATCCCACCCGCTTCGTGTAAAGCTATTGATGATTTTTGTAGAAAATCCAATAAAGTTGTTTTTCCATGATCTACATGTCCCATAATAGTAACTACAGGTACACGAAGAGATGGACTTATTCTTTCTTTATTTTCTTGCCTGATTTTATTTAGAAAAATCAACAATTAAAAACCAGTCCAACCGATGTAAATCAAATGAATCTTTATTAGTTACAATAGGATCATAATTATATTCCATAGCAATTAAAGAGGCCTCTTCATATGTTAAAACTAGATTAAATAAATCATTTATCTAATAAATTTTGAAAATATTACGAAAGTTATAACTTAAATTTTTGAATCCTAAATCTTTCATTTTTCCTAATAATTTTGCTAAAGAGTATTTTTATAAAATTTTTTAAAGAACAACAACTTACTAAGTTTTAATCCCAATAATTGTGACAAATTAGATACTGTTATAGCTTGAGGAAGATGAATAATTTTTTTTTTAGAAAAAATACGGATATTTAGTTTTGGCTTAGTTATATTTGATTTTTTAAGATTAAAATTTTTTTTTATAGATATGTTCTTATCATTAGACTTTGATACTTTCTGTTTAAAAAAATGTTTTGAAAAATCGTTGGCAATCCTAGAACTTTTGCTATATCTAACTTTTTGTATGTAATCAAACCTTTTTGATATATTATGTCTAGGTTTAAAAATATAATTTAACTTTTTTCAAAATACCTAAAATTAAGAAAATTTGAAACATAAATAATATCATCCTTAAATCTAAGAAATATTTTAGGAGCTTCTTGAACTCTTTTTAAAAGATTTTCCTCGAATACTTGTTTTTTTTTGGTATTTTTATTTTCATTACTTAAGTTTACAAATCTTGAAAAAGATTTATAAGATAAAGTCTTTTTTTTTAAAGAATTATGACTATCAGCGTATTCCTTATATTTATTAATAATTATCAAAATTACATAATTTAATTTTACTTCATTTAAACAAATTTTTAAATTTTGTGTTGAATAAAATCTCTGATACGAAATTCTTAAATAATTAAATTGACAAGCAGCATTTGGGCTAATACTATATTTCGACATTAAAAAACACCTTACTGACAGTGTTCAATGATCATTTTTTTAGAATAAATATTAATTTAATTTTTATCGCTAAATAATTAAAATTCTTACAATTTACTGTTAAAATTATATTATAATCATATAGAAACAAATTATTATTTATAAGTATGAAACAAAATAAAATAAACAAGATACGTTTTTTTAAATAGAAGGTATATAATCAATATTACCTGATCTTTCCATTGGATTATCTCCGAGATAATATGAAACTTTCCATTTTAATTTCAAATCATTGGACATATTTTTGACACCAAATACTATTGCATGTTGTACGATTCCATTTCTTTGGCTTGGATTTATGACTAATCCACTTTGCGGCTCCATTTTAAGCAATATTGTCTAAATAAAATAAATTATTATCTATGAAAAAAAAATAATTTACCTTCGGAACAGCCATTTTAAAATTTAAAGAACTTATTGTATCAGTGAAAGATTTATTAGAAAATTCAATCTTAATCAATATAGGTGAATCCAACATGTTATTTTTGCGTGTTATAAAGAAGTGAATAACAAGATCCGGACTATCCAAAGCCGAAATACTCAGATTCTTTTGTTCATCTGTTTTAAGTGTATGGTTAACCACAGGATTTGATAATAAATTAGTATAATAAATATCATTTTGTGCATTAAAAAAATTATTAGAGGGTCGATCTGTTTGTAATTTTAAAACATCAACTTTATCATTTTCAAAACTAGACAAATTTTTATCCGTTAATGGTATAGCTTTACACTTATTAGCTATTTATAATCATTTATAAATGAATTTACGTTTTGCATCTGATTGTGTTCCTTCATTTGCTTTATGAATAGCATCAGTAGAACCTTTGTAAAAAGAGAGTCCAAGAAGATCATTTAAATCAGATTTTTCATCTTCTGCATCACATGAATAATCCTCAAAGTTTGGTTTATCTTCCAGGTCAATCAATGAAATATCATTTTTTATAATTGATTCTTTAGAACTATTATTTTGGTTATTTAATATGTTAAAATATATTCTAAAAATTACGTTGTTATTGAATCTTTTGTATCATCCAGTTCTTTTTTCACAAATTTTTTTTCATATTGCAAAATTGTAGTATTGATTATATCATTTAACTCCAAAAGTTTGGATATCGCAGTTGTATCGTCTTTCTCTTGGTCTAATATCTTTTGAATTTTAGGTTGCGCATCTTTAATAGAAAGAATTAAATCCTAAAAAACTTAAAATATGAATTTCAAGTGCATATCAATAAATACATTACAAATATCGCTTTGATAAACTACATCTGCATTACTCGTTTTAATCATTTCTTGAAGTAAAAGGGTCTTCCTTCGTATTTTTTCAATATCTTCTGCCATTTTTGCCCTGTAATTATTTTTCATGCCTGTATCATATCCAGCTAATATTTTCATTAATTTATTGGCTTCCACTAAGTCAGCTGGAGTCCCTCTCCGAACAAGCTCCTGTAACTTTGCTGATTGTGTCTCTCTATCCTCTTTCTCTAATTCCTCAACTGATCTAAAATTCTACCACATATTAATAACATTACTTTTCCAATATCAAACCTAACATCAGGTGTATTCATAACGGATGTAGAATCATGCTGAATTTCTGGAAACATATAGCCTATTCAGCATAAGTCTTTTTCTTCAGCTAGAATTTCCACTTCTAACCCTTAAATAACAATAATCGATGCATATCACGAATATTCATCAAATCTTCCTTATACCGACTCGTCAAACACAATGTTTGGTTCCATTCTGCTATTATTTGAAGAATACGTGTTTGAATACGTGATAACCGATATGGAGGACGTTCAGGAAATCGCCGTACCAACTTATTTAAGAATTCTTTTGTTGATACTTGGAGATGAAATCGGTATCCACAATTTTTAACACATACATCCAATAGCTACAAAAATTCAATATACACCTTTAGCTAAATCAACACCATCTTACTGAAAGTGCTAGCATAGGAACCAAACTGCCTCGATCATTTACTTTATGTACAATCATCATTGCTGCTTCACGAGCTCTAAATCTCAAAATTTAGTGATTTTCACCGCTTAAAAAAAGCTAATCATTACGTATTGCCTTTTTTCTGATTAATCCAATCAACAACTTCTAAATTATACGCCAAATTAGGTTCCTCAAGTTCTGATGAGCATGACCGTTCTATTTTACTTTTTAAAATCATTCAAAAGATATTTTTGCACAAAAAACCAATATAAAATGGTAATGATGAAGATCTTACACGAAAATTCATTATTTTCTGTAAGATATACCCGTATTATAATGCAAAAAATAACAAATCGGCTAAAAATAAGTTATTGTCGTTAGATATATGACATAAAGATGGAAGAACGATCAAAACGTTGTACGAAGACAAATTTAAAACGTCAAGAAATAAGATAATGAAAAAAGATAGTACAAATAACAATTTTCAGAGAAAATCTAAAAAAAACAAAGTAAAAAGTTTAAGTATATGTCTATCAGTATTTCTGAAAATTAACAAATTTTTAGAAAAAACAAACCATACAGAAGATGAACAAATACCTATATTATTGGCGATGTGGGTAACAGCAAAAAGTTCTTTAAAATATGTTCTTATCTTAAAGAATGTAGGATTATGGACACTGTGATCCAAAGCGTTGTTCAGGCAAAAAAATGGAGCGATTAGGGCTGATTCGGACGCTGAAAATAGGACAGCATTGGTGTGGAGTTGTTCTTGCGTAAACACCAGATTTTTTGCTTTTTATACCTCTAAAAATAAGAGTCCTGGCCAGAAATTATTTTTGTCACCAGCAGATGCTCCAATATTAAAAAAAATGGGAGTAGCAGTGATAGAATGTTAATAAATAAAAAAAGTCAAGCTATGCTGATAGACAATTAGGCTCATGGGCAAAAATAGACGAAATTCAGTTAGAGTCTATCAAAGGAAGTTATTGGAGGACATGTGATTTGCTTCTAAAGACTCATTTACACTTTTAATAACAAATCATAGTACCGTATCTTGTAGCAGCTAATCCGGTTAATTATGGTCGACCATGGAATTTGAACTGTGCTGAAGCGCTTTCAGCATGTCTATATATTACAGGTTTTAGTTTTTTATGGTCAATAGTTATATTTTGACCAACATCAGGTAATCAAGAATTTGCATATAAACTTTTAGAGAATTTTTCGTGGGGAGAAGCATTCTTTCAGATAAATTCAGAGATATTGGACATCTATGCAGCATGCACAAACAGTTCTGATATAGAAACAGCACAAAATGCATGGTTATTATCGTTATCAAATGAATATATACAAAATAAACAGAGTACCATTGCTCTTCCATCCGATGAAGATTCATATGAGGAGTAAAAGCTTCTAGAAAAAGAAAATTTTGCAGATCTCAGAAAAGCATTTCCTTTAACTTATTGCTCCACTCTCAACTATACATGTTAGCACAGGTTCTTTATATCCAGATATAAGAGTATCCACATTTCTTTATCTCTTTGTTTTAATATCAGCTATTTATCTTTAAATCAACACCATATCCTACCTTATTCTTGGAATATATCTGATATTGGTTGTATTCAAAAAATTCAAAGTTCAACATAAAATCCATACAAGCATTCACAAAATATACTTTTCTACATTCTTGGACCATTATTTCATGTATTTTTTCCATTCTTTCTCTTAACTCTATTTTTACTCCAAATTTTTACTCCAAAAAACTTTTTCTTAAATTAACTTTAAAAAGCCTTTTCTTAATACCATTTCTAGTAAAATATCTCCATTTTTATCTATATTTATGTATAAAATTTCCACTTCTCTCTTTTTTTCTGTTACCCGGGTAACACTTGTTTACACTTAAATATCCCAATGCACCATTCGGCTTCGAAAAATCAAACGATAATAATTGTCAAAATTTAACTCTGCAAAAGCAGCGTCAGGCACGCATTTATTGCAAAGAGTTCAACTCAATCTACGCAAAGCTCCCCAACAAAGTGAATTCTCCATAGACCCAGCAAAAACAATCTCAAAAACGATCTTAAAAAGCATATTTGTTTTTTAATTTCATCAGTAGTTCAACTTTTCTAGATAATACAAAGGTCCGTTAAGGAAAAGCCAAAAAGAACAGTTTTTCAGGATATATGCAAAGAATGAGCACATATGCAATGCATCTATTGCTTATAGTACATATAAAGTGTCTATATAACACATATATAACGTATACATAATGCATAGATAATAAATACATAATATATACATAATACATACATTATAAATATATTGTATGTATATTAAGTATATATCCTTTTGATATATCAACAAAGATACATATATTCTTAAAAAGGATGTATCACACAATATATCTCGTAAAAAATACTTTATCAGTTTTATTACCAACATTACAGACATTTATATATTTCTATGAGCAAATTCTGATATTATTTTTAAATAGGTCGTTTTTTCTTGCAACGGTCTATGGGGGGCACAGAGGCATCTAATTCTGGTAAAATGGGGGTTTTGGGGGGGAAAAGTCCGTCTGTATATGATCCGGAGAATCCCATTACACTTTTTATTATACAGGTGAATAAGTTGGGTTCAAATACATAGATATAACTGTGGACCAGTGTGTGATTATTATCGGGTTTTGTCGGCTACTTCATCTTCCACTGTCGCGTCTAAAGCAGCCTCGAGTAATCGCTGAAATGTAATATCTATCTTTGAAGAATGTGCAGAAAAAAACTAATTGAGTAGTGTTGCTGGGATTCTTTTGGGGCCTTCTGCACTAGGAAAAATTCCGTATTTTAACAAGCATATTTTTCCCGAAGATTCACTAGTTATTCTTAACCTTGCTTCCAATATTGGGCTTGTTTTTTTCCTTTTTGTAGTCGGTATGGAAGTCGATGTACGAGTAATTCGCCGTCATTTCAAGGCTGCACTAAGTGTGGGGCTGGGAAGCTTGTTTTTACCTTTTGCAGGAGGGATGGCTGTTGCCTATGGATTAAACAAAGAATTTAATGACAATAAAGATACAAATCTTGTTGTATTTTTCATTTTCATTGGAACAGCCTTTTCAATTACGGTTTGTTTTTTTCTAATAATCAAACAAAAGTGTTTTGTGTTTATAATGTTTAGGCATTTCCTGTACTTGCTAGAATTCTTACTGAGTTGAAACTTCTTCAAGAAAATGTGGGCATTGTCGTGCTTTCAGCAGGTGTTGGCAACGACATGATAGGATGGGTTCTTCTTGCACTTACTATCGCTCTTGTTAACGCAGGAAGCGGAATTATTTCTTTATACGTTCTTCTTCTCGGAATTGCATGGACACTTATACTTATTTATATTATTCGTCCTGTTTTTATTTGGTTGGCAAAAAAAACCAAGAGTTTAGAAAATGGTCCAACCGAATTTATGATTACTATTACTTTTTTCCTAGTTTTAAGTTCGGCATTTATTACTGATATTATTGGTGTTCATCCTATTTTTGGAGGTCATTTTTCCCCAACTCGTTTTTCGTATTATAATCAATTTTAGGTTTTCTTGCTGGTCTTATTATACCTCATATTGGAGACTTTGCAGTAAAAGTTACTGAAAAAGTTGAAGACCTAATTACTATTCTTTTTCTTCCTTTGGTAAATTATACAACCGTTAAAATGTTTTATTTTACATATGATAGTATTTTGCATCATCTGGGCTTAAAACCGATATTAGTTTATTGAATGATCGGATTTCTTGGGCGTGGACAATTTGTATTATTTCTACGGTTATTGTAACCAAAATTGTAGGAAGCTCCTTATCAGCGCGTATAAATGGTTTATTATGGCGGGAGTCTCTTACAATCGGTGTTCTTATGAGCTGTAGAGGGTATACTTGTTCTTTAAAAATGAAATATTTCAACTAAATATTTAGTCTTATTGAGCTTATTGTTTTAAATGTTGGCCTTACAGCGCATATTTTAAATCCAAAAATTTTCACTATGTTTGTTGTTAATGCTGTAATCACAACAACATTAACAACGCCTTCTGTATTATTTCTTTATCCTGCATGGTATCGCGAAAAAGTAAAAAGATGGCGTGCTGGTGAAATAAATTGGGATAATACGCCAACTAGAATTGACCCTAAAAACGAATTTATTTCGGATAATTCCTTTGCTCCAGTAATAACTGATAGATTAATGGTCGTTCTCAATCGTGTAGAACATCTTCCTCCTCTTATGGCTTTCATTCGTCTTCTTGCACCAACATCATCAATAAAAATTGATTACATGATGGATGATTCTGATATTCAGTTTCCAGCTAAACCTATAGAAGAACCTCTTTTAGTTCACGGGTTTCGTCTTATTGAATTAACTCAACGCACATCGGCTATTATAAAAGCATCAGATAATGGAGAAGATAATAAACTTGATCCATTGATGAACGTTTTCCGAACTTTTGCTTGTTTAAATAGATTACGAGTATCTGGGTGCTTAAAATTTGCGTCAGAAGAAGAGTTTTCAAATAGTGTTATAGAACAAGCTAAAGATATCAAAGCAGAGCTTTTAATCATACCATGGAGTACAGATGGATCTATTTCCGATGAATCTGAAAAGAACCTTAAACTTATTTCAAGTTCCTTTGTACAAAAATACACAACACCAAGACATAATGAATATGTAGAAAATATTTTTAATAATGTACATTGTGGAATTGGTGTTCTTATAGATCGTGGACTTGCAGGAAATATAGTACAAGAAAATTTTGATTCTCAATCATATGGTTTAGATAGAAGATTATCTTTTGCAAGCTTGCGCTCTCATTTTAGTAGTATACGTCATCCAAGCACATTATTTGAAATTTCAAATCCAAGTAACGGCAAATATCATTTGTTTTTCCCATTTTTTGGAGGAGAGGATGACAGAACTGCTTTAAATATTGCTTTACAATTAATATCTAACCCAGCAATATCAGCAACTATAGTTCGAATAAACACTTCTGAAACATCTACACATAATCTTCAACCTGTTCATCTAAAAACAAATTCTAAAGATTTTTCTCCTTTACATGAAGGTAAAATAAGTCTAAAATAAATGTCACTTAACAACGGTACAGTACTTCAAAAAAGTGGTTCTGTTAGTTCAAATCATTTTACATTACAGTTTCGTAACGATCTTCCTCGACAAGTATCAATGTCACAAACACCATTGGAATATGATGATAAATTTAAATCTACCACAGTGCCAGATGAAAACGACACAGCTGAAAATACTCTTGATGATAGATTTATACAAACTTGTATGAATCCTATCCTTGAAAAATTTTCTTCTCGTGTTACATTTGAAACCATTAACAGTAATTTACCTTTACAATATGCATTGTCGTTGGCTAAAAAAGACATTTCTAAACACAAGTATTACGGAGGAGGTTCAATCATTATACTTGGGCGCTCCTGCAAAAACCCAAACCCTTTTATTCGAAAAGATTTAATTAATATATTAAAAGCATCCGGTTATCCTACAGGAGCAGGATCAGGATTACGAAGATGTCTTGGTGACTCTGCTGAAGCTTACTTAGTTGCTAGAATTAAAGCTAGGTGCATTTTAATCTGCCTTATTTTCAATAAGTGCTAATTTTAATATAGCATATTAGTTATTCAAGCGCCATCAAGGAAGTCTTAAAAGTCTCTAAATAACTATATACCCAGTTCTGAAGAATCGTACGTTTTTATGTTCTGTTTAGTATTATGATTACGTTTGACTTTTAACTATTAAAAACAAATAATTATAAACTGTAATAATGTATATATAATCCATAAGTTTTTGGTCATTAACAATTGTTCCAAAATTTTCTAAGAATTGGTTTGTATTTTATAATTATTATAAAATTTATTATTAAAAAAGCTGTATAAAATAAAAAATTACAATATTTGATAATTATCTAAAAAAACTTTTAATAGTACTTTTAAGAGCTTGCTTGCGTATAGCATTTTTTTGCTGACCAGCATAATCTTGTATACTAAATAAAATAAGAATTAATTTAAGTAGATTATTTGAACAACCTTTTAAGCAAACTCATTGATGAACTTTCAAGGGAGTTAAGTTTCTCTTCAATTCCAAAGATCTTTTTCCCTCGTTCACGAATATTTTCAGTAGTCTGAGTAAATAGAGTACCAGAACTTTGAAAACTATTCTGTTCATCTACAGGTGCTGCTTTTTTTTTTGTTCTATCTTTCAACTTTTGTTCTGCCAATGAATTAAGGAGTTTTTTAGGTAATGGACGATTCGATCCACCAACTATAAATGTATTAAAAAATATCAAATAATTATATAAAACTACTTAATAAATCCAACTCTGCAATTGTAATATAATTTGTACCAATTATCCATTCCCATGTTGAGATTGTAGCTAATAATAATAAAAAATATGACAAAATATATTTATTTTACTTACGTCGTTGAGGAACTTTCTTTAAATCATCATAAAGAACACCAGAAGAAAATTCATTAATTCTTACGCCATTTCCAAGTAGATAAAAAAGAGAAAGTTCTGTTTCATTTACCCAAAGATATATGTTAGCAGCCAGTGTAACAATACTTTTATTTAATCTAAAAGTTATATATATATAAACAAATATAAAACAATTATTCTACTTATCGCTAAATGAAGAAGGTAAATTAATACTAGTAATAAGACTCAAATTTGACAACGAAATAAGTAAAACCCTTTTGTCATTTAATACACAAGCAACAGCAGGATCTATTTCTTCTCGATAAATATTATTAGCCGAAACGCATTGTATAGATTTCCCATAAAGATATCGTGATATTTCAACAAAACATGAGTCAAACATTTTTAATGAATTTTTGGTTACAACTAAAATTAAATTTTCTAAAACAGAATTACTTTTTAAGTCTTTAAAAATATTTGGATAGATAATGTAAGGTTTTAATGTATTTCTGTGTATCGATAAAATATTAATAATTGAATCATTCTCAAATAAGAATTCCCCCAAATATTTAATATTAAATTCATTTTTAGACATGAAATATATACTGTAAAAAATTAATCTTCCAGTTGATGTCCCAATCATAAATAAAATAGCAGGTTCGCCTAAGATAATAAAATAAGTATATACAAGATTATGTGTAATTATGTTATATACCGTTTGTTTTAAATTTCCCAATAGTAAATTCAAAAATCAGTGCAACTTCTAATTCATAATTTTCATCATTTTCAAAGTCTTTTGTTTTTTTTGAAAATTTCTTTTTTTCACTTTTTACTTCACTTAATTCAATTTGAAAAATAATAGCTTGTTTATGCGTATTAATTAAAATAACAGTCCCAAATTCATATCCACATGCTACACTATATCATATATTAGAAAAATATTACAACTACATTTTTAAGAGTTATACAGGCCAATATTACTGGTTTTTACAGAAATTACTGAACCCCTATGTATTTGAAAAACTGAAACTTGAGAAGAATTATCTTCTATTTTGTTATTTAATGAAACAATGGATCTATCATCCATATAACTGTTTGATTTAGAATTCTCAATGGTATATTTTGCAAATTCTTTAGAAGCTTGAGAAAAATTATCAGATTCAAATGTTTTTTTTTTATCAAAAGAAAAAGAATTATATATTATGAGTTCTCCTTTTTCGCACCCAACAATAAGCTCTGATGCTTCAGAAAGGTTGGTAATTGTAACTTTAATCATATCAGATGAATTATTAAGAACCTTCCCTAAAAATATTTCATGCATTTTCTCAAGCTTATGATCTCTTGTAACGTTATATAAGCGCACTATTCCATTATCATGTCCAGTAGCAATAACTTCATTATAAGATAATATCTTTTGTTGCCTTAAAAATTAACTTCAATAAATTTCATTTAATTCTTTATTATACCTTTCATTTCCAGACAAAAAGGCATTATTTGACATACAACATAATGATAGATCACGAATTCTTGGTGACATCCATTCGAGTGATGCTGGAAGCGATTTTAAAGAATTAAGAAAAATACCATCTGGATATTTTAATAATTCTACTTCACCAGAGGCTAAAATAAGCATAATTAATTCAGTATTATAATTCCCAAAATAAGATTGAGAAATTTTTGAAAAAACACAAATATCAACAACATTACTTGACAAAAAATGTGATAAAACATGATGCTGTTTAGGTGCAGTATAGTATTGACTAAAAACGTTTACAGACGATGAACACGAAGGGGACTGTCCAAAATCTAAAATACTTAATTCTTTAGAATCTTCATTGTTTATGTTTCCTCCAACTACAAAAATTGATGTATTTTCAAGATCATCATTACAACTCCATAAAATTGAAAAAATAGGGTTACGAGCATAAACAGAACTATGAGAATCATTCTTCAATCTATCTTCCAGAAGTATATCGACTTCAGTTTCATCTAGTGTACGCACTTGCAAAGGGCGTTGATCGGATTTTGCTGACCAAAATGCAAAACATCCATTTTGATAAGAAGTAACAAGATGATAGCCATGAGGAGCCCATGAAAAACTTGTTAACTTAGGTCTAGAAACGACTACCTTCCCCACTGAATTCGTTTCATAAATTCTTTGAGGAATTTCTAGCTCAAAAAAAAATACAGGTGCATTTTTTTTAATCGAATATAAAACAGCACCATCAGGATATCCAATTAAAAGTGTCCCAACATCTCTTGGATGTATCCTGATACATATAACAGGTGACAAATATGATTTAGAAGGAGCGTAATTATAATTCATTTCACGCCATTTCTCATGTCTTGCAGTATATAAATTAGCAATTTTATACGGAGAAATACATTCCCTATCAATGTCCCACACATCAACTGTCCCATCCTTGAGCCCAATATATAACCAATCAATACACGGATCCGTTTCAACACATGTCACATAACCTCGGATAGAATAAATAACTGAGGGTGTTATAGATGCCGTGTCTATAGACCACGAATACAAATTATTCCTGGAATCAATTGCAATAAGATAGCAACCATGAAGGACTAAATGTAGAATTGGTATTCGTTTTGGCAAACTGTATTGAACCTTTATGTTTTTATCCTTAAATATATATATTTTCGAATCAAGGGTTGCTAATTAATGTCAATCTTAAGCAAATATTCACTAAAAAACAGCATTACCCACTGCAAGAAGCGACTGAACTGCATCATATGTTGCAAGTCGTATACCATCAGAAATACCATAACTCAGTAACTTTCTCATTTAATCATTTTCAAAATTATTTAAAAATATCTACTTCATTACAAAAGAAACGTGAACTAAAATCTGATTGTTCAGGTGCGTTTTTAGTCTTGAATTTCCCTTCTTTCGTAAAAAAAGACATGTTGTATAAAAATAACTATTTGATTTAGTTCTTTTTTTATATTTATTGCATTTTTTCTATTTAAAATAAGCTACTCTCACAAAAATAAGTTAACTGGGCTTACTAAGATATATTTTCTGAAATAAATGCGTGTTTAATCTTTTTTCTAAGTGTATTAAAATTTTTGTTTTTTTTACGTTTAACGATTAGATTAAAATGAATTCTTAAGTGCTATAAAAATAAGTTTTTTTTTTTATTTTCTAATGCCTTTGTTTTTTTTTTAAAAAAAACTTCATTTTACTATTTTATTTTATTCTTCTTATTTCTTATATATTTTTGCTAAGTATTTATTGCAACAATTAGTGTTATATATAAAATTATATTTAAGAATGTAAATACACATTTAATATAAAAGCAATAAATAAAATGGTGTAATTATATTTTATTGACAAAAACATCGTAACTAAATACTGTATTTATATATTTTTTTCACATATATTAAACCTACACTTTGTCACTTATGCTTGACCGACTGACGACAAAATTATCTATATTGAATGTATTTAACTCAAATATCTATTTTTTATTGTATAAAATTCACTTTTAAATAAAAAATTGAATTCAGGCATATTATTTGTAAGTTATATTCGTTTTCAACTCTTAATGATCTATATTAAGTAACATGTTGGCGCATAAACCATTTTGTATCTATTCAGATAAACCTAAGTTATGCTTAAATAGGAGACTATTTAAACATCGAATTATGGAATAAGTTAGTTTTTGGATGCTTTATTGAAAACTTTTTTGTTTTGTATAATAATATTATTTTTAGTTAACTGTGGTGAATGTTTTTGCAAAATCAATTAGAAATAAGTGCAGATAATGGCTTTGTATTAAAAATTAAAGAAGATTCTTCTGGAAATTTGAAAAATTTACACAAAAGTCTAAAAAAACATGTGGAACAAAAAAATAATTTAGAATTATTCAACTTTTTTTTAAATATATATTCAAAAAAAGAAGATAAACAGAAAAAAAATGAAAAAATGCATAATTATTCGAATATTGTTCGCAGTATGAGTGATTCTAGTTTGCATCAAAAAATGTTTTTTTTGGAAAAAAGAAAAGTAAAGAATTATATATGTAATTTACATACAATAAATCAATCTTTTAACAAAATATCGATTAAAATACCTACTAATCAGCATCTAATAACTACATCTTCTAAAAAAATATCTTATTCATTTCAAGGTAATAAACATATGAAATATCTGTTGGATTGGAATTCAAAAGAAATTTGCAAATGGCTATATAGAAATGGATTTAATATTTATGTTGAAAGAGATTCTTTAAAAAATCGTATCATTGGAAAGCCACTTTCAAGACCAGTAAAATATGCTCGAATAAAACGATTGCAGTATCTTGAGGATCAAAAGGAAACTTTAAGATTATATCACATGATCAATAAATATGTAAATTGTAGCATAACTGATGGTAAAGAAAGTCTAGTAAAAAAAAAAGAATTACCTATGTCAAAATACCATACATCAGTATGTTATCATAAGGAAGATTCTAAATCATTAACTTTTCTACCTTGGATAAAATCATCTGATAATATAGTTCAAAACAATTCGGAAAATATTTTTAAAGTAAGCAATTTTAAATCTAGAAAGTTAGCTAACTCGTATGGAACCTTAATATCTGATCAATATACAGAAAAAATACAAGAAAAACAGTACTTGATTTCATTCTCTTCTGATGAGGAAACCTTTCATGATTCTAAAAGTTTTTTAAAGAATTTTTTAACTCCAAAAAATTCAATTTTTAAATTATTTAATTCGAATGCTCATAGAAAGTTAAAAACTAATACTATTAATAATAATAGTAAAGAATCTGCTTTTTTTTTAAAACTATTTATGCCCAAGAGTAAAAAATTTCAAAATTATAATGATTTTTATAAAACATCATCTTATAAAAATGATAATTTTTATGAAAAAAATCAAAACTTTCAAATAAAAAAGAAAAGGAGTAATATTTTTGATATTAGTGATAAATTTATGAGGTTTTTACGAAAAAATGCCACCTGTGTAGATTCTTCTGGTTTTAAGATTTATCAAAATGTTGTATAAATAATTTACTTTTTATAATTTATACTAAATATTTTAGTCTAAATACAAAAAACTTAAGAAAACAGAATCTTGTGAATTTTTAAATAATACTAATGCAACAAAAAATTCGAATACATTATTTTCAAATACCTATAAATCATATAAACTTAAAAATATTAAAAATATTATAACAAAAAGCAATATTAGTAATTCGTGGACGCCAAAAACTCTTAATTTAAAAAATAAAAATCGCACTTTAGAATTAACTAAAATAGTTCAATCTACTAAAGATAGAGAAACATTTGTAATTGTTGATTTAACTGACTGTATAAATGCTTCTGATATTAGAAAACAGTTATGTAGAAAATTGGGTATTATAGAATTATGGTCTGAATGTCGCATTTTTAGTACTCAGATTTATACTAAAGATTATGGTTAACAATATCCTTTAAAAATAAATATTTTTTTAATTTATCTATTAGATGAAGAGTTAGATGATGAAAAGTTAATTTACGCAAGATTTTATGCAGATAATATTGGAACTTTGAAATTTTATGTAGAATTTCCTTCGAAAAAAGTAGATAAAAACATATGTGATACAATATCAGTTTATTCAATTCCTCGTAATGAATTATTGGAACAAGAAAACATTTATTTAAATCTATTATCTAATTCTCCTATTTTACTAAATAAAAATAATAATGGTTCTCAAATTTTTAATAATTTTTTCAAAATTTCCTCAAATATTTCCAATAGAAAAATGAATTTAGAATCTAAAATTCAAAAATCATTTATATCAAAATCCGAGTGGGATAATAATATATCCATTAAGAATCAAAGTTATAAATTAGAAACTAATAAAAAAACATTTTTAAAAAAAACAGTTCAATTTCAAAAGAATAATATTTATAATAATTTAAGTAATCAAAAGAGAAAAATAGATTTCTTTGATGTTTTTCAAAATAATGAAGGTATTTAAAATACATAAATAATATATTATATTTGCTAAAAGTAATAGAAAATGTTAATTTTCATATTAGAAAAATTAAAGATAATATAAATACTAGATTGGATTCTTTATTAAATCAAAACGGAAATTTAGGATATTTAAAATCTTTCAACAATATACAACTTAATAATAATAAACATATTAATGTTGAAAAATTACAATTATCTAAAAAATTAAACACTAATATTATTACTGATTTACCTGCTATTTTTAACAAACTATTTCCCTCAAATTTAGAAAAAAAATTAATAAAACAAATAAATACATTAAACTTAAACGAATCTTCTGAAAAATCATATCAAAATATAGAAAGTATATTAAAAGGATATTCTGGTAAATTTATATGTTATATATACATATATTTAATATTTTAATTAGAGAAAAACAATATGTCTTTTGAAAATGAAATTCAACTGAAAAAAAATACGTATAATTTAAAAAATAGCTATATTTTTTTTGAATCTGACAATTTACTTTTTGATGTATATGATGAAAATGTTCATGATTATTCATGTTCTAAAAAGGAAATTAATAAGAATATTTTAAGTTTTAAAAATTCTGATATAGAAAACTCATTAATTAATACAGATTTTTCTACGAGAAATATAGTTAAGATACAAGAATTGTCAGAAAAATTATATAATAAAAAATGTAAAATTAAATATTCTAATAATGAACATAGATTAAAAAAATCATTAGAAGAGTTGCCTAATTTAAATTTATTTGAACTTCAAAATTCTCATACTCAAAATCAAACAGTTTCTAAAACTAGAATACTTTCTATTATAGAAAAAAGCCTTCAACCTAAAGAAGTTTTAGATTTATCTAATAGTAGTTTTATTGATGAAATAGAAAACGATCAAGAAATATTTTGGGCAATAAAACCAAAAAGAATGTCTAATAAAATGTTTTCTGAGAAATTGAAGGATTTTAAGATAAATAATTCAAGTTATAATTCAAACATAAATATTTTATTAAATGATTTGGAAGTAAAAAATATCTCGAAAATGTCCATAGAAAAAATATTTTCAAATGAAGCTACTAATTCATTGGCCTTAAAAAATGTCGAAAATAGTTATGACTCTACTTCATTTACATCATCAATATCATCAACTAAAAGTATTTTTGAAAAAAAAATCTGTAATAACGATAAATGGGGAATTCGTCCATCAACTCAGGTAGTTTATGAACATTTAGAAGACTTTTTTCCAAATCATGATCTTGATAAACCTATAATTAATCAATTGGTTGATTTAACTAACTTATCTGATACAAAACATATTTCAGATACATTCTTAACACTTAAATTTATTTCTCCTGTTTATTGCACTAACATTCAAAACTGTATGAAATCTATTAAAGTTGTTGCAAAAGAAGCAAATGAAGCTCAAAAAAAAAGCGAAAATAGTTTTAAAGATAATAAATCATTTATACCAAGAAAAAAAAGTGCAAAATTATGGGGTATAAAATCCCAAGAAATAAAATTAAATAAGGACAAGAATGATTATAATTTAGTAGAAACTAACAGTATAAAAAAAACACGTATGTATTATTATTATTATTATTATGCATTTTAGTAATAAATTTAGCCACTTTTAAATGGATAAAAGGTAAATTGATTGGAAAAGGCAGATATGGGAAAGTATATTTAGCTATGAATGCAACTACTGGAGAAATGTTAGCTGTAAAACAAGTAAAAATTTATGATAATTTAAATAACCAAGATCATGAATACCAAAAAGATTTAATTGATGCTTTAAATATGGAAATTGAAACGATGAAAGATCTTGATCACCCTAATGTTGTCCAGTATTTAGGCATGTTTAATATTACTTTACAATAAAAATTAATGTTTTTTAGGATATGAACGAACCAAAACAACTATAAGCATTTTTTTGGAATATGTTTCTGGAGGTTCTATTGGAAGATGTCTCCGAAAATATGGAAAAATCGATAAACCAACAATACAATTATTTACTCGCCAAATTTTAGAAGGACTGACATATTTGCATTCTCAAGGAATCCTTCATAGAGTAAGTTTATATAAACATTTTTATTAATTTAACAAATTTTAGGATTTAAAAACAGATAATATATTATTAGATGTAGATGGAATTTGTAAAATATCGGATTTTGGAATATCTAAAAAAAGCAGTAAGTTATGTTTTCTAATTTACTTTTTTTTACATTAAATATAGAAGATATTTACGACGACAATGCAAACATGTCAATGCAAGGAACTATTTTCTGGATGGCACCTGAAGTTATACAAAATCGGAAACGAGGCTATAGTGCAAAAATAGATATTTGGTCATTAGGCTGCTTAGTTCTTGAAATGTTTGCAGGAAAACGTCCTTGGTCTAATGATGAAGCAATTGGTGCTATGTTTAAAGTAATTAACTTTCTTTATTAAAAATTTTCTAAAAAAAAAAAAATAGCTTGGGAACAGATCACAAGCTCCTCCAATTCCAGAAGATATTGCTTCTGATATTAAAGATGACGCTCTCGACTTTCTTAAATCATGTTTTATTGTGTAAGATTTCCAATATAATTTAAATTTTCCATTTTTATTTTTATTTAGAGATCCAAGTATAAGACCTACTGCTCAAGCTCTTCTTAAACATCCTTTTATAGAAAATGCGAATTCTGAATTTAGATTTTCGAATTCTTTGTTAAGTCAACTGATTAAAACAGAGTAATATTGTTTTGAATTGTATTTTATAAAGTTTTAAATAAAATTAAACTGTTTTATTAAAAAATAAAAAATATTTATATTTAAATATACTTTATATGAATTTACCATATTGATTTTAGATTTTAATAAAAATTAGTTTTAATAAATATTTAAAGATTTTTTAGAAATTTTTAATAAAATTCACTTATCATTTAAACTTTTTCGTAACTGATAAGATTTTGAAAAAATTATCTTAAAAGTAGTAATTTGTATAAGTATTTTAAATAAATATATTAATAAAAATTTTAACATTTAATAGTTTATCCATAAAAAATATGAATTGTTTAAAAAATGTCTGTTAAAAAAAGGAAAAAAAATAGACAATTTTTAATTCAGAAAGAAAACCATGAAAATTCTATTTTGCAAAGTAAAAAAATATTTTATAAAATATTTATAAAATAGAATTATGTTAAGGAATATAGATGAATCATTTTTTTTTAATACCCTTAGTTTAGAAGAAGAAAAATATTTTAAAAGCGTTGAAGAAACGTTAATTACTCAGCGTTTTTCTCAAGAAGGTAAACATGCTATTTTTAATATACATATGTTTTATAATTACAGATTATCGTCTATTTATTGATAATACTTTTCTTGAAATTGAAGGGAAAGAACTAAAATTAGCAATTAATCCTTTATATTCGAAAACATTAGAAACATTATTATACATGGCATCCCCACCTCAAGTAAAAAAATATTTCCAGGTATTAGTTGGAAAGTAAGTATGTCTATTTATTCTTTATTTTTTTATTTTTTTAGTTTTAAAAAATTAATATGTGATCCTTTTGGGTCTCATGTTTGTGAAACACTTCTTGTAAAATCTTCATATATTGTTTCTACAGAAAATGTTTACGATTACTCTAAAGATAATAAAGAAATATTTGTAACTATGGAAAACCTTATTTTATTTATGTGTAATGTAAAAATTATTTTTTTTTTTTAAAAAAATTAATTTATATTTAGGAAATTTCCGAATTATTGTTAACATTTATTACTCATAAATATGCGTCGTATGTTTTTCGTCAATTGCTTTTTACATTACATGGAATTATATTTCAAACAGATTCTATATCTGAAAAATTTATAAAACACAGACGAAAAATACGGGCATTAGATGAAATTATTTCTGCTAAACAAATACAAATACCTGTTTCTTTTTATGAGAAAAAAAAATCTATATTAGATAATATAAATACAAATTATGGTGTTACTGAAGTTAGAAATCTTGCATTTAATCAACATGGATCTCAAATTATATCGATTTTACTTTTAATTGAAAAAAGTCTGTTTGATGATGGTAAATATAAAAAACAATTTTTATTAGAAAAACTAGTTTTTGGCAATATTAAGCAAAATTCTTCAAGTTTAGATTTTACAAAAAAAACAGAAAGCGATTCTTTTATTGAAACTCTTTTAAGAGATCAAATTGGATCCCATATTTTTGAGTCTATATTAGAATTTTCATCAAAAGAAATTTTTGAAAAATTATATAATATTTATTTTAAAAACAAAATTCTTAGAATATCTAAACATCCAGTTGGAAATTATGTATTACAAAAGTTTATTAAGAAAAATAATAATTCTATAATATTTAATGAAATTTTTGGAGAAATAATCAAATATTTTGAAGAATTGATCGGTTTGTTAGTTTTTTTAAAAACATATATTAACTAATTTTGAAAAGATATTGGACATGTTGGCGTTCTAATTTCTCTTATAAATACATGCTCTTGTGACCCATCAAATATTATCAAATTTGTGAATGTTTGTTTTATTTTCTGTAAATATTTGTTCTGAAAATTTATAGGTACTTAAAGAATGCTTTGGAGGTTCAGAAGAAAAAACAATGAAGAATATTTTTTCTCTAATATTGAATCTTGACCCAAAAAATAAAAATGATTCATTGAAAAATTACAAAAAAATTTTAAATGATTATAATAATATAACTAGTCATATTAATATTCAGGGAACTTATTTAATCAAATCTCTTCTTAGATTTCCATATGAAATCTATTATTTTTTAATTGAAAAGTTAAGTTTTGGTATATTTATATTTTATTAATATTTTATATAGTCTTGTTTTGCAAGATAAAAAAATAATTCTTTATTATGCAACTGATAAAATTGGTTCAAGTGTTCTAGAAACTATTCTTAAGTTGCCTGATTTAACTCTTTCAGATAGAAGAAAATTATTGAATAGCTTTTTTGAATCATATTCTGCTCTTTCTTGTCATCCTTCAGGATCACACATTGTCGATGCATGCTTGTATACTTCTATAGGATTAAATAATTATAGAGAACGAATTGCTGATGAACTTTCGAAGTCTGCTGAAATAATAAAGGATGATTATTATGGTAAAAGAGTTTGGAAAAATTGGCAATTAAATATATATGTAAACAATTTTTTAGAATGGAAAAAGAATTTGAATTCTTTTATACAAAAAGAGCGTTTGAAATATCAAATAGATAGCAAAATAACTAATTTAAATGTATTAAATTCAGATTTTCAAAATATAAATAATTATACAAACTCTTTATCAATATTATCTGATAACAAAAAATTAAAAAATAATGTCATTAATGATCCAGAAAAAGAAATAGATATACTATTTAAAAAAAATAGAAAAAGGAGTTTATCACAAGGAAAGTAAGGTATATATTCTGCTTTTTATTTACATTGAAATATTTTGGATATTTTTAAAATTATATATATTAGATATAAATATTAAAAATCATTGTTTTATGAAATTTTGATTTTAAAATGACTATTTTTACTGAAATCGAATTTTTTATTTTTATGAAAAATTATAATATAAATTATAAGTTCAATTAAAGTTATATTACATTAAAAATCAGCAATTTCTAAAATTTAATAATGTCTATAATGATTTATAATAAAAATATGTATCAATAACAAATAGAAATAAATCGTTAAACTTAGAACCATACTAAATTGAAAAACAATTAAGACTTTAACCATTATCTTTAATGAATATATATATTGCACAAATTATAAAACAGTATTAGTAAAACAATATAATAGTAAATACATCACATATCAATATATATAATCAAAAATACTTCTTTGTGGCTTTAGCAAGACCTACCATATTTTTTCCTAAATCATAAACAGAATAATACTAATCATTATATAAGTCGTAATATAGAATGAATTTAGAATAAATATACTTTACGAAGAAACACATCACCAATAATCCAAAGAGGACCCGCAGGTGGAGGAATATCCATACCAGTAAAAGTAGTCATACATTTTGATTGTACTAAATTTATATTAAATAAAAATTATTATTTTTATTAAAATACTTTTTATGATATATTCATTTGGCCCAAGAGAAAAGTTATGATGCCCAAATCCAAATGTAATATCAGGCAAAGTAGGTATTTTATTACAATCAAGAATATAATCACCTGTCCAAGATCTGGTTGCACCAATAGCATTATTCAAAAGATCAGCAATATCTATTAAGTGTAAAAAAATATTTATATCATCCTAAAACATACTTTTAGGCATGACAATTAAACTAGTCCCCGTATCAAGAATAGCTCCTACATTTTCCATTCTGATAAAATCTTTTCCATATGCAAAAAAAGATAAATCAACTAAACAAAAAGCTTTTAGCACATCATGTATTCAAAATTTATTCTTTTCTAAGACCATACCTTCCCAATAAGCTTTCCTGCGAACTGGAATATACGTAAGATCTCCTTCATAATGCATTGGATCTATGCCACCAAATGTACATTCTCCTCCCTCAATATCTTTTTCAATATTGCCCATCCAAAAGGCGAAAACTGGCTCATTTATTGCCTAAATATACGTTTAATATTGTTTTAAATAATAATAATAATAATAGGCAAATTTTCAACAAAAATACATACATTTTGCTCAACCATATTGTAAAACGGTGGAATAATCCCATTTACTGCAATGGAACTATATCCAAGCCCCAAAATACCATCAAATCGTCCAAATGTAAATGTAAAACCCGGCTCTGACACGGCTTCTGCAAATTCTTGTGCTGGAAGCACAATATCAGAGACAGAAAATTTATCTGTACTAATAAACCCCGAAATACTCCCAGAACCATATCGAATTTCAAACTTGGAGCCATTTGCAATATATGTTGACGATAAACTAGAATCATACTTTGAATGAATAATACATGCAAGAGACGTGCATTTTGACGATGGAACCCACAGATTCGATGAGCCTGTGTCAAGTACAACCTAAAAATATTCAACAAAATACAGCAAACACCAGAAAAACCACTTTAAATGTCTGTGGCGGCGTACCAATACTAACACGTGTATAATCTAAACATCAACAGCCTCATAAAACGTTATATCAATCCTACATTGTGCATTAAACTTGAAAAAATTAGTTTTTATAATATATATATATTAATTTACAAAATTCGTTAAAGAAACTTCATGGGCATTTGTTCCAAGTGGTTTTCCATGTATAATAGGCTCTTTATTCTTTCTCTCATCTCTTCCATATGAATAAAACAGTGTATATTTACGTGCAAGAGAATATGCTTCAATATCATTATGGACCTAAAAAAACCCCCTGTAAGCACAAATATATACTGAAAAAGACTATATATATGTTTGTAAACCTTATTAACCCGGTGATCACCGGGTATTTTGCGTAATTCTAGCCTGTGGAGCCCTCTAGATACGCCTGTTTGGCATACAAATAGCACATATAACCAGTAAGCAATCGAGACCATTGCTCAGTGCATCCAAGATCGCTGCTTTTAAAGGTGTTGCCATAGCAACCTACAGGGGAAAGAGTAGATATATTATGCGGTGAGTCGGAGGAGCGGAGAGCAAAGAGGCATTTGAGGAGAAATAAACAGCAGGATTCATGTAAAAAGAAGGTACAGTAGCAAAAAAGCAACAAAGAAGCATTAGAGACGCATATAGTGCGCATATATAGCGTGGATATAGCAGATAACTGTCTTAAGGCGATTTCGAGTGTATATACGAGGCGGATATATAGAGATCAGGAAGGTAGAGAAATATACAAGGAATAGTGGGGAGGAGATATTCTACGTATATATTAGTATTTAAATAAGTGAATTGAGATATCAGAATAATGCTAAGTAGAGATATAAAATTTGGGATTGATTGGGAGTTGAGATACAGCAAGTAGCCAGATAGGTGTGTGAGTTATTAGAAGGTCTAATAAGTGAGTGGGATTGATGATTTCTGTGGAATTTTCGCAGTTTTACAAGGAATTTTATTTTCTTTTTGTAGTCGGTATTTATGTCTTTATATCTGAGTATGGCCGAATTAAAAATGCACTTTTAGCGAAGAAATGGTGAGTTTGTAGTATTTGTTTTGCATGTTTATATTTTTCCAGGTTTGAAGGACTATATCCGTTGTTTTCTGCACAATTTGCACAAGTTGGTATAAAGAAAAATGATTCTGTACGACTACATAACTGGAACCCGGCCCGTTTTATCTCATATGCTACTGGACGTATTTATATTGATTATGCACATATTCAGTTTATAATGCCTATGCGCCAAAATGTGCTATCACTGCTAAAATGTGCGTTAAAAGCATTTTTTGCGGATGAACCAATAGCTCGGGACCGCTTATATGTAGATATGGTTATTTCAGATGATGCTTTTGATGATTTTGTTTTTGCTGTGGTCAATAAAGCAATAATGCGCTGGTTGCGTGAGAAATACTATCACTTGTCTTTTACACGGGTGTTGGAAACACCTATATTACCAGAAACATATGTTGTGATGTCAGAGTCGCCAGAAATTATGTCTGCTTTACTGGAAAACGATGCCTTTATTCAGTGTATTACTGCATCAGAATTTGAATTAGAGTATTTTATTGTGAGTGATCAGCCTTCCAAACGGCCAAAAAGGTTTTTTCTTCTTAAACATAATGTTTTTTATTAATATTTTATGTTGAATAATAGTCCGGATCAAAAGTATAGAAAAACTGTTTCATTTTGTATAAGATTACCATTATTACTTCACTTAGATAGGGTTGTCTCTATTGTCACACAATGTATTACATTTGTAGACTTTCTAGCTGATAGGGCACATTGGAGATCCAATATTTCTCAAAAACTCAAAGCAGCTCGTGAAGAAGTGAATCGAAAACTTAGAAAACTACAGGATGAAGAACAATTAGCAAAAATATCAAAAAAAAAAGCCGAAAAAGATAGATTAGAAAAAGAACGTGTTCGAAATATGAGTTTTCAAGAACAACGGAAAGTAAGTAATTATAAATTTGCTTTTTTTTTTCTTGATTAAAAGATTGAAATGCTTAGTATTTAGATAAAGAACGAGAACGAAAATATAAAAAACAAATAAAAACAATAAGGATGTAAATGCTATAAAGTAATATTTGTACCCTATATAGTCTTAGTTTTTTATTTAAGATATTTAAAATTTTAAAACATACTATTATAACTGTTGCCTTGTTATGACCAATATTTTTTCTTGTTTACATGTATATAATTATGCAATAAATGTATTATGTATTTCTCTATAAAATGATGTTTAAAAAATTTATTGCTATGTATTATTATTGTGTAATATTTCACAATCCTGGTAAAATATATCGCACGAAAACATTTCTAAGATAAACTTTCGAACAGGCTGTCGATAACGATAACGTGTAAGAATTTTAAGAACTGATTTATAAAGATCCAATGATTTAAATTCTTCAGGATACTTCAATTTTAGCCTATAATTTAATGAATATATTATGTATTGATATTATCAGAATTACCTTGAAAGAGATTTGACTGCTTTATTGGCTAAAATATGACTAGATAAATCAATTACTGCTTTTAAAATACTAGCTTGAATATCATTTTTAAAGGCTAACTTAGATATATCCTCTTCAGAATCAGATGTGCATGATTGATAATGCCATGGTTCTAACTAAAAAAATTAATTATAATAAAATGATAAAATATAATACAAATAATATTTTTTTAATATCATTTGGAATACAAACACCAATAGGGATACCAAAACTAGTAAAAACAGATACCCATCCATATTGTTCTAATATTTTGGAAACAGGTGTTATTATAGAAATTAATCCTAATACAAAAAATGCAGTTCTAAAAAGTTAAAAAAATCAAAAAATAAGAATAAAAATACCCCCTAAGACTCATTACTTGTGATTTTTCTGCTATATATACAATTTCAGGAATTACTCGACTATTTTCAAGAAATGGAAAACCATTATTATGAGAACCAATATTCCCTATAGCCCAAAGAGAACTTTTTAACTGAAGGATAATATTTTTATCCTCATATTCATCTTTATGATTAAAAATATAAGAAGCAAAATGCTCAAAATGCCCTTTGTTTTTTAAAAGTTGACATCCTTCAAATGTTTTAATGATTTCTCCATAAAAATGAGGTGGAATAAGACTATCAATGTCATTACTATATAAATTAACTTTTCAATATTAGAGAAAAATGTTATACTTATTTGTAAGCAAAAATGCTAATGAAAGACGATTCTCTACATAGTTTACATAAGATTCATTTTGTTCCTAAATGATTAAACTTTCTTTTAAAAAAAAAAAAATAAACATACATGGAACCAATTATCCATTTCTTTCTCGATATAATCAACTTCTTTAAGATAATTAAATCCTATAGACGATGCCAAAAATCTTATAAAAGCTAATTTTTAATAATAATGAAATTTTAATAATCACCTTAAACGTAATGGTGCGCCAATATCACCAAGATGTTCTAATGTTGGACGTAGTTTTAATGTATATTGAAGATTTTCGAAATCATAGCATGCTCTTTCTAAAACTTTAACAGCCATTTGACATACTTCGATAGAAGGATCATATAACTGAGTAACAAGTAAATAGATAGCCCATTCTGTAACTTTAGTATTTTTGGTAGATATTTTTTTATTTGGAGATAAAAGTGTTCCCAAATGCTTCGTAACAAAAAGTCGCACATCCTGATAAATTAATTCTCGTGATATATTATCATGGTTTAAACCTTCAATCCTGTAGTAAGAGCCTTTGAAAGAATTATACGAGGATGTCCTTGGCTAGACATATGTTAGAAAGAACATTTAACATTAAAATACTACAATCTATAATCCATATTTGTTATAAAATTCAAAATTAGATCATCACGACTTCGAAGTTCTGTAAGATGATAAAACATGTTAAATATTTTTAATTTTTCCATCATCCTATATATATATATATAAGATATGTATATAGTATGCAAGGGAATTTAATACGCAATTCCTTCTTTATTTTCAGATAAAGTCCCAAGTAAAACAAAATATCCTGATGTCAATGTTTCTTCTAAGCGTTGTTTTGAAAATAAAGGATATGGACAAGAAACACCACTTATCTATGACTGTTAAAAAGAAGAAAGTTATTATTAAAGAAAAAACTGGATCAAGTTGAGCAAGACATTCTGAAATTTGTCTTAAAAGTTTGCTATCTGCTAAATAACGTACGCCCTCTGGATTAGCAAGTAATGTAGTGAAAACCATTCGACCAATTCTAACATAGCGCTGATTGGGCTATATATATTAATCTATATATATTGTACTATGTTGTATTATTACTTTTGTTTGTTTAATATTAGAAAACCTATAACTAAACGGTCGGTAAAAAGACAATAAACGTTTCATAAATTTTGTAGATCGAATAGATTCTTCTAACCTTTTTGGATTTAACAAAGGTCCCTGTAAAAGTTCAACAAGTATATCCCATCTCCATTTTTTATAATTTTTAGTGCTTAAAACCTATATAATTATAAAATAGTAATATTTTTGAAACTAAAAAGAATACCTGAGTATCTAATAGAAGAGTTCTGAAACGAATATCGTCGATTTGTAGGCCTAGCTTAAGTTTAATTTGTTCAAGCTGTCTTCGCCCTCTTTTTAAGAAATTTTCTGACCCTGAATAATGTTCTTTTTGTTGAATAGAGCTAATTTTCATTTTTGCTCTATTCAAAGACTCTATTTGAAGAAGAGCAGACGTTGCGGCAGGATGAAACTTATTATCAAATTCTAATGCAGACACAAATAATTTTGGAAGAAACTAAAATGTATTAATTATTATAAATTTGTAATATCATATAAAAACCTGAAGCTTGGTACCATATTTTAATGGCAAAATTCTATTTACTAACTGAAGTAGTTCTACAATTAGCAATGTTGCTTTCCGAAAAATCATTTTATCTTTAGAATCTTCTGCAATAGTCATTAAAGCCTATAGAATTTTTAGGTATAAAATTTATTTAAATATCTGATATAATACATCCAGTATTCCAATATCTATAAATACAATGACAATTAATGCTAAAAACTGTTGTGATAAATCATTTCTTCCAGATTCGATAAACTTATTTGAAAATATATTTTCATTTTGCGGTTCTTGTTGACCATGTGGAAATGGTCTTCCCCAAGTTGTAAGTCTTCTACCGGCCAAAAATGTTGACGTTATAGAGGACGGTTGTATTCTAAAAATATTATATAAAAGATCAAGAATTGTATCCTTTATAAATAAGTATATATGTTAAACATTAAGTATAAAATACCCGGCATCTAGAAGAAGATATACGTAATGCATCAATCAAAGAGCGAATTGACCGCATATTATACATACTCATATAAATCAGTCCTAAATACATTAAACAATACGCATCATTAAAATTGCTTTTATACCCGACCAAGACTTTATCATTGTTGCTACTGCATTTGCACAATATCTTACTTTGTATTCTTCCATCATGGGATGAATATTAGTAAGGTTAGAAACAATAAGCTTAAGGAAATTAATATATTTATAAAAAAGGAAAAACAAACTTGAAGATCGCTTTGAGGTCGAACGTATTTTCTTGTAGAGGGAACATCTAAAAGAAATATAAATAATTTAACAAGTTCATTCGCAATCTCGAATGGTCCATCGCTTAAAGTTTGAAGTAATACCTTATTACCACCCGAGGAAATAATTAATGCTGGATCCAACACAACTAATATAACATTAATTGTACATTCAAAAATATTACTTCTGCTACTCATTTCAGCTAACGTCTCTACACATATCGACGACATTTTATCTCCTGAATGCTCAGCTAAAGATACGACGGCACTAACTACACTTTTGGATATCTCAGATATACCACCTTTGATTTCATAAAATGATCTAAGTAGCTTTAAAGCCTGTTCACGTTCATTTGATGCACTACTATCTTTAGAAAGTGATCTAAACGGTTTAATAAACATTTTATGTGAAAACGATATTGAATAACCGTATAATTGCATATTCTAGATGAATTTTTTTCAAAAAAGATATAGATTCTAAATCACAAATAGCGTATCTTGAAAGACGATATCCACATGCCACTTTATCTGTATTCGGACTTGAAAACATATTACATAAGTGGTATCGAAGTGCTTCCCAATTCAAGTCATATTTTAACGTTGAATACGTTTTGAGAAGTGATATAAGATGATTTGTGCACTTTATATAGTGAACCTTGTCATTAATAGTCTCATCTAAACGCTTAAAGGCAGACTCCAACGTTTGTACTGGATTAATCATCTCTGTATGTTCTTTTTAAGGTTGAGTAGATTAAAATAACAAGTGGTAAAAACAAACCATCTTTTTCTTTTTTCCGCATAAATGCTTGTGTAGGATGCTGGAACTCATTATAGCACATGACGGAGTTTTCGATATCTTGATCATAGATCGTGTTTGACGTAAATTTTGCATCTGAAACAATTATTTTTACATTTAAATGACCCAAAATAGCCCCACATGAATTATTTGATTTTATTTCGTTTATCTGCATTTTTATTCGTGCAATTTTCATATTAGCTGCATCCAACTCCAGTTCAATCTTTCTTCTTAATATTGCATGGTTTTCACCCTCCTGATCAGCTGTTTTTATATCAAAAACCTGCAGCCACATGTTTCAGGCACGTTCTACAACTAATTTACTTGTTTCACCTGCAAAAGATTTTCTGCTCCTTCTTTGATCTTGTTTTCAATATCCAGCTGGTTTGTAAGCTCATTCAGCTACAAAACATGTTACATAATCCCTCAAAATACTCTTCTTTAAGACCTTTTGAACTCTCTGTGCTTCATCCTCAATTTCAGGGGCTATCTGTGCTGGTAAACTCGATGATACCGATACATTTTCCTGTTTTTTTGCCTTGTTGGCTGCTTCTACTGATGTTTTATTTAATGCTGCTGGTGCTGCTATTCTTCGACTCTGTATCTGCTTCTTTCCTGCACATCTCTCCCAGCTCATACGTCTGCTATGTACTTGCAGTGTCTTTATACGTTAAGCTGGTTGATTTTGAAGATGAGAGGTTAAGAATATGGAGGAGAATCACTATAGGAACGTGTTACTATGACAACTGAATGCTATGACGTGAGGAGAAAATGTTCGCAGAAAAAACAAGCATTTACGGTGGGATTAAAGAGTCAAAAAGGCGTGTTAAAACGGGGAAAAACGAAGGTTTAAAGGTCTCTATCAGAATCTATTCTGTTTGTTTGTATAGTGATTGATGGGGTGGCTTTTTCCCGGGAAAAAATCATCAACAGAACAATTGGAACGAGTGAAAGATGATGCATTGGCAAAGTCGCCTTATTCAGCTCCAGAAACGATAGAACTCTATGATCAGGGAGTTTTGGATCCATCTAGGCTGCATCCGCTTGCAGGCCTTGGAAAAGCGCTGGATTATCTTTCTTTAGAGGATGCACAGTTAGCAAATCTTCCAGGTGGAAAAACAGCGTTTCCAAGCAGAGGGTGGAGTGATGATCTTACATATGGGACTGGAACAGTATATGTTTCTGGTTGAATACTGTTTGAGCTGTCAAAACTTGGCTAACAGTGGCATAGCTCTTGGTATTGGAGGTGCTTGGGGTTTTTTTGAGGGACTATCCAAGGCAAAAAAAAATGTTTCAACACGTGTCCGATTTAACAGTATTCTTAATGCCATGACGTCCAGAGGACCTTTCTTAGCTAATTCAGTGGGTGTAATTGCTCTTGGCTATAATGCAGCAAATTCTACACTCGGTTATTATAGAGGAAAACACGATGATATGAATTCTATTATTAGCGGAGCACTGGCTGGCACTGTTTATAAAAGTACACGAGGCATCAAAAGTATTGTTATCTTTAGTGGTATTTGTTCTGGAATGGCTGGTATATGGTGTCTTTCAAAACGACTTTTTATATAATAAATATTTTTATACCAAAGTATTTGTTTCCCATTTAATACATTCATTTAGACTCATACCGTATACTTTTTTCTTTTTTGAAAAAATACAAAGCTATAAAATTAATATTGAATATTACCCATGTCCATGTAAATAATATAGTTACAATATAATTGGAACAAATAAATGTTCATGCAAAACATATCGATTAATGGTATGCTGCTTGGCACCTTATATTTGTTACATGATGATGCATTTGTTTAGTTTTTTCTTTTTTTGTATTATGAAATGTATTTATCGACTCTATACGTAAATGATTGGAAATGTTATCATTTTTTTCTACTAATGGCTGAATATGTCTACCAGAGAATGCTGAATCTTTTGAATCAGAACGTAAACATATAACGTTATGTTTTTTCAGAGTCCATCGTTTGTTTAAAAAAGTATTTTGACGTAAACTTAAGTTTTGTCGAAAATTCTGCATCTCTATAGCACATGTAGACGAATATGAAGTTGTTAAGCTCGTTGTCGGCTCTAAACTAGGGCTATTGGACAGAGAATTTTTAAAAACACAATTTACAGCTGACACCGTTGATAAAAGATGACTCGATCTGTAGATTGCTTGACTTATAGAAGGCGTAAATGGACAAAGAGTTTTTTGTGACGATGCTAGAGCTGCAAAACGTAGCATTCCCGTAATAGAAATAGGATGTTCTGGATTAATATCTGCTAATCGTATAAGAGGAGTAGGTTCCTTATTTTTAGATTCGTTTGTCAATATTGTAGTAGAAGAATTTGTATTTAATTTTTCTATAGACTTTGGTGGCATAGAAATAGATAATTTATGTATAATGGCTGGAAGCTCTTCCTGAAAAAACGTACGTAATTGTTTTTCAATTTCTTTTTGCAAAAACTGTGCAATAACAGGTATACTGTCAAATGTACTAGAAACACGTACAGATTCAACTGGATCATTACGGAAGACTAAAGTAACACCTTTTGCCTTAGAAAATACCAAAACGACAATACCTGATAATTTAAAATCTGATAAACGAAGAAACATAGGAACAATTAACGGTGCATCTGCAAAAAGTATTCCTTTCCATGTAAACTTCGGAGATGTATTTTTATGTGTATTTAAAGGGTTAATCTTACATAATTATTAACAACTTATTGAAATTTAAAATACTTACTTGAACTTTGGTTTGCAAAACAATATATGCATCTCCTGTATATCTAAGTTTAAATAAACCACGAAAACGGTCTTCTGCAAGATCCCCTATCTCTAAAATTTCAAGTTCTGGAGGCTAATTTATTAGTTATTTGATATAAAAAAAAAAACTACCTTTGAACCCATATTTAATTCTTTTACATCAATTTTGTCAACAATAATAGGCAATTTATTCCCTTTGTTAAGTGCATAACTAAGAAGAGAAGATGTTTTTTCTATAAAAGATTGAGAAAATTCTTTATTCCATGAAAAATGAAAAGCCATATGTTTTTTTTAATTCTATGTTTTTTTTTAAAAAAAAAAAAAGAATAGACAATATATAAATACAAAAACTTACTTTTTAGAAGGATATTAAACTCAAATATTGGATCTTTGTTGCTTAAAACTTAAATTCATTTTTTTTATATTTGATGATGTGTTGATCGCTGATCGATAAACGGATTTTCTTAGAAATTTATAAAGTTTATTAAATTATAGCAATTTTTAAGGTAAAAAGAATTGTATTTTTACTTCTAAAACATAAGAAATGACTTAATATTTTCTTATAGAGGTGTTTTTCTTTTTTTAAATAAATTTTTTTTCTTGTATTTAAAACAAAACATTTATCAGTACTGCAAAACTTCTAAATGCCACGGCAAAATAAGGTTCCATACTATCAAAAATTATTTCAAGAGAATACACATCTTCCTATTTATATGAGAGTATCTTTTCTGCTACTTTTTCACTATCTGAATCATTCTATAGACTCCCAGAAGTAAATTGATGCTGTACCCTTTTATGGTACTTTGGAGTGTTAGCTTAATTGGTTATATTTTTTGAAATACTTTTATATTTTTTATTTTAATGTTTTTAGGCTCTGTATGGGGTACTGTAAATATGATAAGGGCAAGTTAATTTTATCAATTAAGTAAAAGTTAAATATGTTAGGGTATTAAGTGATAAGATTTTATTCTTATTATTTTTCTTAAAGTATAATTAAGCTAAAAATCATTCTTCTGTGTTTTTTGTTCTATAGGAAGCATGTTATGAATTTTACGAATTTTCAGAAATCTTTTATAATTTTTGAATATTTTATAATAGACGTTGAAGAAAAAAACTACAAATGATAAAAAAATAAGAATTTGCTGGTTATTTTAGTATGAATGTTTTTTATAAGTTTAGTATAAATTTTTCTATTTAGTGAAAAAACAAATATATAAAATTTTAATTATTTTAATTGTTTTTAATTCATCTTTTTTAAAATCTTTTATTATTAATATTTCTGTATTTAACAGGCTAAAAGTATTTATTAAGATTATTTTTAAGATTGTTTTTTAATTTATGTTTTAAATATTTTTATATTTTACTCAAAATTAGAATATGATATTTTATCTAGTATATTAGAATAAAAAACAACGAAGGATATTTAAATCACTTTATAAATTTTTATTACTTTGTTTAGCTTGAACATTTATTTTGTTTAATTACCTATTAAAATTTAATACTTTTTTTTAAATAGACAAAACCATATTTTTTATAAAGATAAAAATAGCATTTTCAAAAATTCATTAAGCTTAAATTTTAATTAAATCTAAAGGATTTTAAGTTTTATTATGAACATCAAGTATAATATTTATTATAGAAAATAAATGCCAATTATTGTTCATTTTGTAATGTTTTTGATATTTTATAGATATTTAGATATTTAGATTTAGAAATTACTGTTTTTCTTTATGAACATCAAAATTGAGAATTTAATCATATATATAATACGTTAATTATTTCTATTTAAAATTGCTCAAAAATTCTATAATATTTTGTTATTTTATATATCATAAAAATGTTTTAAATATGCTTAATAAAAGAATGTAAATACTAGTACAATTTCATTTAAAAATTACATTCTGGCTTAAAATATATTTTTATAAAAATATTCTTTATATAATTATTAGATTTAATTTTTTACATTATTATATTGTTAGGTATATATAGTTTTTATAAATTATAAATAAAAACATAAGATATTTATTCTATTTAAAACTAAATAAATCTAATAAAATTATAAAAAAATATAATAAATCTTAAGTCCACTAAATAAATTATTGCCATTTAAATATGTTATATTAAGAAATATTTAATTTGAAAAAAAAAAATATTTTAAAATCTAATATATATATTTAAATGATTTGTAATTGATTAAATATCTAATTATTTATAACTATTTTTATTTTTATAGCTTTATTATAATAAATATAATTTAATATTTTTGCTTAAAAAATAAAAGTTTCTAAGATTCTTTATATATTTATTCGTGTGACTAGTTTTTTTTTCCAAAAACCCATATAGTATTTTTATTTATATCAAGAAATAATAAAAGAATATAAATATTTACCATGTTGCTCAAGCACTATAACAATTTATATTGGATTTAAATCATTTGAATATTTTTTATTAAGGATAAATATTAAGAATATGTTATTTTATAATTATTGTCACTTTTTAAAACCATTATATCATCAAAGATTTATTTATTCAAAACATTTTAAAAATTATGTAATATTTAAAATATTAAAACTTGGTATAAAAAATTAACTTTTTTTAATAAAAAACGTAAATTTTCAAATCAATTAGATAGTATAAATTCCAAAAATGTTAGTAATAGACACTTTTATATTTTTTTATTATTTTTTACATACATTTACACACATCTTTCGAACATATATAATACATCCAAAAATCATCACGACATCAGCTTTTTTATCAAGTTTTCAATCCTTTAATAAAGAGAAAACAGCTAGTTTTTAAGAAAATAAACACACTAACATGTAAGCATAGGCCTTATAAAGCCAACAAAAGTCAATATACATATTATTATTATATATTATTGTCGAATAAACCATATTTTGTATTTTCAAAAAAAATAAAAAAATAAAAGAAATGGAAGATCCAGAAAACAGTAGTTCATTTTTTGAAGAATCTTATGAGCACATAAGTTCTTTTTTTTCAAATTCTAAACCAGATTCAACACTAAAAAAAGCAAATGAAGATCAAGAAGAAATAAAGGTAGAAAGATCGAAAGATACACTCTGTTGTCACATATATTCTGTCATAGATAATGCTTGTGAAGATCCTTTTATTTTTATTGTTAATGCAGAAAAAATAAATGAAAGCAATAGCAAACATTTTACTGTGTATACAATACATATGAGGGTAAAAATATTAATAAAAAAATGCAGCATAAACACTTAATAATTATCACTAATAGAACTTTGAAGTACGCCGTCGCTATTCCGAATTTGAATCCCTTAGAATATCACTTTCACGATTATTTCCTACAGTGATTGTTCCTCCAATTCCTGAAAAATCCAATATCAGTAAGCTAATTTAGATAACACATATTTGTCCATATAAATTTATTAGATTTATCAATTTCTTCGGCAAGGGCTAAAAGAGATTCAAATATAGTTAATCAAAGAAAAAGAATGTTACAAGTTTTCCTTAATCGTTGTGTTTTTCATCCTGTTTTGAGTAAAAGCCACGTTTTTCATTGCTTTTTGGATGATAATATATCATGGGTAGAATATTAATTTTTCAGTTAATTTTTATGTTTTAACGAATAATAGCAACAAGTTTTAATAACACCGCCTATTTCTTTATTACCACAAAATATTCTTATATCACACCCTCTAGATCCAATTTCTAGCACAAATAATCCTAATTATCAATGTCTTCCTATACCCTCTGCTAATGCAAAGTTAATAAATTCTAATAATAAAGATGAAGTAAAATTTCTAGAATTAGAAAAAAAAATTAAAGAAATTGAAGATATTATTGGAACTGGTATCTTAAAAGCAAATAGATATATTATAAAACACTTTCAAAGTGAAAGCATTTTTTTTTTATCATTCGTTAAACCTTGATAGATTTAGCAGATCATTTCAGCGAACTAGGTGCAACTTATAATGCTCTTTCAATAATTGGACCAGATCACTTAGCGGCAGGAATTGAACGTTTTGGCCAAGCTCACGACTCAAATTTTCATTCTAATTATGAATTAGTACAAGAAAGATATATTTTTATTTATACTTATATTTATTTGTTAGATTGAGAATATGAATTTTATATTATCAGAGCCGTTAAAAGAATTGGCACAGTTTCATGAAGCTGCTAGGTCTCGTTTAATATATAGACGTCAGAAAACCGTACAATACGAAATTATTGTAGATATATTAAATCAAAACAAAAATATACTGGATACACTTGAGAAATCAGAAATAGAAGCACAAAAAATTGAATCATCTCTAGCAAGATTGAGTACAGGCGGATCTAGTTTATCAACATTGAATTCCGATGAATCTATTGATGACAACGAGCATTCAAAACAAACTAAGAATTTCTTTGGAAAATTAACTGTTGCTATAAAAGATATGGTTGATGCAGATTCAAAGACTACTAGAAAAAAAAGTATTGAAAAAATATATGAAAAAATTTCTCAGGTAAATCAAATTTAATAATACAAATTAATAACGATTAATCAGCTGGAAAATGCACTTAAAATTACAAGAAAGGACTCAAATGTTGCAGCAGAGGCTATAATGGATGAATTAGAGAGATTCCAAAGTGCAATTAGGAAAAATTATTGTGATTTAATGATTAATGTCGGAAAATGCTATATAGAATGGGCTAAAAGAAATATTAAGGTCTGGGAAAAAGCTAATTGTTTAGCTTAAAAAGTCTTTAGTTCTTCTAAAAATATAAATAATTAATTATCTACTAGATACTAAACGTATGGATTATACTTTCACAATGATGCCCTACAATAAATACTAAGGTACAATTGGAATTAATGAAAACAAAAATACATCCTAAAATACGTCCTATAAACCTAAATTACGAGTATAAAAATCAAACTACCTAATTTACTCATTATAAATTTCTTATAACATTCCTTTGAACTTTTGCATTTCCTAAAATAAATTATAATATTCATAAATTATTTATGAAATGAATTTTTCATATTAAACTATTATTTTTTAATTTAATTTGTAATATAAACTCAAAAACAAATACGTCAGAGCAGTTCATTGATTATTTTAATTTAATAAGACTATTTTATAAAGTCTTCTCTTGACCTTTCTGTTGTGTCTATAGTATCCGTATCAATGATACCTTGAGCATCTTCATCAGATTCGTCTTCAATATCCGATACTGTTTGTGCTTGAACTAATAAAATAAAAATACATAAATAGATATAAATTTAACAAAATTACCTCCTACACGAACTTCTTCTCCATTAATATCAATGTCTTTCATAAGACGATTCAAATGCTTTAATTTTTCTTTTTTACTTTTATCATCTCGCTCTTTAATAAGTCTTTCAAGCTCAGGACGATATTTAGATTCATATTCCTCCACTTTTCGTTTAATAGCATCCAAAAAATCATCCATCCCTAATCCTGTAATGGCAGAAACAGCAACCACGTCTAAATGGCGATAAAATTCCTCGAGCATAAGACTCATACTATTCATCAAACTAGACATGTAGCCAGATCCACCTTCGCCTTCCATATTTCCTTCATCCCTTGAAAGTGCAGATTGAAAAGTCTCAAAATCAGTCATCCATTCCTTTGCAAATGTTGCATCTTGCACATCAGTTTTATTAAATACTACAATAAGAGGCAATTTTGTCTTATAAAGAATTGAACATGCATACAGCATTGAACTCATAAACGTTGTACAAGATCTAGAACGTACAGTATCAATAATGTATGCAATACATGTCGGAAATGACGATGCTAAGGCATCTGTTATAATTGATCCAGAAGCAGACCATGTAAATATTTCTGATGAAATATAAATAAAAATCAAAAACAGATGCTCAGATTACCAATTTGCCCAGGCGTATCAAAGAGAATATGCCTATAAAACTAAGTTTTTACATCCATAAACTCAAACATACGATGATGATCGTTTTTCAAGAATTGAAAGTACTTGATCAAACTTTGTAGCAAAGAGATTCAATGACGTAAGAATAGCACCATTAGGACCAAGATTGTATCTAAAATTGATAAAAATTAATCAAAAATACAAAATCCATACTGTTTCATCACTTCTTTATAATTAATGGTATCACAGATATCAATATTCACATTATACGGCACAGACAAAACTGCTGGGTCTATTTACTCACAAAAATTCATTATTTTTCCTCAAAAAAAAGATAAATTTCTTTACCAAGATTAACAATATATGGAATCTGTTCTTTACTCCGTATATGAGCGTTTAATCTCTGTAAAAAAGTTGTTTTTCCTATAAAAAAACATCAATATACATCTTTGAATCTCTTCTTGTCTTACCTGATCCTGCCATACCTACAACAAGAACACAACATGGTTTTATCGTCATGATTTAAAAGATTACTTGGTTATAACATAGATATCGATAGAACTGGATATATCTGAGTAGACTGATAAAAAAAGGACACTTAATACACACAAACAACACTTTGTATTAAAAACGAAAAAAATCTATACATTTTTCATTTATATACTTTTTAATGGTAATTCAATCAACAGCTTATGTATACATTTTTTCTTGTAAAAAAAGTTTCATAGAGCTTTTCCCATAATGAATTGTATTTACCATAATTGAGTCTATATATATCGCTAGTCATGTTGTATATTCAAACAACTTTATACAATCTATATTATTTTTGAAAAACTTCTTTCAAGACTCTAAATTACATACAGATATACGAATCTATAGAAAAATAAATACATGATAAACACATATATACATATACGTATGACAGAGTGGGTAAATACATCCATAATACATAAACAGGCATATCTACCTGTATTGAAATATAAAATCAGATACTTTTAAAAATATTACAATAAAAGGAATGCACCCAAATACTCTCCATGCCAAGACATGAATGTCCTTTTTAAAACAATACCGTTAAATCATATAAAATCATAACAAGAAATAATGCAGACAAAAACATTGTTGTTATTTCACATCTTTTGGACTTTTTGTCTTAGATATCTTTTGTGATTTATCGACTTCATCAACCATTCTTAATACTAAATGGAAAACCATTATATATCATTTATGATCCTATTCGGTCTCTTTGAGCAAATTAAATTCATCATATATATGTTTGTGTGCCATATTCAGTAAAAACATACCCTTTCTAGCATGTTGCTGATCTAGAAGGATTCTCTTGCTCATGTATTGAAGCACAAGACATATCCTCTTCCGGATCAATGTCCTCAGGATTAAAAGCATGTTCAAGATCAGTTGGATCAGACCCAACCGTCTCTTCTAATTCAATGTCATCACACAACCCAAAACCATCTTTTAAATCAGATTCATCCAACTCAAAATGATCATCTAGATCAATATTGTCGTCTAGCCCAAAAGAATCATCCAGTATAGCATCCTCTTCAAGTTTAGCTTCCGGTTTAGCCGTACCATTTGAATCAAATTGATGTTTTTTGAATCTAGATTCCGTTTCATACCGTTTTTTCAAAATCTTTTGTATATTTGCTTGATTAGAAGCATCCATTGAATCTGATGTTAAATCTAAAGCCAAATCCGAAGCCAAACCTAATGTTATCCCTGAAGACACTTCAGAGGATTGAGAATTCTGTTCAGCCCTAACACTCTGTCTTGCTGGGAGAACCGGCTGTTTTGCCTTCTGCTTAACAGGCGGCAAAGGCACTGGCCTTTGTTTAAACGATATCGTATTATAACTCATAGTTTCTTTCACACCATGTTGCTTATTCTCTTCCCGCTTCATAGAAGAAATCGGTTCAGATGCCGAATGCTCGAGTCGTGGCACCTCGTCTCCTATTTCTTGTTTCGAAACACCTATTGGCTCCATTGACTCTCCTGCAACCTCTGAATACTCAGGAAGCCTGTCTTCCAAGACTTCTTGTGCCAATGACTCTTTTTTATCCCTTTCAAAACTCACCGACGACGATCTTCCTGTGTATTCACTCAATACCTCCGAATCAAGCGATGCATGTGCTATCCACTATCAGTATACACCTTTTTTCCATACTACTATCCCCCTACAATGTCTTTTCGTTATATAATTCGCCCCCCATCGTCGCACTGCATTTGTTGCCGAACTAACACTCAGAGACAGAGTATTCTTTTCCCCTACTTCTTGCTTCCGCCGACCCTCAAATAACGTAGATCCTTCCCGCATCGTCACAAATGCTGCACTTAGTCGCTCTTTCTTCGTCGCAAACGTCGACTTCAATGAACTTCCCGATATTGATGATCCTCCACTCCCAATCATCCCAATACTCTTCCAATTGTCAGTCTTTTGCTTCCAAAACACTTTTTTTCTTCCCACCTCGTTTTCCCCTTCTTGCTCTCCTTTCTGCATCTCCTCCGACTTGAAAATCTTCGATTGCGAGATCTTGTTCAGTGTTTTCGGCAAAACACTCGACTTTCCAAATGCACTCATCGCTGCCGCCGTCACAAATGACTTTCCCAATTTCTCCTCTCCCTCTCCTCGCCTTTCTCTCCCCTCTCCTCCCTCTATTCCTCCTCCACTCCCCGATGCAATCGTATTGTATGATGACGACCTCTTCAATCCACTTTTTTTGTTTTCTCCCGTCCTCAGTGTGGTCAACAGCACTGCCTGCCTCTGTTGCTTCCCTCCTAACCCCCCTGGTCCTCCTAATGGCACTCCTTCTCCCTCTGTTTCCTTCTTTTCTCCCTTTTCCCCCTCTTTCTCTTCTCCTTGCCCTTCCTTCCTTCCTTCCTCTATTCCCTCCCTCTCTACGCCTTTCTCCACTTCCTCTTCCCCTTCTTCTCTCCGCTCCTCTCTTCCTGCTCTTGATTCCTCCCAAATCCCCCCTCTGTACATTTGGTTTTTCGTGCTACAGATGTAAAAATCCTCCATGTGCGGAAAAACAAGTGTATTCTGAATCTACCTTCCATCAGCTCCTCTCTAATCCTCCTCTACACCCACCGTCTCTCGAATCCGGTTCTCCAACACCTTCAAAATCATGGAATACGTAATTTGCTTCGAAAACACCACCGGTTCAATCGTCATGTCAATCTACTCCCCTGTAAGCCCCTCTGTTCCCTCCAAATCCCTCCTCCACTCTCTCTCATACCGTCGGCATCTCATAAAACCCATACCACACCCGATTGCTTGGCGGCGGCTTCATAATTACCCCTATGGTCCCCTCAAACCGTTTTACCACCACCGCCACCACCACCTCCATCTTCCGCCCACGTAAACGCCCTCCCAGGTTCAGTGTCACACTTGTCCCTATTTCTACACGCATCTGTCCCTTGTATGTGATCTTTACGTCCATATTAAGCTGTCCATCCATCGACAGCTCTCGCAGCCGCGGATTTGTCACATAGGGAATGCTGTTTCCTATCTCTACCCGTCGTACCACTATATCTGATAAAAATCCCGGCTTTTTAATCCGTGCAATCTTCTTTCTGATCCGTTCCATAATAAATTCCTCTGCCATTTGTGTTTGATAGAGTCCTAGGAATAACCGCCCAATTAACCCATTCAACCATCTCATTTCGACTTGTGCATCACTCCCATGGATTGCCTGCAGCAATGCCGACATGTCTGCTGCCTCAAACTGCAATGGCTGCCGCCCACTTGCTGCTGCCAGTGCAAAATACCAGTCTTCTTGATCCGATGGATTTCCACTGAACAAAAAGTACTGTTGCCGTGCTGTGCTCTCTGTAGACACTGCTGACGCCTGTTCTGCAATATGAATTGCGTGTGCCCGTGCAAATAGCTCTCCATCATGTGCTCCCGGCGGCCACAAGCCAACTGTGCTCGGTACAAGTACTATACGGTGCCGTAGATCCGTCCGGTGCTCACGGTCATATAAATGCAGTGTATTGTCACGTAGCACTGCATAGAACAAGACTGCACGCCGCCTTGGATGCCCACGGCAGACCCTCAACCACCCTGTCTTGGCTGGTGGATCACGGGTCCGCTGCTGTGGTAGCTGCCGCGGTACTGATGGCGGCGCTCGGCCAACAAGCAGAAGCACAAGAATGAGCAGCGGCAGTGTCACTGCGCCTGCAGCATATGCCACAAGGTGGGAGAACGCAGGAAACCAGTGCATGCTCAGGTGTGCGTGTACAGTGCACACACTACGTGTGTACAGTATGCAATGACAGTGCAACAGATAAGTATATACTATAGTATAACATAGCGTATATCATATGGTATAACGTATACTATAATGTATACAATAAGAATATATAGTGCAGTAGTCAGCAATGGAGTGTGTGTACAGTGTATGCTATGTATATATGTATATATGTATATATATATAGTGTGCATGTGTATAGGGCAGTGCATTACAGCATATCATGCATGCTATAGTGTATAACGTATACTATAGTGCAGTATGTTGTATAATATGTGTGGTATAACGTGTATAATATAGCGTGCATAGTATATGCATGGCGTATGTAGCATCGATAGTATATATAGTATGTGCCGCATAGTATGGCAGAGTATACAGTGTCACTGTATGTCTATTCACACTTTATACAGTGTACGTAACACACACAGCGCACGCACAGTATGCACACTGTCAACCATATGCCATGCATGCATGTGTTGAGTGCGTTGTATGCGTCATATATGCGTTGTATATGCGTTGTATATGCGCTGTGTATGCAGTGTGCTGTATGCGTTGTGTGCACGCGCTATGTATACTGCATACAGTGTATGTATAGCATATAGTGCGTGCAACGCATGTAACACATAGAGTATATACAGATACACCGCGTTATATGCGTTGTCTGCACAGTGTATGCAAAGTGTATGCGCATTGCACATACGCCGCACACACATACTATGCACGCATACTATACATATACTGCATATATATGCTATGTATATACGCAGCATATACTGTCCGCATATGTTATGCAGTGTATACACATACATAGTATACGCATCGTATATACACTGTGTATGCAGTGTATGCACTCTGCTGACTGTGCGTTGTGTATGCCTTGTGTATGCATCGTATGCTGTATACGCTGTGTATGCTGACTATGCGTTGCACGCGGTGCGTGCAGTATATACACAGATGTCCAGTGCACACGCTATACAGATATATCTACAGTATGCACAGTATATATAGCGCATCTGCAATGTTTGTATTGTGCCCCTATATATATGCAGCATATGCGTAGTATATCTACAGTGTATACGCAATGCAATGGACAATACATACGTATAATTGCACAACATATACAGTGTGTGCGTTGTATACACAGTATACGCGTTATGTCCTCTGTGTATGCGTTATACGGTGTATATGCGTTGCAATGTGTAGCGTGCATGTGTAATCGTGCAGTGTATGCGGTGTGTACATTGTATGCGTCACACATATATACATACACATATACATCATAGTATACATAGTATATAATGTACAGTGCATATGTATAGTACAACATACAGTATATATGTATTGTATGCACTGTGTTGCATGGCATGTGCACATTGCAGACTATATCCATTCAATGCACTTTATACTCAGATTGTATATCTGCAGAGCATGTATATTATATGCGCAGAGTATAGTCATGCATGATGAATATGTAATAGGCGACAATAATGCATGTTATATCTGTTATGCGTGCATTATATACAGAGAATATATGTGCTGCATGCACTGCATGCCTATTATATGTATATTAGGTCTACTATATACACAAACCTCGCCTTGCAGAATCTGTATACATACACATGCAATGTACATACATTTATAGTGCATATACAGTGTGCATACACACACTATGCATATACCATACATGCACTGTATACATTGCACATATATTTTCCATACAACATAATGCTCTGCAGATAGCCTATATATTTTGCATATAACGTATACATTTTGCGTACAGCCAAGGGAGGTCAGGTGGGGTAGCAGGTATGTATTACCATGCGTGAATACGGCATAGATGGACATATATACGTGTTATATATGCACATATATAGGGTGCCGCTGCAGACTAGCCATAAACTGTACTGTATACCGTCAACTACTGTACGCTATATACTATACCATATACTGCAAGCCATGCTATACATTATAAAACATGATACATGCTGTGAAGCATAATATACACTACAAGCATGATACAGTTGCAAACCGTGATGTGTACTGTAAACCGTGATGCAAAATGTACCATACGCCATATCATGCATTAAGACATACAGACTATAATACAAGCCAGGGTCACTACAAAGCCAGGGTCACTACAGGCTAATACAAAGCACAAAACATGTATAAAGCACACACTATATGAGTGCAAAAACTCCTCTATATACATAGGCACACAGAAATATATATATCTCTGTATATATACAGGCAAACATGTACAGGCAGACTGCCCCAATAGGTCCCCAATACCCTTTTCACTGCATTTGCCTACATGCACAAGAGGCTACTCGCTCTAACATGTTGCCATGGCATGTTTCCATGGAAACACATGGGTGCTCGGGTATATTGCGATGGCGTTCAGCGGTGAGCCAGTGTGCGACAATGTCGCATCCTCCTGGATTCAGCGGCACATTGAGCGCAGTAAGAACCCCATTGGAAGTACAGTTAGATGAAAAAGCACGGCGGTGGCGGCAGAGCCAGCACCACCGGTTCGAGACAAAAAAACGTCAAGGCTATGTAGAAACACAAAAAGCAGAATTACCAGCAGAACATTTGAGAAAGGTACATAAATACACAGTATGCATGTAAAAAGCATAGCATTGCTGAAATAGACGCATATACTTCAGCTACATTGCTCCAATAGACCCAAATAGCATGCCTAATGGATAGATATTTGCATAAAATTTTATTTAGTATCGATGTAGGCGTGCAAGTAGATCTCTGGAGAAGCGCTTAGAAAGACATTGAAGACATTAATAGGGCGTATATGCGTCTATTTGCATGCATACAAGTGCTTTTGAACATATTTAGACGCATTTATCTCGCAGATCATCAAGGACCATGGTGATATGAGCAGCAAGAAGTTCCGACACGACAAACGGTCATATCTTGGTGCACTCAAGTATATGCCACACGCCGTCCTCAAATTGATGGAAAACATGCCTATGCCGTGGATGGAGGTGAAATGTATGCGCTCTTTATGCATTAGATCAGCTATAAACACCTATAGATGTCCCTGTGCTATACCACATAACAGGTGCAATCACCTTTGTCAATGAAATTCCCCGTGTTATTGAGCCCCACTTTATTGCTCAATGGGGCACTATGTGGATTATGATGCGGCGAGAAAAGAGAGATCGGCGGCACTTTAAGCGGCTACGACTGCCGCCGTTTGATGATGAAGAGCCAGTTATTGATTACGGGGAAAATATAGCAGATGTCGAGCCTTTAGAAGCCATTCAAATGGATTTAGATGCAGAAGAAGACGGGGCAGTGGCAGAGTGGTTTTATGAACATAAGGCACTTGTAGATACAGTGCACGTGAACGGACCAACGTATCGACGGTGGAATCTGAATTTGGCACAAATGTCGACACTGTATAGGCTGGCACACCAGCTTTTGTCAGATTTAGTGGATCAAAATTATTTTTATTTATTTAATCTCAAGTATGAAGCTTATGCTTGAATGCAGAAGCACAGAAAATAGGTTAGGGAAGGGGCTGATGGGAGAATAGTTCGTGGATTACATCGAAAAGCTTAAATATGGCGATTCCGGGAGGACCGAAATTCGAGCCGTTATATAAGGATACACTGGATGTAGATGAAGATTGGAATGAGTTTAATGATATATACAAATTGATTATCCGGCATCAGATACGGACAGAGTACAAGGTGGCGTTTCCATACTTGTATAATTCATATCCGAGATCGGTTCGGTTGACGACGTATCATGAGCCGTCGACAACGTATATTCGGACAGAAGACCCGGATTTGCCGACATTTTACTATGATCCCATTATTAATCCGATATCCATGCGCTCTTTTATTGAGTCGTTACCGGAAAAGACTCATGAAAATGAGATTTTTCAGGAAGGGGAGATTGATGAGTTTATGTTACCGAAAGAAATGGACTCATTCCTTTGTCATGTCCCGTTGTATACGTCGAATACGACGATGGCAATTGCGCTTTGGTGGGCACCGCATCCATTTAACAAGCGTACGGGACGGATGGTAAGGGCCGAAGATGTGCCTTTGGTTAAACAGTGGTATTTGGAATATTGTCCTCCTGGTGAGGCATGAATGGATAAATGGTGGGATTGGCTTATTTTTCCAGGACAACCGGTGAAGGTTCGCGTGTCGTATCAAAAGTTGTTGAAAAACTATGTGCTTAATGCCCTTCATACGAAACCACCTAAATCACATCTCAAGAAAGATTTGTTTCGCCAATTGAAAACAACCAAATTTTTCCAAACGACGACGATTGATTGGGTCGAAGCAGGACTTCAAGTTATTCGACAAGGATATAATATGTTGAATTTATTGATTCATCGGAAAAATTTGAATTATTTGCACTTGGATATGAATTTTAACCTAAAACCAGTGAAAACGTTAACAACAAAAGAGAGGAAAAAATCCAGATTTGGAAATGCGTTTCATTTGATGCGTGAAATCCTGCGGCTCATGAAATTGCTCGTGGATTCTCAAGTTCAATACCGTCTTGGAAATATCGATGCGTTCCAACTCGCAGACGGCATACATTATTGTTTTAATCAGTAACACTGGTTCAATATTTTCCTACAAATACTTATATTTCATTAGTATCGGTCAATTGACTGGTATGTATCGGTATAAATACAGATTGATGCGTCAGATTCGAACATGTAAAGATTTGAAACATCTTATATATTATCGGTTTAATACAGGGCCTGTAGGTAAGGAATTTTTTATCATTTTAGTACCATATTTACGTAAAAATTAGGTAAAGGACCTGGATGTGGATTTTGGGCTCCTTCATGGAGAGTTTGGCTTTTTTTCATGAGGGGTATTGTACCTTTACTTGAAAGATGGCTTGGAAACCTCCTTGCTCGTCAATTTGAAGGACGACATTCGAAAGGAATTGCCAAAACGGTGATTTAACTGGAATTTTCTTTTTTTTACAAATTAACTAATAAATTTAGATCACGAAGCAACGTGTAGAATCTCATTTTGATTTAGAATTGCGTGCGGCTGTTATGCATAATATTCTTGACCAAATGCCTCAAGGCATTAAGGCAAATAAATCAAAAACTATTTTACAGCATTTATCGGAAGCATGGAGATGCTTTAAAGCCAATATCCCATGGAGAGTTCCTGGATTACCTGCTCCTATTGAACAAATTATTTTGCGATATGTTAAAGCAAAAGCAGATTGGTGGATTTCTGTTGCTCATTATAACAGAGAACGTATTCGGAGAGGTGCTACAGTGGATAAAACTGTTGCAAAAAAGAATCTCGGACGTTTAACAAGATTATGGTTGAAAGCAGAGCAAGAAAGACAACATAATTATTTAAAAGATGGACCTTATGTTACTGCAGAAGAAGCCGTTGCTATTTATACCGCTACTGTTCATTGGTTAGAGAGCCGAAAATTTAGTCCTATCCCTTTTCCTCCTTTATCGTATAAGCATGATACAAAGCTTTTAGTTCTTGCTTTGGAAAGGTTGAAAGAAGCGTATAGTGTTAAAGGCCGCTTAAATCAAAATCAAAGAGAAGAATTGGTATTAATCGAGCAAGCGTACGATAATCCTCATGAATGCCTCTCACGTTGTAAACGATTTTTGTTAACCCAAAGAGCATTTAAAGAATGCGGGATTGAATTTATGGACCAGTATTCATATTTAATACCGGTATACGACGTAGAACCTATGGAAAAAATTACCGATGCATATTTGGATCAATATTTATGGTATGAAGCGGATAAAAGGCATTTATTTCCATCGTGGATTAAGCCTTCTGATTCCGAACCTCCTCCATTATTAGTCTATAAGTGGTGCCAAGGAATTAACAATTTATCTGAAGTTTGGGAAACAGATCAAGGACAATGTAATGTTATCCTAGAAACATCATTGAGTAAAGTTTACGAAAAAATTGATATTACATTGTTGAATCGTTTGTTACGTCTCGTTGTTGATTCAAATATTGCTGATTATATTTCCGGTATAATGTTATTTATTATCTACAAAAGTTTTAATCAAAAATAGGGAAAAACAATGTTAACCTTACATACAAGGATATGAATCATATTAATTTATATGGTTTAATTCGTGGTCTCCAATTTTCATCATTTGTATTTCAATATTATGGTTTAATAATTGATCTTTTAATTTTGGGTTTACATCGTGCGAGTGAAATGGCTGGTCCTCCTCAAATGCCTAATGATTTTTTGCAATATCGTGATGTTGCGACAGAAGTTCAGCATCCTATACGATTATATTCACGTTATATAGATAAAATACACATATTTTTTAGATTTACTGCAGATGAAGCTCGTGATTTGATTCAAAGATTTTTAACCGAACAACCTGATCCAAATAATGAAAGTATTGTAGGTTTTAACAATAAGCGTGTTTGGCCTAGAGACTGTCGTATGAGATTAATGAGGTTTTTTAACCATTTTGTATTAAAAAAATCTCTTATTTAGTATAGGCATGATGTTCATCTTGCTAGAGCAGTATTTTGGGATGTTAAAAACCATATTCCTAGATCTTTAACAACAATTGAATGGAGCGATTCATTCGTAGGTGTATATAGTAAAGATAATCCTAATTTACTTTTTTCAATGTGCGGTTTTGAAGTTAGAATATTGCCTAAGATAAGAAGTGCAACGGAAGAATTTACATTAAAAGATGGTGTCTGGAATTTAGTGAATGAGCAAACAAAAGAACGTACTGCTCAAGCATTTCTTCGTGTAACAAAAGATGATATGGCAAAATTTAATAATCGTATACGTCAAATTTTAATGTCATCCGGGTCAACTACATTTACGAAAATAACAAATAAATGGAATACTGCATTGATCGCTCTTCTTACATATTATCGGGAAGCAGTTGTATCAACTCCCGAACTTTTAGATTTACTAGTCAAATGTGAAACTAAAATTCAAACTCGAGTGAAAATTGGGTTAAATTCAAAAATGCCATCGAGATTTCCCCCTGCTGTTTTTTATTCCCCTAAAGAACTCGGTGGCCTTGGAATGCTTTCTATGGGCCATATTTTAATTCCTCAAAGTGATCTTAGATGGTCTAAGCAAACAGAAGCCGGAATTACTCATTTTAGGTCTGGAATGTCTCACGAGGAAGATCAAATGATTCCTGCTCTTTATAGATATATTGTTACATGGGAATCTGAGTTTATAGATTCTCAAAGAGTTTGGTCTGAATATGCAATGAAAAGACAAGAAGCTATTCAGCAAAATAGACGTTTAACGTTGGAAGATTTAGAAGATTCATGGGATAAAGGCATTCCCAGAATAAATACATTGTTTCAAAAAGATAGACATACATTAAGTTACGATAAAGGTTGGAGAGTTAGAACAGATTTTAAACAATATCAATTATTAAAGAATAACCCATTTTGGTGGACAAGTCAACGACATGATGGGAAATTATGGCAATTAAATAATTATCGTACCGATGTTATTCAAGCATTAGGTGGTGTGGAAGGTATTTTGGAACATACTATGTTTAAAGGTAAACTATTTTCTTTATACCGTGTTATTATTTTCTAAGTATTTTGTAGCTACTGGATTTCCATCATGGGAAGGGTTGTTTTGGGAAAAAGCATCTGGATTTGAAGAATCGATGAAATATAAAAAATTAACTAACGCTCAAAGATCTGGTTTGAATCAGATTCCAAACCGTCGTTTTACTTTATGGTGGTCTCCTACAATAAATAGAGCAAATGTTTATGTTGTATGTTTATACTATATGTATTATAGCTATTTGATTAATTTTTTTCAAGGGATTTCAAGTACAACTTGATTTAACTGGTATTTACATGCATGGTAAAATACCAACTCTGAAAATCTCATTAATTCAAATTTTCCGCTCTGTAAGTTTCACAAAAATATAAAAATATGTAATTAATATTTTTAGCATTTATGGCAGAAAATCCATGAAAGTGTATGTATTAATTTAATATATAATTTATTTTTTTAAAAAAATTCTAGATCGTCATTGATTTATGTCAAGTTTTTGACCAGGTAATATTGATTCTATATTGGATTTGGGAATTTAAAAAATTAGGAACTTGAAACTCTTCAAATAGAAACGGTGCAAAAAGAAACGATTCATCCTAGAAAATCATATAAAATGAATAGTTCATGTGCAGATATTTTATTATTCGCTACTTATAAGTGGAATGTTTCTAGGCCTTCTTTACTTAATGATAGTAAAGATATACTTGATGGAACAACTACGAATAAATTTTGGCTTGATATACAGCTTCGGTTTGGTGATTTTGATTCTCATGATATAGAACGATATACTAGAGCAAAGTTTTTGGATTATACTACAGATTCTCAATCCATATATCCATCGCCTACTGGTTTAATGATAGGTGTTGATTTAGCTTATAATTTACATAGTGCATATGGTAACTTCTTCCCTGGTCTGAAACCATTGATTCAACAAGCCATGGCGAAAATTATGAAAGTTAACCCGGCTCTTTATGTCTTGAGGGAAAGAATTCGAAAAGGTCTCCAACTTTATTCTTCTGAACCTACTGAACCTGTATGTTAACTAAAAAGTATAAGGACATATTCTCTAATATATAATAGTATTTAAATTCTCAAAATTATTCTGAACTTTTTAGTAATCAGATTATTTGGTTTGTAGACGATACTAATGTATATCGAGGTAAAGTACATAGTTCATTGTTATAAATCTATATTTATTTTTAGTAACAATTCATAAAACGTTTGAAGGGAATTTAACGACAAAACCAATTAATGGTGGGATATTTATCTTTAATCCCAGATCAGGTCAATTATTTTTAAAAATTATTCATACTTCAGTATGGGCTGGACAAAAACGTCTTGGACAATTAGCGAAATGGAAAACTGCAGAAGAAGTTGCTGCTTTGATTAGATCACTTCCTGTTGAAGAACAGCCCAAGCAAATTGTTGTCACACGTAAAGGTATGCTTGATCCTTTAGAAGTTCATTTACTGTAAGTATTTTAAACCGAAATTCATTATTTAATAAAATTTAGTGACTTTCCAAATATTGTTGTTAAAGGAAGCGAGCTTCAGCTCCCATTTCAAGCGGCTTTAAAAGTCGAAAAATTAGGTGATATGATTTTAAAAGCAACAGGGCCTCAAATGGTTTTAATGAATCTCTATGATGATTGGCTCCAAACTATATCATCTTATACTGCATTTTCGAGATTAGTTTTAATTCTCAGAGCTCTTCATGTCAATATGGATAAAACCAAAATGATACTTCGTCCATCCAAAGAGATCATTACAGGTAATAAAGATTTATTTTTTGTTTTATAAATTCTTATTGTTTATAGAATCTCATAAAATATGGCCTACATTAACAGATCAACAGTGGATAGATGTTGAATTATCATTAAGAGACTTGATATTAGGAGATTATGGGAAAAAAAATAATGTTAACGTGGCTAGTCTTACATCTTCCGAGGTTAGGGATATTATATTGGGTATGGAAATAAGTGCGCCATCTATACAAAGACAACAAATTACAGAAATCGAGAAATCACAGCAAGAACAAAGTCAGTTAACTGCACGAACTACTAAAACCACAAATATTCATGGTGATGAAATTATTGTTGTTAATACTTCAAATTATGAAGCACAAACATTTTCATCAAAGACTGAGTGGAGAACACGTGCTATATCTACCACTAATCTTCACTTAAGAACAAATCGTGTATATATTTCTTCGGATGATATCCAAGACCAAGGACAATATACGTATATTATACCAATGAATATTTTAAAGAAATTTATAATTATATCGGATTTATATACTCAGATTGCAGGATTTTTATATGGTACATCTCCTTTGGATAACAATGAAGTAAAAGAAATAAAATGTATTGCAATTGTGCCACAACTTGGAAGCAATTCTGGTGTTCAATTACCACATAAGCTTCCGAAACATGATTTTCTTCTTGATGGATTAGAACCTCTAGGATGGGTTCATACTCAATCTCATGAGATGCCACACTTGTCTCCTAATGATTTAACGATACATTCGAGAATAATAGCAGAGCATAAAGAGTGGGATTCTAAAACAATTACAATGACAGTTAGCTTTACTCCTGGCTCTGTTTCTTTGGCAGCATATTGTTTGGTAATTTATTTTCATGTATGAATAATATTTTAATGCATAGTAGACCCCTTCTGGTTATGAATTTGGAGCGAAAAACAAGGATATGACAAGTGGGAACCCTCAAGGGTATGTATAATAAATGCTTATATCTAAAAGCATATAGCGCAATATTGATCTTACTAAATTAATAATAGATGGGTACCGACTATGGCAGAAAAATGTCAATTATTATTGTCCGATCGTATTATTGGTTTTTTCCTTGTTCCTGAAGATGATATATGGAATTATTCATTTAATGGTGCAAGCTTTTCAGATAAGGCAGGATATAATATGAAGCTAGATGTGCCAATCCCATTTTATAGTCCTCAGCATAGGAAAACACACTTTTCTTCAATGGTACAGCTAGAAGGTGAAGATGTTGTATTAGGCGATCGTGCCGATGTGTTTGCTTAAATGTACGATGTATTGGTGTTAGTATATTTTATGAATAAATCGTTGTTTTAATGTTTATTTTTGCAAGTATAAATTTTTAAAAAATAATATATTATTCTTAACATCAGAATCTTTCAAAATACAGCTCATTGTACACATTCTAGAAGTATTTGTTCAAGGGCTATTAAAAACACGGTTTGATTTAAAAACAATACTTTGTAAGAAAAATACAATCGATACTTACTTAGACTATAGAATATATTTTTTGTTTAAGGAAATATTGGATAAAAGATGACACTGATAATATCTTGTTTTTCTTTGTTTTTATTGCGACTATATCGGAGCACACTGGATACCGCAATCACTGTTACTTTTTTGATACGAGGAAATTACATTACACACATCGATTGATAATTCACCGCAGAGACTTGTTGCAAGAAAACTCTGTAGCTGTCTCATCGCTGGCGATGAGAGAACGTCGTTCAAGATCACGGTCGCCTGGTACAGTAGACCGGCGCAGTCGATTACATTCGGATCGTGCAAAACGTATACCATATGGTCCACAGACAGAAGATTATAGCAAAATTCTTGAATGGCAGTCTCGGGAAGGGGAGTTCATGCTTTCTCAGGCAAAAAAACGAGCAGAACTGCGTGTACAGAATGGCAGAGGTGCACCCATCGATATTCTTGCAGTGCATCTGCGTATTGTTGATGTAGCAAGTGGAATGAGTGAAGAACGCCCAGAACATGCAGAAGTAGTGCTTCATGAACCGGTTGCGTATTTAGAGGTTCAATAAGAAAGTTTAAAGGATATGAAATAATCAAAAATGATAGACATTAGATATAGAGAAGTTAGAGACACTGAAGGATGAAATAGCAGAATATTTAGAGTGGGAAACATCTAAGGATAATCGTGTATTTTGGGAGGTAGTATAGTCGAAGATATATTGTTTCAAAGCCGATAAAAAAGGCAGTAGAGGTGATTCGGCAAGCACGGTTAACACAGTTACAAGCAGAAGATGATGGGCGGTTTCGGTTATCACGGTCGGTAGAGAAACAAGTGGATGCATTGTTTAAGGGGAAAACACTGGAAGAACTGGAAGTTTTGGAAAAGCAAGTTGAAGAGAAGTTGCAAAGTGGAACGGTGATTGATATTGATTATTGGGAAAAGATGCGGGAGTGTGTTGGTCTTTGGAAATCAAAGGTATGAATGACATGTGCTTGTTTTTAGTTTATCTATTTATGAATTTTTTTATCTGACATAATTAGGTAGTTCTTAAAACGCTTCATGAACGGATTTTGCAGTTTCGACGAGAGGCGCTTCGGAATCAGCAACTTTACAATGCTAGAATGGACCGTGAAGCGCTTAAAAATGTTTATAATAAGTGGTTGTGTAATCCTACAAATTTTGTATCTGATATGTCAACATATCTTGGTGATATTACCCAACAAGGAGTTGATATCTATCAAGCAAGCATGGATCCAAAACCACAGCCTGTTTTAACTTATGATGATAAGAAATGTATTCGTATTCATTTATCAGCTTATACGGATCAATTGGTATAAATATTTTGGTTTGCTGTGGTAGAAATTAACTGTCGATTTAGATAACTAACCGAGAGCGGGTTTTGCATACGGGATTCGTTCCTGTTAAAACGGTTGTACCAGTATTACCAGCAACAAAGCAACCTGTAAAAAATGTTCAAGATGTTAATGACGATTCGTTTGCTGCAGTTACAAACGCTTTATATGAGAGAGAAGTTGCAAAAGGCGAAAACGATGATGAGGAATTGTTTAATGTTGATGAAGAAATTACTCAGGTAACTCCTAGCTGGGCAGATATTCATCGACCTCGAAAACCCAAGTTTTATAACCGAGTACAAACAGGATATGATTGGAACAGGTATAACCAAGTACACTATGATGCAAATAATCCTCCACCCAAAGTGAGTATACCTTTTTTTGATTTGTGTCTTATTGTTTTAAGGTAGTTCAGGGATACAAATTTAATATTTTTTATCCCGATCTTATTGATAAAACAAAAGCACCTACATACAAAATTGAGCGAAACCGTAAAAAGCCAGGCGATCAAACTTCTGTTTCTGAAGATGAGACTTGTCTAATACGGTTCATTGCGGGTGCTCCATATGAAGATATTGCTTTTCGTATTATTGATAAGGATTGGGATTATAGTGCTAAGCGAGAAAGAGGATTCAGGAGTTCGTTTGACAAGGTTTTGGTCTTACGTTTCTATTTATTTATCTAAAGCATCTAGGGTGTCTTGCATTTAAGTTTTCAATTTAAAAAAGTAGTTTTTTTAAAAAAGAATTCTTGCTAATATTTCTAGGTTTTCTATAGAAAATAAATTATCTATCTTTAGAATCAAGAAGAAATGCATAACAACTGCATTTCTCTCCTAATCATTTTTAAATATTATACGGTATATGTTTATCTCTTATCTGGCTGTCTGCGCTACATATATACTTGATGCAGAATAGACATTCTTGCATAAATAATTATAGCACTTGTATTAGTTGTACATGTTTGTCAGCACTATACTATTTTTCCTGTATTTTGTGTTTTATTTTACAATCTCTAAGTTAATCGTCTTAGTGCTGAGGATTCCTGTTAACATGTTGTTCTGGTAACCTGTGCATGTTGCTATAGAAACCTTATTTAGTAAAAATCACTAGGCATTTTTTGGCTCTTAGTGGCTCACTTATATATGTCCATTTAGTTATATAGGCATTATTATACATAAAAACACTGTATACATGCTTTTTATCTCTTAATAAACCACAGAAGCACCTCTTTGTTGATCTTTGATGTATAATAAAAACCGATTAACTATTTTTTCTGCGTCGGTGATTTAACTGCTGCGATTTCGGAGATTCTCGGTGATAAATGACACACGTGTGATTTAGAACGAAATAATGTATATTAAAGATATAAGTGTTAAGAGTATTTATAAAAGTAATTTATAAGCAAACATGAATAAATATGTTCTCTGAATATTTTGAAGGTGTTATTAGGGCTTTTCAATAAGGTTTATTGGTCCAATTTTTGTTTTGAAACGGGCTTTAAAAGCCAGGAAAAAGGTGGGTTTATCAAGTCACTGGATATATTTGCGGATGTGTTGGATATATGTGCAGAGGCTCTGGAATAGATGCATAATAGAAGAAATGGTGACTTTTGAACAGAATTACACTGAATAAAGGCTTTTCAGACTCATCTTGGAAACAACTCTTAGTTGAGCTAAAATTTTGCTTTATTGAGGGTTTGATGAGATATATATGCTATGTTTTTTTACTTTTGCTTGGATATATGCGTCATAAAATACAGTATATGTCCAATACTAAGTTTATATGTGAAATATGTGAAAATTATCTCTCCATTATAGAGTATATGCGCTATAATTTCAATATTGTGCTTTAAAATTAGGTTTGAATGCAGCAGAGTCTATATGTAGCGTAGTGTTTCAAATATTGTGGAATATATGCACATTATATTACATGTTATACAGTTATTGACAAATATCAGGCAAGCAGGGCTTTGTATGCGGTCTTCAAGATGGGCCAGTGTCCATCTTTAGACAAAGATTGGCATACACAGTTATCATCAACATCTAATGAACCGTCTTTGCTTAATAAGCCATATGTAAATTTGCCGAATACAGAACCAGCATATTCTTATTTTTATCCTACTCGGACATATCTGTCTAGTTTTTATGATAAACATTTGGCAGAACGTAAGCAAAATTTTATTTATATATAGGAATTAAAATTTGCATAAGGAGACCGGGTTTTAAACCAGGATTCAAATGCATTTGTACATGAAGTAGTAGACTTTTAATAATTTTGTTATTTTAACCGTTTTTAGAACCAAACAGGTGTTTTGACGTCATCTTTTTGCAATCCGGGGACGAATATATTGAATAATACAGGTAGATCGGATGCATCATTCTCTACGTTTAAGCAATGTCAATATCATGCGTGTTCTCGTGGTTTTTTATCGCCTGCTAGCTCTTTAGATCGAGAAACTGATTATGATTTTCAATTTTCAGACTATAATTCGCCAATGATGTCTGGAAAGATTTCAGACGGGTCTTTTCAGGCACTGGATGGATTTCCAGAGTATACAGAAGAATTTAGAGAGTCTTCTCCTGGTTCTCTGGATCCTCCTTCGCATATTGTCACTGGTGTATCCGGGAAACCGTGCTCGTATGCACAATTAATTGCTTATGCTATTTCAACATCTTCAACTCAGAAAATGACACTATCTGAATTGTATAAATGGTGCACAGATAATTTTCCTTATTTTAAAGAATCTCCTAGTCAAAGTTGGAAAAATACTATTCGGCATAACCTTAGTTTAAATAGAAATTTTATTCGAGTGCCTAGACCTGTTAATGAGCCTGGAAAAGGAAGTTATTGGACTCTTAGTAAATTCGGGCCTAAACATGGTGTAAAAGTTCCAGACCGACAAAAAAGTCGAGGTCGTCCTAATAGTTCTCATTTCTGTGATTCATCACTTGGCTCGACTAATAAACTAGATGAAGAGAAAGATTCATGTTATTATTGGTAAAATAGATTTAAATGTTAGCTATAAGTTTAACTCTTTTAGTCATCCTCATTTACCTTATCCACCGCAAAAAAATCAAGAAACTTTGCTACAACCGTTTAATAATTATTCAGGCAGTCCAGCGTTTTATCCAGCATCTAATATGCAACAAATGTTTCATTCTCCTGTTTTTCAACCTGAACCTCTTTCTCACGATCGTTCGATTCCTACTCATCCATCTGCGCAACCATATAGCCCGTTTCGTTATGGTGTTTATCAACAATCTGATATTCAGTCTTGTTTGGATTCTGTATATGTCAAAAATAACAAGAATAGAACAGGATTTATGTCAAATAATATGCAGTATCAGCCTTATGAGACTCAGAAGCCTTATGAGACTCAGAAGCCTTATGAGACTCAAAAGTCTTATGAAGCTATTCCGATATGCAATAATCGTAGTTATTTAAACCAATCATTAATATCCCAACCATCTTATTTTCAGTCATACGATGATGATTTAGATCATAATAGTATATGATTTATATAAGAGCGAGGGCAGCTTAAGTAGCTGGGATAATGATAATATAATGAAATTAGTATAGATGCAGAAGATACCATCTAAATTTTAGAAAAATGTTTAAAATTACTAATTTTGGATGAAAAAATTAATTCAATAATTAATTCAATAGGATAAGGGTATATTTTTTTGAGACTTTTTTTTGGATATTAAATTAATATTTTCAAATGGTTTACATAAATACATTTTTTTTATTAAACGTCATATTTAGTCTGTTTTGTAACGAAAATTGAGTTTTTCCAATGAAGTTTTAAATTTAAGTAGATTGTTTTTTACAAATCATGAATTCAAGGATTTTTCAGTTTTTATGAAAACCGATTTTGTTTTATGAATAAAAGTTTTACAGTAAGGTTTTACGATTAATTAATTAGAATTATTTTCTAATTGTAGGGCATAAATTTATCATATTCTGTATAAAAATAATTTTTAAAATAAAATAAATATATATGTTTTCATGGTGTTCAATACATTACTAATTTAAAAAACATTGGATTTAAATTTTGTATATTAACTATGAATTCATATGACACGTTTTAAATAAAAGATAATTTTAAAGAAAAATAAGGCAAACTTTGTATCAAACAGAACCTTTCCTATTAAATTTAAAGGATTTTTGCTAAGTGTAGAGCTGGTTTGTTAGTAATGAAGCAATGGCTCTTGTATCTATTGTTTCTACAGTATCGTCTTCCACTGAAAACTCATATTTGTATTGAGGCAAACGTGCTTTTTTCTCTTCCTACATACAATTATTCAAATATTATACTGTATATATTAACTTACAGGCATTAATTCATGGTCATTATAGATCAATCTTTGATTAGGTTTGGTTGAAGATGTTATATTTTTTATAGACGAAACATCTGAATTAGATGCATTAGTGGGAGACTGATCTGTTAATGCCTCGTGTTTATCGGGTTGTAATAAGGAAGATGGTCCTCCTGTATTTGTCTGATAGGTAGTGTTGACTACAGGAGCATGAGTATCAGTAAATGCTGACGGTGTATTCGATGGTATATAATTTTGCCTAGACAATGTTATTATAAGATAGTTTACAGTTATATTTCCAACGTTGAATAATATGGTTGATTTGTTGTTGGATTGTTTTTTTGATAAAAATTTTGGTATTGTGGAGGAATCCCATAAGCAGAAGGAACAATTGACTGCTGCGGTGTTTCAACAGGCGCCATTTGTGCAGACTGTTCTATTTGCGTAGCTACTGAGTATGATTCTGCTGTTTTTTCTGAGTTTAGAACAACTTGTTTTTGTTGCATAGCTGCTTTGTGGGCAGCTAATCTGGCTTGGATATCTGCTGCATCAACATGTGTTTCTACCTTTTGTCTTTTAGGTTCTGGCTGAGGTACAGCGTCATGAGACAACATTTTTTCCATTAAGCGTTTATAATGTAATTGAATAATATCTTCTGGGATACCTTCCATTCCGTAAATTTCAATATCAATAGAATCTCTCCCAGGAATTGCATTTTCGACTGTAGTAATAGTTTCTTTATGTACTTGGACAACATGGATTGCAAGACCTGATGCTGTATTGAGTTTTCTTGAACATCTTGCACTATTTTATTAAGTATGATCCTTATAAAGAAAAATAAATACCATTTAAAATGTTTTGCACGCTGATGTGCTGTTAGAACCTTAAGATCTTCAAAATCTCTTTCACAATAATAGCAAAACGGACGAGATAAGTCAACTTGATTATGTTTTTTAGATGATTTTTTTGTCATTGTATACTTGTTTTAAATAAGTTTTTTATGTAGAAACTTCTTGAAAACAAAGATTAGAGTACCAACTTCAAAAAACTATTAAATTCTATCAAAATAATATGTTTTTTTAGTTAAAATATGAAATTTTTTGATAAAACGTTGGATTTTTAGATTTCTTTTTCTTTCATCAATTATGGAATATTTAAGTGAAAAAAATCGTTCGTACTGAGAAAGTCTTTTACTATTTTATAATGCTAGAAGCTCATAAAAATCCTGTTACAAAATATTTATATTTTCTGTAAAATAGTATTCTCTGTAGAAATAGTATAAATGAGAACGTTTGTCCGGAACTTTAAAAATTGTCGTTCGTTTCTAAAGTTATTACTATAGAAACTATTCAAGAGAGTGACATGTTTAAATGATTTTTTTAGTGTTTAAAATAATGATTATAGTCATTAATTATATATAAAAGTTTGTATTTGTATTTAATTTTCTTTTTTTTTTTAAATTTTTCCTTAGTAAAAAAGAATTGATTAAAATGTTATTAAGCAGAAAAGCATGTCTTGATTAAGATATAATAGACATATATATATATATATCAAGTCTACTTTAGAGGCATGAATTTCTAGAAGGTTATTGTATTTTTATTGTATTTTTTATTGTATTTAGAAATAGGTTATATAATACTTGTATAGCATTCTTAGATATTAACTAAATAACTATATTATAGCGTTTAAATATAAATAGCCAATTTGTACACTTTTTACGTCTCATAAGGAACTCTTTTAAAAGATTTTTGTGATATCTTTTAAAGAGCAGGTCTTAATTTGGGTCAATATTATTAAAACAAGTATTCTTTCAATGATAGGAATAATTTTATATGATTCAACAAAATATATGAAGAAATATAAATATGGAATAAATAATAATGTATCCAGTACAGTAGATATTCACCAAAAACCATCATGTGCAAAACTGTTTTTTGTAGAACGTTTTTGTTTAAATAGATAACATACACTTTGAGAGATATTGAAAAAAACTAAACACACGATAAAAGAGTAGCTAATCGGTTTAACAACTTGAAAATGTATGTATGGAAGATGCTTAGGGTGGCATCAAGCTTGAACTGGATGTGTATTCGAGACAGGTGGATCTAATTGTACTGGACTTTCACTACGAGCATCGCGCTGTATCGGTACATTCTCAACAGGCTGGACAAACGCAAAGTCAACAGATAATGTTGATTCTAATAGCTGTGTTCCATTACAATGTGCAATCGCTGCTTTTGCTTCGGATAAATGGGTATATTCAAGTAGTGCATATCCCTATTCTTAGTATTAGTGACTATTATTTTCTCCCTCCTTTCTGACCTTTACATAGCCTAATTTTGTTACATTTTGTTGTTAACACTGTCCTTATCCTACCTGTTCTCCGATCAAGATTGAGATGCAGATTCTTAATCTCCCCGTACTCCGAGAACTTATCCTGAAGATCTTCTTCTGATGTTTCCTCATGTAGTCCTGTAACAAGAATAATCCATCCTTCAATTGCTAATCTCTTTTTTAAATTTCTATTTTTACTGAATTTCTTGCTTACACTGTACTGCACGTATTCCATATTGTGTCCATGCTGCCTCTTCATCCATTCCATCCATTCCAGGCCTTGATCCTCCTTCTTCTTGCATCTCTTCTGGAGCTAAAATAAGAGATTCATCTGCATTTTGGTTAATTTTCTTTCAATATATTTATCCATCTTTCCTTGTGTCATAAAACCTCTGCCACGACAAATAACCGGCTCTAAAAAAGATCAGTAATGCTTATTCTGAAAAGAACTCTCTGTACGTTGTGTTTCCTCAACATCCATTGCATCCTGTGCTGTTGGCTGACTCATTGTATTTTACTCAATCTTTGTCGTCCTTGCGGATCTCCCTGCTTCTACTACTGTCTACACCTAATCCTACCCTTACCCTGTAACACAACCCTACAGTATAACCCTATCTTATATTACTCTGTCATTCTAATATAGTCCTATAATTAATATAGCCTATAATTATGATGTTCTGGTGTCAACTAAGCCTGTTTAAACATATGAATGTATTTAATATAAATACGTCTAGAATCCATTTAGTCGAATGTTTTTGCATTATTTATGTGTCTTGTTTTTGTCCTATTTTTATCTTAAATCTGATTTATCTATTCCATGTTTTTGTGCTTTTAATATATATATTTAAGATGTATACTTAAAATTTGTATCTAAATTGTGCATCTAGCTATCTAACCTGTCTATATGGTTAGGTTTTGTGTTCTTGGGATCCTCTAGTGCTAGGGTTAGGTCTGTTAAATGCCGATAAAGCGGACAGTCTCATCCGTTGCAATTAAAGCAGCGTTTTGGGCCAAAAATAAGGTGTTTTGCATTGCATCTAAATCCTTCATATACTGACCAAGTCTCTTCAGCTTTACTCTTCTTTTCTGGCTTTTTAATCAGCCCTTTTCATACTTTTTCTCTTAGTAAAGGCCACTATGCAGCGGTTAACGTATCGTCGGCGTCTCTCTTATAATAGTACCATTTTCCCCTTCATTGATTATTGCTGACTCTTTCAGCTCCTTCTAATAAGGTCTATTTCAAAGCTATACCCTTTCTTGCTCTTCATTGACTCCTGCCCAGGTCCGCGTTCTTAAGACGCCTGGTAATGAATTACGTTATTTCTACAAAGGAAAAGTATATTGCCCATTATCTTTCTGTATTGCTGATCATCTAGGTTGGAAAATCACCCCGTTGTGGTGATTGCCACAAAAAGCTTCAGGGAGTATGTTTTATTGAATATGCTATTCTTGTTGATATTTGTAGATTCCCGCTTGCAGACCTCATCAATATTCACGTATGTCGAAAACTAAGAAGAGAGTATCGCGTGCATATGGCGGTTCACGCTGTGCAAGCTGTGTTAAAGACAGGTATGTAGCAGCAGTAGAGACATAGTTAAAATATTAAGGGTTATGCGTGCATTTTTGATTGAGGAACAGAAGATTGTGAAGAAAGTGCTTAAAACACAGACGCATGCTAAGTCGAAAAAATAGAGTGGTGTGTTGTATAGAATAGTGTTAGTGTAGTGTATATTGCGCATATACCACGCATATACCACGCATACAATATATATGCAGTGTAGAGTATAGTGTTTTTGTCCAATATGTGCCTCAGTATGTGGAGTGTATGTATCCACAATGTACCAGCATGCACAACATATATGTATATTTGCTATATATGCTGTATATATTGGTGTATGCAGCATACGCCTGTATATGCCTGCATATACCAGTATATATGCCAATATATATGCATGTTATACCAGTCAGCCTGTATGTATAGATCTATACATGGCTATATAGAGTATGTGTTTATACAGTGGTGTCCAGTGCAGAGCGCCTTAAGTTTTCACTTTTTGTGTCTCTTGTATGATATGCAGTGTATGTCTGCTGTATACACAGCACTGTTTACTATATGCGTGTTGTATATGTGAAACATGTGTAGAATGTATTATGTCTGTAATGTATGTACCCTGTTGATTTGGCACAGTGTATATGCATACTGTACATACTGTATAAGTGCACTGCATGTATATTACATCTGTTATATGTATGTGTACTACATCATCTCGGCCATATATGGCACACGGACAAAACTAGTTAATATATAGAGCTCACGAATATACTGCATGTGTAACACATATAATATATATACAATTCATACAATTCATACAATTCATATAATACACATAATCTACATAGCACACCATCAATGTAAACACATTGTATATATGACATGAATGCAACCATCAAAGTACACAGCATATACACTTTTATGAATATAATACATATATTGCGTTAGGCACATACAGTATACATATACTACACACACAAAACATACAGCATGCATAGACTCAAATATAAGGTTCAACAGTACATACACTTTACATACAAGATATTCATCTTCTCTTTTACATATATTTAGTATCTTCAATACATGTTTCGTATTACTGACCACAGAGCACATGTTTCACTGTTACACATCTTTGCCCAAAATACATGGCTTTTTCGCATATCTTTCTTATAAAATCATATAGAATAGTCTTTTTATTTTTTATGTCTTCACTCCTTTTTATCTACTTTGGCTATTTTTCAGCCTATCTGCTCAGAGGCATCTTCTGTGCACCGATCAACGTTCAAAAATACGACTGAACAGCAGCTCCGGCTTTAAAGGTGGATCAAAGGCATATTAAAGGGCAGATAAGATGCACGAACGTTGGAAACGAGGTGGACGTGCATCTTGGAGAAGCCAAGCACGTCCTGCAGTGCGGGACGGGATGGATCCGTTGGAAAGAGACGGTGATATAGAAATGACCGACGAAGCAGGCGGATTACGAGAGAGATTGTGTGTTTTTACCATTTATTTGTGTTTTAAGAACAAGAAAGGTGTTTACAGATAGTAGTACTCCATATAGAACACAGGGACGTGCAAAAAAACTGTTTAAAGAGCGTTTTCGTGAAAGTCCAACAGAAATAGTGGTATGAAGGAAGAAGCATAGAGGGGAAATAGAGGTTTATGAAGAATATTTAGATCACAGGACATGAAGGGGCGAGTCAGGAGGAGCTGGTGTCGTTTATTTCTCGAAAATCACAAGTGTTAATTACGGATGTATGTGCAGCAGTTGTGTTTTTGGGGTAATGCTGATATGGTATGGAAATGAAGTTACGTAGTGAAGGATCTGTTTTGTACGCACATGTTCCATCAGGATCGAGCATTCGTAGTCTTCTTAAGCTTTCAGGGACTCGATTTGCGGGGAAAAATGTGAGTTTTGAGCAGCAAAATGTGTTTATACTTATTTTAAGCTTTGTATATCTATATCCAATGCGTCCAAGGACCATCCTATGCCTATGGTGTCGGGGCATATGTCTTTGTCAGCAAGCAAAGAGTCTACTATGAATATTTTGCGGAGGTTTCTTTCAAGTAGATATTCACATGAGACAAAAATGCTTGATTTGTCATCTGTACATTCGGATCCAGCGCTTGTTGAAGCTGGTATGTTTTCTTCTACGGCAACTTCTCTTAAAATGTTTCCTGCTTTAATGAAAATAGCTGAGCGTGAATTTCCAAATGTAGTATATATATATATATATGGAAAATGATTTAATGGTTATTTAGGTTATAAGTGTCAATTTATCGTCTAATAAAATATCTTCACTCTTTAATATATCTATATTGGCTCAAATATATCCTAATCTTAAAAATCTTAACTTGGCTGATAATTTATTGAAACATTATAAAGATCTAGATGTTTGGTCTCATAAAAATAAATTTCCAAATTTGCAAGAACTTATATTAATTGGAAATGGTGTTCGAGAAAATGAGGTTAAAAAAGGTAATGAAGTTAATTATCGTTCAGAAATTACAAGACGATTTCCAAACTTAAAATTACTTGATATGGTCCCAGTAACACAAGCCATTGAATTTGATATTAAGGATTCTGCGATTGATAATTCCGGAAAAGTTGCACTACTTGAAAGAATATGTAGTAGTTTTTTTGATTCCGATCTTACTAGAAATACGGTGATGAGTTTCTTAGAAAAGTATGTCTTTATATCTTTTAAAACTATATGTAACTTTTTAGATATTTCTCTTTATATGATAATGATAGATCAAATACTGTTTCAATGTATGATCAAAATGCTTTGTTTTCTATATCTATAAATACTATTGCCCCAAGAAAAAGAGAAAAAGGAGTATTTTCATATGGAGCTTCTCAATTTTCACAATACATTTCCATGAGTAGAAATCTTTTGCGATTAGGAACATTAGGTTGATAATTTTTTTGTTTTTAAATATTTTAAAATAGTGTAGAAGCAAGAATAGCAAAACTTAATGTCGGTCGTACTAATATTTCTCAAGTTCTTTCTGCACTTCCAAAAACTCGGCATAATTTTACAGATTCAAATTTATATTGTGTTGATGCATGGTCACTTAAAGGTGTTTTATCTGCAGATTCTGATCCAAATGGATTAGTTGGCATACAAATTATACTACATGGAGAATTTTTTGAGTTAGGAAGTAGACGAGAGATTAAGAGATCATATGATAGAACTTTTATTATTGGGCCTAATAATGGAAATATTACTATTCGGAGTGACATACTAGTTATTCGGGCTTATGGTGGTAATGATAATTTTCATATAAATAAGCAAAATGTGCCGCTTTCTTCATCCAATATTTTTCAAGAACAACAAAAACAATATATGTTAGCAGAAATTTCCAAAAAAACAGGACTTAACCAACAGTTTTCTTTGATGTGTTTAGAACAAAATGAGTGGGATATGGAAAAAGCTATAAATAATTTTAATATTTTGAAAGTATTACTATACTTGATTTTATATCTATTATCTAATTTATTGTAGAACAAAGGTGTTATACCTTTAGAAGCATTTAAATAAATATAAAAATATTGGTTTAACTTGGTTCTTTTTATAATAAATTGTCTTTTATGTAAGGTTTTGTATTAAAGGTATTTATTTGCATATAAGTGTAACTGTTGTTTATTATTAAACTATCTTTTTATAATATTTTAACAGGTTTTGATTTTATAAAAAATTATAAAAATTCGAATTTTGCAGAAAACATTTTGTACTAACTATTATATGTTTTGTAATATACTACCTATAAATAAATTACAATAATAATTTAAAATATTTTGGTAAAAATAGAAATTTAATAGGAAATTAAATAATAATGAGTGTTAATTATTTGTGGATTAGCATACATATGAACTGCGTTGGGCAAAAATATGAATTCGATATATTTAAAGTTTTAATAAGTATTAAGTATTTGTATATATTATATGCAATAATTGATTTACAAAATAATTTTTTTTAAAAAATAAATGCAATATAAATATATATATTAAATAAGATTTTTCTTTTAAAATATTACTAAATACATAAATATCTAATTTTTAACATATATAATATCTTTTGTAAAAAATTTTTGATAAAATTATTTAATAAAAAATGTTTAAATCTAAAATATTGTTCGATTTATAGAAACAAAACTAGTTATTATAATTAAGAACTTTTATTAAAAAAGATAAATAAGCATAAAAAATATTTAATACTTGAATAATAACAATTACATGTATTTTAATAGATATTTTAGTCTGAAATGATTTTTTGTTGAAATATCGATTACTATGGATATGCAATCGCATAGATAAAATACGCTATCCATCTTAATTATCTTTTAAAATATAGGTTTATCTGAGAAAATGTTAATATTGATATTAATTTTTTAGGAAATATAGTATTTGAAAATATTTTACTTTTTTAAAAATCATTTTTTTACACTTCTATGAAAAATGTTAATATTTTTTCATTTTTAAAAAAATATCAAGAAAGAAAACTAGACTTTACAAAGGAATATGTTTTTTCTGGAAATATAAAAAGTCAAAAAAGATATTTTAAAGAACATTTTTTTTCTTTAATATGCGAAAGTTTTCTTATTTTTTATATATTATTTTTTAAATTTAAAATATTATCTATATTTCCAATATTCAGTATACTTTTTTGAATCATGGCTTTTAAGACGTATTAATATTCCTTTAGCGTTATTTTTTGTTTTTTATATCACTATAGTTTTTTTTTCTCTTTTTTCAAAATTTTCATTATTAATTTATGATTTTTGGTAACAATTAAGTATATTTTATTCTATTAATATCTAAAATTATTTATAGTAAAAAAATTCTTTATATTGTGATCTTTCCATCTGTTGTATTTATGACTAAAGCAGATTCTATACAAATATATAAATGGAATTTCGAAATTTCAATATATACTTTTTTATTTATATTTTTTTATTCTAATTTCAACAATTCTTTTTTTTCTTTTAATACGGTTTACTTTATTTTATCTATCTTACCTCTAGATTCATATTTTTTGATACTGTTGCATTTTTCGATATTACCATTTATAAGTAATTTTACATTTCCATCACTAAGTATAGAAGAAATATCTCTTGTCTCTCAAGTTCTTACTAATTTACTGGCTTATTTAATATCTTCTAAAAATAGCTTACCACATGAATTATTCTTTATTTTAGCAATTTTTGGACCTATTATAGGCGTTTTACTTGCCATTCCTTTTTTAAAGGAATCCATTAAAATTTCTCAAATATCTTCTCGTTATCGTACTCCACTTATGAAGATTAAATATATTGGATGTGCTATTATTTCATACTTCATTATTATTATATCTATTCTTATAATACAACACTATGGATTTAAAAAACACTTTACTAAAGACAAGAATCTTATTTTCTGGCTTATTAATTATATAATATATGAAAATGGGTCTGTTATAAGACAAAAAATGTTGCTTTGGTGGTTTACTTGTTTAATTATTAGTATTTTTTTTATAAGAACATTTTTTTGCCAACATAAATCAAAAATGGTCTGTAATAATAAAAAAATATTATATAGTGAGTTGAATAAAAAAAGGAAATTTTTTCATGCAGTAATTGTAATAATGTTTCTTCCAACATTATATTTAGATGTAAGCAATTTTTTTCTATTTTGCATTATTAATATCTATAGCCTTTATTTTCAAATATATCATTTTCTATTGCACTTTTATTATTTTTTATTTCTGAGGTTATTAGAGTGTTTGCATTACCACCTTATGGACTATCTTTACATTCTTTTTTATCTAAATTTACCGATGAACGTGATAATAAAGGCAAAATTATAATTAGTCATTTTTATCTTCTTATAGGATGCGCTAGTCCATTATGGCTAGATTTTGCTGGCATTGTATTTGATCAACAAAATCAATATAAACTTAAGTTGGGCACTATTAGTGGTATACTATGTTTAGGTTTTGGTGATTCTGCAGTAAGATTGATTATATTAAATACAATTTATTTATTATATTAAAGGCCAGTCTTGTTGGAAAAAAAATTGGTAAACTACATTGGCCCAATTCTAAAAAAACACTAGAGGGGACATTTGCATTTATTTTAGCAGTATTTTTTGGCGGGATACTAACAGAATATATGTCTTGGATAAATGACGTTATTATAGTAAGTATATAAATATAACTTCTAAAGTTTTACAAGTTATAGTGGACCGATTTTTTCATGGCAACTATTATGACTGGTAAGTAATTGTCTATTATTTAAATAAATTAATGAAAACAGCATTATTTGAAGCATTTTCGTCACAAAATGATAATATTTTAATGCCCATATATATGTGGTCATTATTAAAGAGATAATTTTCCAGCTAAAACAACATCTTTTCCAAAAGTTTTCCATGATATATTTTTGATTTGACAAAGTGTATTAGCACTTTTAATAACAACATCATTACGATCTTCTATGAATATAGGTGATATTGTAATTATAATTGAATCAATCAGTTTCCATTCTTTTAATAATGAGGATATTACATTAGCACCTCCTTCTACCATAACACTTGTGATTTTCAGCTTTAGAAGTGTACGAAGAATATCATTCCATTCAAATAACCCATTTATATTTGTTTTTACTTTAATAATTTTTCCTCCAACTGCATTTAATACATCAAATGATGGTTTATGATATGCTTGGCAATTAAAATTTTCTGTTACTAAAATAATTGGGGGATGTCCCCATTTGTTCTTGGCCATAGAAATAATTTTTGATTCATGTGTCAACTTAAGCCGAAAGTTAGGATCCAGTATAACAGGAATAGGTTGTAATTCAAGAGAATAGTAGGATGTCTGTGAATCTAAAACACGTGCTATTCTTGAATCAGTAAAAATGTTATCAACAGGATTAAAAAGTAATATTAATAACCATTTAAACGTGGATTATCACTTTCAGCTGTCCCAACACCAATTAATATTGCATCATGCTCTATTCTGAGTTTATGTGTTAGTGTTTTTGATTCTTTACATGAGAGAACAAACGGAGAAGCCGTCCTTGTTCCAATTTTATTATTAATTGACTGAGCATACGTAAGTGTCAAAAAAGGTTTCTCATTATGTATTTGTTTTGATTTTGAACAGGGTAAATACTGAGTTAAAAATTCATTAATTTCACTGTTTAGTTGCTCCATTTTACTCAATATTTAGATAGCAATTCTACTACTTATTCTAATAATCTCTATTTTAAAACCAGAAATCCAATAATGATTGATTAGTCTTTTAAATATATATTTTTATCATAAAATATCTTGAGTATTTGTTTTAGAATTACTGTATAAATATTCGAGTTTAGAAGTGATAAAGATAAATTTTAAAATGTGTCAAAAATTTAATAGATATTTATATAAATATATGTCAAAATTTATAGATAAATTGTCATATATTCTTAATATTAAAATATATTCTTTTTTCCAAAAATAAAAAACAATTAAAATTTTAAATAAGATTCAATAATACCTTTTTAATTATCCGTTATTTTATATATAGAAAAACAGTTTTTTATAGATTTCTGATATGATGTTTTTATATTTTTATAAAATTTTTAGACGTATTAAAAATATTTTTAAAACACTAAGAAAATATAAAAAAATACAAAACTTATTGTTAGTTTTGGTGTATTTTAAATATATTTTTATTGATTTTTTTCTATTATAAATAAAATATTATTATATCAGTTACCAAGGAAACGTTACTATACTTTTTTTAAATTCGCATAAGATCGAAAAGAACATCGTGCGGCTCCCTGTATTTTCGTGTTACTCAATGATTACATCAATGTAGTTTTTGAGTGTCATATACAGTGTAGATTTATGTTGATGTATAGGTGCTTTACAAATTATTTAAAATTTATGTTTTTGATCTTTTTTTATTTGTAAGAAGATCAAAGGTACTGATAGTTCATACATATATTGTTAATATATTTGACAAAAATGGTTACATTACATATTTAATACAATAGACTGTGTTCTTTTATTTACTTACATGTTACTTGTTTTAAATAAATGTATTTCCATTAAAGTACAGTTATTGGCTTAATTTAAAATAAAAAGTATATTATTTTTATTGTTATTGCAACTGGAGTAATAGTTTCTCCACTTATCCATATTCCGTTTGTTGAAATACAATGAGACTCTATTCTGTATCCAAGAAGAGATTGAATAGTATCTGAAATTGCTTTAGAAATAGTTTCTGGAGATTTTACTTTTTCAAAACTTTTACTATTATAATAAATAGTAGATGACAATATTTTGCCATTTGTAAATTTTTCCTCAAAAGAGTGTAACAAAGTTCCTAGAATAGCTTCCAATGATAACTCAGAATCTTCAGAAATTTTATAAGTAAAAAACGAAATTGACCATAAATTACTTTTAATGATTCCTAAAATACTTCAGAAGTGTACATTTACTGAAAATTAAGCACCATCATAAGAATTTTCACATTCCTTCTTTCCTATTATATTCCATTCTATTAATGCCTCGGAAGATAAACTATTGACAAGAATTATTAAACAATCGTTATTATATAAAAAAGAATGTTTCCATATTTCGTTAGTAAGTAAAACATAATATTCATTTGAAATAAATGCTATACATAATATGCTAAAAATCTTAATATTTTCAAATATTCTTTCTAAATTTTGCAAACTAATAACAACTTCAGATGAAAACGATTTAGGATATGGTAAACACATAGTAGATGGTATAAGGCCAGTTTGACCAGAAGTAAAAATCATATTTTCAAACTATTTGTTTATTAGAAATATATTATATATATATAATAAATACTATAAGAGCATGAGAATAAAATCCTATATTTGCTGGAATCCAATAATTTCGACTATGAACATAAACAACAGATCTTTTTTTATCTGAAGAATCCGCTAAAATAGATATTTGTAAACGATTGAATTTTAAATTATTACAATTAATATATATTCTCGAAGGAGGTTTTGGAAAATTAAAATATTGGTTATATAAAGCATCTATATGAGAAATATGTTCTTTTTTTTTAAAAATAAGCTCAACAAATATAATATTAGAAAGCTCAAGACTATATTTTCTTAAATTGTCTATTAGAATTAATATTTTTATCAGGAAAATTAAATAATACCTTTTAATTTATTCATACAGCAATGGAATTCTTCTTCTAATGTATAAGTCTTCGAATCTATTGAATTTAAATATGCGCTAATTTCTCCAATAGCTACTAAATTTTTTAAGTTTGAAAAAGTCATAAATAGCTTATTATTAATATTCTTTTTTATAGAAATAATTGGTATTATATAATTTTGTTTATATTCTCTATTTTTGTAATCATCATCAATAATTTTCTTAAGTTGCTTATATTTTTCATTTAATTCTTGAGGTAAAATAAATTTTTCTTTCCATTTTGTATTAATAAATGATTTTTCTTCTAATTTTGCAACAAAATTAAAATAGGCAACATCATCTGATGAATGATTAACTATTTGAGACTTAAGACTACATCACTATTAGCAATATTATTATTTATTGAAATAACTACATTTTTATCTTTTTTTGAAAAATAGGACAATCTAAAACTAGACTTTCGTATTCTCCACCTTCTCCGCATATGTTTAAGTTATAGCGTTTATTCTGTTCTTCATTAATGACTTAGAATCCATAAAAATCCAATAAACCATCTCTAACAAATAATCTTTAATCTCTACAAGAGATTTTCCCAAATGAGACTTATTTAGCCCTAATATGTGTTATTTAAGTGAAAAAATTCTGTAATTTTTATTGCCTAAAGATGAAACTTTTATTATAATAGCATGTAAGTTTTGGGATATCATTTCTTCGAGTAAATCTTTTTGATTTCTTTTCCAAAGATATGCTAAACATACTAAATTAAGTCTTTTGCATACATTTTCAACCCTTGTTCGCTGATAATTTGATAAAATAGCTCCAACAGAAACGGCTTCTAAGTCGGGATGTAAATTCTTCAAAACATTAGATATAAAATATATTTACACATTTTATTATATCCCAATACCTGAATTCTTTTAAGTAAACGATGAAGATCCTCTGTTTCATCATTAAGAGTTCTGCAATAGTTCAAACTTTTGTCAATTGATGATCCTGTAATAAATTCATAATAAAACGGAATATTCATAGCTTGCCCATAAAGGTGAACTACCTCTTGGCCAACTGTTTGGTACATATAACTATCGATTTCCTCTTTATATGTATAAGCTAGACTTTCTCCTTATAAATGAAAAAATAATTACGTTGTTTTAATGGCTGCAAATTTGCTAATGCTATAATTTCATGACCATTTGCGATACAATACATCATATTATAGCAGCTGTCTTTTCCTCCACTTATTAAAGCTGCAACTTTCATTTTCTTATAAAAAAACTAATTAATTTCTGCTTTCTAATCCATATCAATGTTTATCTATCCTATTTATTCATTAATACTTTTTCAGCTAAAAAAATAGATATGTTGCGTTTTTCTATAATGAAAAGATCTAATTAAATCTCTTCATCTCAAACAAACGTATTTAATCTTGCAAATTCTGTCTTTGATAACAGTGGAGCATATCCTTCAGAAATTCCTCCGGCAACTCTACTGTGTTTGCATAAAAACGCATACTTTAAAAAATAAACCTTACCTAATGTAAAAAAAACATAATTTCTATAAATCTATGCTCATTATTAGCTGAAATTACTCTGTGATCTATTCTTTCTTTTACATTATATTATCTCATCTTTTTTTTAATTTAAGAGATTAATCGTCGATCTTGAACAGACGTCCATGTCTTTGGCGTCTTACTTGGCAGAAAAGTATTTAAACAAAGAAGTCGTTAAAAAAAAGAAAAAAGCACAAAAAGATGATAATTCTATTCATATAGTTGATGCAGATATTACAGGATGGGTTGAAGTTCAGCCAGATCGTAAAAAAACAAAACAAATATCAGGTAAATCATAGTGTTTTAAATGACAGATATTTTAAAGGCTTTTAGCTGCAGAAAAAGCACATGAAACCTTAAGAAAGGCACAAAAGGATCTTAAGTCAGCATTCAAAAAAGGGGATCGCTCTTCCTGGCAAAAAATAGCTAATGAAAAAGAAATTGAACATGACACTCTAGACTCACAAGATCCACCTGTTGTAGTGACACTTGATGGACATGACATTACTTTGAATGAGAACGAGACTCCAGAGGGTCCATTAATGTCTAGTGGTGCACGAGCAGGGCTGCAAACAGCAAAACAGGTTGCTGATGATTTGAAACGTCAAAAAGATCGAGAACGTGCTATTTTTCAAACAGCAGATCCTCAATGGACAGGAAAAAACGCAGAAACCATCTACAGAGATGCAAGTGGCCGAAGAGTTGACATGGAGCTTGTTATGATGGAGAGACAGCGTCAGAAAGCCAAAGAAGAAGCTCAAAAAAAACTCGAACTTGAAATGTCAAAAGGAGAAGTACAGAAACGCCAAAAACTTGAAGAAAAACAAAAACTAGAGGAAATAAAGCATTTGCCATTTTCAAGGTACTCTTATTTTTTTTTAATCTTTGCTCATTTACTCCAGATCAATCGATGATCCAGAACTTAACCGTCTTCTTAAAGAAAAGGAGCGCTGGAATGACCCTGCTGCTTCTTTCCTCACAAAAAAACAAACTTCTACTCGTCCCGTGTATAAAGGATACTACAATGCCAACCGCTTTGGAATCCCACCTGGATATCGCTGGGACGGCGTCGATCGAGGAAACGGCTTTGAAAAAGCCTGGTTTGCCCATCAAAACGAAAAAAAAATACAGGCTGCTCAGGCATACGCTTGGAGTACCGAGGACATGTAAAAACACTTACTCTTTCACCATTAGCAACTCCAGCAACTTTATCCCCCTGCCTAGGCCTCACTTCCCCTCACACACTTTTGTTTAACAAATACATAAAAACTCCTCCCACTGCCTCCATTCAAACTAAGCTTTCAAAACTCTTCACTCTTTTTATTGTTTTTCTTTACGCCTCTATCTAACAATATATATCTCTCGGCTGGTCCGCTATTCTATAACCCAATATCTAACGATACTATACATGACACATTATACATCCATCAATAATATTTACTTTAAATATATATACAAACTTTATACTTTTTACACTACTTCTACTCTTTATTCACCTTTATCCCCTATTCAATACATTATATACTTTATCCTTCTCTACCTATATTTTCTATCTATATTTATATACTATACTAATTCTCCCCATTATATATATTCACTGCCCTCCAATTCTCTTAAACTTTAATTTACTTTATATATGCAAGTGTTTATTAGCATAAAGCCACGTGTATCATCATTTACTGTCTCATCTGCATCTTTTACATAAATCGGTGTTTTAACTTTTCTCCAAACGTTCTCCAAACGCTAAGGCCCCCTCTTAGCTTAAGTGCATATCATTATAGACTTAGGAATAATCAATAATAAGTAGACTAAGTCTTAGCAAAGACTGAAGAGGGGTTTAGTAAAGAGCTAATTAGAGTGTCTAAATCAATATTCACAAAAGAAGTATAAGTAGATCATTAAATAAAAAGGATATGAAGAAGAAATGACGCATATATGCATGTATTTGCATAGCCACACCGCATATATATGGTTTTTTTGTGGAAAACAAGGGAGAGAGGTCGTGCACATATATATATGAGCTTTGACAGCAATATACTCCACAGCAGGTTAGCAGCAGATTATCATTAAAATTCATGGGAGATCCCCGCAATGAGGCGCATTAGCAGTTGTCAGACACACTTTGAGGCTGTAGTTTAGGCGAAGATTACGTGCATCGGGTGTTAGGATTAGCAATTGGATAAGAGGTTTGGAGACCAGACGCTGGATACGTCTTGGACGGGTAGATTGGAAAGCAGAGGGCGGAGTGGAGGTTCAGAAGAAAGCAGGATTTTCATAGCATTGGAGCTGGAATTGGTTCAATATAAAGAGTATCAGTGTGTAAAACACACAGTCGACACGTTAGACACGGTCGACAGCATCCAGACGGGCTAGACTCGGCATTATTAATAAAAGAGTGGTTCTCTGCGGTGTAATTTGGGGTTTGGTATTGGTAAAGAGGAATTGGGGATATTAGGGGACACAAGTGAGAATCAGAGAGCTGTATTATACGGTGTTTTAAGTGTTTTCTGTTTTTTTGCCAAGAGGACATTAGTTTTTCCTTATGGAATCATCATCGCCGCTTGATTTTGAATTGGGACATAATTCGGACCGAGTGGGCGGGTTTTGTGGTCCAAAAGCGATGCAATTGCAAGTGAGTCGATATTCATCGCCGTTGACATATACACCGGTTTCTTCGCCGAGTTTTAATGTGTTATCTGGGTCGGGAAGGTTTTACGTAGAGCCTCCGCCATATATTGCACAAGGGAATGCTATCTCTGCGCCTCTGAACTGCCCATCGACGTTGCAGCGTGAGGAAAGCCCGATATTTCATTTATCTGGATCGAATCAACCATTTATGGGAGATGAGCTGCATGATTCAGGTGTACAGGGCAAAGATAGGACATGGGATGAACGAATGACTGCAATTGACGTAGCGCCTTTGTCGAATCCTCCATTTGACGACAAGCATGCAATGTTTGCATTGGTTCGGGATACTTATCAGCCGTCTTTTGATATTTCGGATTATATTCTTCATCCTAATTATGATACAAAAAGTCCACGGTCATTTCGGCCTGCAATGTCTCCAGGATCAACAACAGTAAGCGAATTTGCACCAATTACTCCTCCTTCTTCCACAGAAGATATCAGTTATTTTGATTACATGTTGCCTCATTCACGACCAGCATCAATACTTGATCGATCTTGGCTAGTTGATATAGAGCAAAGTAACAGCAATGAAACACATGTAGATCCATCAAGACTTTGCATGAATCAGGCTTTGCAACCGAGTTCTTCATTGAATAAGTCAATTGCAGAGGAAACTATGAAACGTTCCAAGGATGAAAAAGATAAAATAGAATATGAAGAGCATGATGAATTGAATGATAAAATACATGATGATGATGTGAAAAGTTTGAATGATAATGAAGAAAACGTCTCTGAATATCAAGAAAAATCGACCACAATGTTAAAAACAAAAAAAACTCGGAAAATAAAGAAGGGCTCGTTTAAACGGCGAAATGAAGCTCCATGTATTGAAGAAGTAGAGGATTGTTCGAAACCAAAACGGGGCCGTGTGTCTAAAGAACAGAGACAAAAACTTTTGGAAATGTCTACAGCGGCTGTATCAGGTGCTAATTCGCTCGTGGGACTTGGAATCTTATTGCATGATCCACAATATGGTCAAAGAACAGATACTTTTTTTCACAATAGAGTTCCACTGGACAATAAAGATGTCGAAAGTGGTATAAATCTTCCTCCGCAGGGTATTTTTCTTACAAAAACGAAAGCTTCCCGGCGAAGATATGGCCAAAACCATTCATTAAGAGCAGGGGGTTCAGTTGAAAAATCTTTTATATGCGAAATCATTGGTTGTGAAAAGAAATTTCGCCGAAGCGAGCATCTTAAACGGCATGTACGATCTTTGCATACAGGAGAGAAGCCATTTGTATGTACAATATGTCATAAAAGATTTAGTCGTTCAGACAATTTAAATCAGCATTTAAGAGTTCATAAGGTTTCTAGCGAAGGAAATCAAGGCACAGTAGTTAATAAAAGAAGAGTCAGAATGGTTGAAAAGAAAGGCCGATATCATGGTATACCATAATGCTTTCATTGATTTTGAAAAACAGTGAGTTTAAATCAGTGGTCATTTTGTTTTTAGAATTGAATTGGGTTCCTTAATTGTCTTTGCTTTGTGAATTTACATTTTTAATTCTTAATATCAACATGTGCTTGTGTATTAGTTTTAGCATTTTTATAAATGAGTCATCCATCATGGAAATGATAAATCATTACTTTTCATTCTTAAAAAATTCAATTCTTATATATTTCTTTTTTGATTTATTTTGCTTACTAATTATCTTACGTAATTTTTTTTATATCGTCTATTAAAATTTTCTTGGCAGATTAATATACAGATCAAAATATATCTTGATAAGATTAAAAGTATTTTTATTTTATTTTATAAAAAAAATATAATACTTTAAATTTCAAAAAGATATTTTTAAACAATGTTTTTAAAACAAGGTTTTAGTGTTTTTAAGATGTCAACACGTTTACCGGTTTTTATTGCGAAAAACAGTCTACATAGAATGTATTCGACTACTACATCTTCTTCTTCACGTAAAATCCTGTATGGAGGATTTGTTTTTAGTGCAGCAGCTTTAGGATATGGGTATTATTGTATTAAACACAATTCAAAACCGCTTGATTTTTTAATTGGCAAAAAAATTACTGAAAAGGATTATTACAAAGTGTTAGTATTTATAGGATATATCAATTTGTCTTAATATCTTAGATATCAAGAAATAGCGGAATTAATGGATTCTGATGATGTAGAAAATTATGATGATGGTTCTCTTGGACCTATTTTAGTTCGTCTTGGATGGCATTCTTCTGGAACATATAACAAAGAAAACAATAGTGGAGGATCAAATGGTGCAACAATGCGATTTGAGCCAGAATCTAAGCATGCTGCAAATGCAGGTCTTCATGTTGCACGTGATGCTTTAGAAAAAATTAAAAAAAAGAATCCTTGGATCAGTTATAGTGATCTTTGGACTTTGGCCGCTGTGTGTGCAATTCAAGAGATGGTAATAGTATTTTTGTATAATGTTAAAAAAAAATTAATTTATTAGTCTGGTCCAGCTATTCCTTGGCGTCCTGGCCGTATTGATGGTGTCTGTACTCAATGTCCTCCAGATGGTTTATTACCCGGTATATTTTGAAAATAATGACTTTATTTTCTTAATACCTATAGATGCATCAAAAGGACAGGATCATTTACGAAATATTTTTTACCGTATGGGATTTAATGATCAAGAAATTGTTGCTTTAAGTGGTGCTCATGCATTAGGACAGTGTCATACGGATAGATCAGGTTATATAGGACATTGGACGTAATGTTAATTTTTTAATTTAGTTATTTTTCTGATTTTTATGTTAGTTTTTCGCCTACTGTGCTTACAAATGATTATTATAAATTGCTGTTAAGTGAAAAATGGGATCAAAAGAATTGGAATGGACCAAAGGTGTTTCTAGTTAATCAGCTTTTATGTTTTTGCTAATAAATTTAGCAATTTGAAGATAAAACTAAAAGTTTAATGATGCTTCCTACGGATATTTGTCTTATAAAGGTAGCAATATAAATTGAGATAAATTATAAGTTGATTTGGAATAGGATAAGGAATTTAAAAAGTATGTTGAGCTTTATGCAAAGGATGAAAAGAAGTTTTTTGAAGATTTTTCAAAAGCGTTCAGTAAACTTTTAGAATTGGGTGTTCCTCGTTTTGATCAAGATCCTATTATATTTAAGCCTCTTAGAGTTTAAGTGTTGCATTATATTTTTAATCGAATGTTTATTTTTTAATTTTGAGATCTATCAAAAATAAATTTTTTATGATAGATCCAATATAGTAATATGTTAGTTAAAATGTACGGAAATCATTTTTATATATATTTAAATCAGTAACATTATTTAAATAAATACTATTATTTAAATATATATATTTTTTATTTATTGAAATGTGCTTAATATTATAATTGTACTTTATGAAAAAAATGACATAATTTGTTAATTTATTTTAAATTATTTATATTAAAAAAAATAAGTATATTTTCTTTTTTGGATGTGTTTAAAGGCTATTTACTTTAAAATAAGGCTTTTAAGTAGGTAAAAAGATCTTTTTCTTTAATATTACTTTATTTACTTTTGAACTTTAAGTGAAAAATTATTATTGAAGGCATTGATGAATTTGTTTTTGCTATAATAATGAATAAATTATACGTTGTCTCTTTGTTTTTACCAAATACATTAGGCTTTGATTTAGATGAAACAAATTCAATCGAACTTAATTCACAAAAACTACACCGTAAAATAGCAAAGCCTATTCCCCATTTAATGCAAAAATTTGCATCTTATTCTAAAGGTTCTCAAGATATAAATTGTGATACGTCTTTACTTGAGGTTCCAGAAGATCAGTTTTTTTATTCTTTAAATACTACAGATATGTTAAAAGATAAAGATAATATAAAGGAAGTTTTTGAAAATGAACGAAAAGAATTGAACCTTCCAAAAATATATTCTCATATTTCTTCTTCTGTGGTTACTCTTAGGGAGCCTGTAAAAGAATCTTCGAGTATCATGGCTGATTATTCTCATTCATCTATCTTAACATCAAGAAGACGTCGAACATCGTTTGATATTACTCTCTTTTCAGAAGTAGTATGGACGATTGAATCAAATGATCAAAGTAATTGTGGTCTTGGGAATGCAATTCGTGCAGCTTATGAAACGGGTAATTTAGAAGAATATATTTTTATTGGGTTACTAGGGATACCTACAGATTCTCTTTCTGTTGTAAGAAAGTATGAAATTGAACAAAAGTTTGTAAAAAATTATCGGAGTATTCCTATTTTTGTTTCAGACAAAGATTTTGATAATCATTATAACTATTGTTGTAAACAGGTATTTAAATATTCAAGATATGATTAGTTTTAAACTATTAAGGTTCTTTGGCCTTTATTCCATTATCAAGTACCGGATATTTCTAAATTTAAAGTACATCAGAATTATTTTTGGAATCATTATATTGCCTTAAATCAAGCTTTTGCAAATAAAATTATAGAAATATATAAAAAGGGTGATATCAGTATGTTTTATTTTTCTGATACATTGAAATTGATGGTTTTTAGTTTGGATTAATGATTATCACCTACTCTTAGTTCCTCAAATGGTACGTCAAAAATTACAACATGCGATGATAGGCTTTTTTTTGCATATATCATTTCCATCATATGAAGTATTTCGTTGTCTTTCTGGTTAGTTTTATTTTTTTTTTAAAAAAATTATTTATATGAAATCAAGTTAGAAAACAGCTTTTAGAAGGTATTTTAGGGGCTAATGTTATTGGTTTTCAAACTGATGAATATGCATATCATTTTCATGAAACATGTACTAAATTACTTAATGCTGAAACATTACTCCAAGGTATAAAATTTGGATCATTGTTTATTAATACAATTAATCTTCCTATTGGTATTGATCCTAAAAATTTACAAAAAAAAAGATCATTACCTTCTGTAAATGCTTGGATATCATTATTGAAAAAAAGATATGCAGGGAAATCTTTAATTGTTGGACGAGACAAAATGGATGAAATTAAAGTTTTTCTCTTAAATTTATATTAAAAATTAATTAATTATTGATTAATTTAGGGAATGCGTCAAAAATTACTTGCTTTTGAACTTTTTTTAAGCAAACATCCTGAATGGAGAGAAAAGGTATTTTTTATTTTGCATATATGTATATTAATCAAAAAACAGGTTGTTTTAATACAAGTTGCTCTTTCTACTAGTGAAGAAAATGAAACTCAGCTACAGATTTCAAATATTGTGACAAGGATCAATTCTACATATGGAAATTTATCTCAACAACATCAACCTTTAGTATTTCTTAGACAAGATATTACATTCTCACAATATCTTGCTCTTTTAACAGTTGCAGATATCCTTTTGGTTACTAGTTTAAGGGAAGGGATGAATCTTACAAGTCACGAGTTTGTATTTTGCCAAAATAAAAATTGTGGACCCTTAATTATAAGCGAGGTATAAATATTTAACCATTTTTGAAACGCATTAACTTATTAGTTTGTTGGAAGTGCTACTCGTTTCAAAGATGCTGCAATTATAATAAATCCATGGTGTTTTGAGCAGGTTTCTAATGCTATTTTTAAGGCACTTACTATGCCTCATGAAGAGCGTTTACTACGTTGGAATAAACTTTCAAATACTGTTATGCATAATGATGCTGCAAATTGGGCTATAAATTTTGTTAATGGGATTAAAACTAGTTTATCTTTTGAATAAAAGAAAAATATTATTTAAAAAATATTATTTATGAATTATTTTAAAATATATAAAAATAATATTATTGAAGGATTTCTTTGAGATACTAAATCTTTTTTAAAAAATTTCATATTAAATGTATTTAATGTAGGATTTGTAAACAATTTGGTTTTTGTTAATTTTCTATATTTATATTAGATTGAATAAATTTTTATTTTTGTTATTATTTTACAATTTAAAAGATACTAAAAAATTTATATTTTTATGTCATTAAGTTTTGAATAGTTCTATTTTTTAAAAGCAAAAAAGTTAATTTTTAAAAATAATTAATTTTCTATTACTTTATTATATTATTATATTATTTTTATATGAAATATATTTATTGAAGTAAAATAGTTTAAATATTATTATTTTCAAGATATTAAAGATAAAAATATTTTTATTGATTTAAAAAAAAAAGTTTGTTATTAACAATAAAAATGATAATATATTTGAATAATTGAATTAAATAGATAATCAAGTAAATTATATTTTGATTATAAATATGAAAAAGAGTATATTTATAAATAAAATTTATTGGTCAATTGTTAACTTTAAGATTTGATTTATTGTGAATTTTAAATATTTTAAAATATTTTTAAGTTTTTGAGAAATTGATAATATCGTTTTTAAAATGAACATGATTAAATACTTAATAGAACACAATATAAAGTTGATTATATATATATTATTAAAAAAAATTGTTAAAACTGTTTTGTTCAATAGTGTATAAATATAATGATTAGTTTTTATTCATTATCAAATCTATAGTTTATATGAATAAATATCTAATTTTTTTATTGTTAATTTATTTATTAAAAGCATAAACTAACTGTTTTTAATATCACTATTATTTATATCAGGTTAAGAAAGTTATCAAATAAAACCATATTAAAAGGCTAAAGTTATTAAATAAAACTAGTAAATATATTTTTTATTGTAAAATATATTCATAAGATTATATTTAGAGCAATATTATTCAAAATAAAAGTGACAAATTTATTGTTTTCAATATATTTATTACTTTTTAATTAATGTTTTAAAGACTTTTAAATTCGGTTTTTTGATTTAATATAGAATTTATTTTTAACTATTTTTAAAATATTTCTTAATTTTTTTGAAAATAATATTGATATAATCATTTAAATAATTCAATAACAGAATATAAGTTGTTCTTTAAACATTTGAATTCTAATACAAAAATAATGATATTGAATATTTTCAAAATAATATATAATAAAATGTTAATTTTAAGCATTTAAAATTATAAAAATATTTATTTTGTAACATTTAAATAGTTTCTACAAAGTTTCTTAAAAATAAAAATGTATTTATATAATAATATCTTATTTAGCTCTATATATTTAATTAACATTTTTTTTTTCAATTCATTAAAAGATTTAAAAAATTGATGATTGTAAAATTAAAGTTTAAACAACATTATAGTATTAAATTATTTTAATACAAAACAAATAGTAGATCATAATTATATCATTTAGTATATAAAATTCGATTATATTTTTTCTTTAGCAGAGTAATATAAGTTATATTACAATAATGAGTATAATTGCTATTTAAATTCAATAAATATATGTATTTTTAAAAATTTTAATAAAAATACTATTTAGAAACATGTATATTCACATTTTTAAACAAAATATTCAAAGTTCATAAAAATAAAATTATCTTAAAATAATTTTATGTTATTTTACTATTTAAAAAATACTTTTAAATATCATTGTTATATTAAGATTAAATTTAATTTATATGAATATTTTTATATAAAAAAATTTCAAAAAAGCATGCAATAATTTTATTAGTGAGTCAAAAATTCTCTAATATATATAAATATTAGATTATATTATTAATAAATCAAATTTTTCATTACATATAACTTTTATATATGTTTATAGAAAGTAATTTTAAATAATTAATGTTTTTATATAATATTTTAAATACTTGTTAGATATATATGTTTAAATTTATAATCTAATTTGTTTTGAAAACAATCATCCTCAATAACAACCCTTTTATATGCAAAACTACTTTTGATTTATTACCTTAGTCTATTGAAAATATTTGTAAAATTCGATATTTAATTGAATATTGCTTGTATTTGCTATATTTATAAATATTCAAAAAAAAAGCTATAATTAAATCAGATTTAATTCCATAAACATTTTGATTTCTTAGAACATGAAAATTAACAAATAGTTATATATTTCTAGTAATTACTTTTTTTTTAAAAGAATTCATTAAACTTTATTTTTTTATAAAATTTTATATCTATATATTTAACATCTATACTATATTTTTTAAATATATAACTTAAACACTATTATATTAAAAACACGATATGCTGTTAAAAAACTAACAAATATTCTATCACTAAAACACATTATTCAACTTTTAAATATTTTTCACAAATTTACACACTTATCCCCACAATTCGTATGATGCTCGAGGGCGCAAACATTACATGATCAAAATGTCAAAAATACATCACAAAAAACCATTCACACTATTTCTATAATTTATACCCAATTTTAGAAATTCCAATCCTGCCTTCTAATTTACATTTTCCATAAGCAATACTAATATATTTTGCGTTTACGCACACCGCTTTTTATCTCATCAGTAAATCTCTCCCCAAAATACTTAACCTCCAAAAATACAGCTTTTTTCCAAAATAAATATTCCAAAACATCATTATTATTAAGTCTCATCTTTAATATGTCCCAATTCTCAGATAAGTGCACATATAAATCACGTGACTCTTATCACCCACCTTCAGGACATTTAAAAACACACATATCCGTCATATGTAATTTCTAAATATTATGCACTTTAATTCCCCGTAAACACCTGTATACATTTGCATTACCTCTCCCGTATCTTATGCAGGTGCTCATAACCCATTCTCCACTCATCACAAAAACAAAACCCCACATTAATCTCCATGTCAACAGAGCGTTAATACCACTTAATACTACATTAATACCCACACTAAAATATGTGTTTTTTACACCATAGAAAATACATTTCTGCTGAAAAAGTCAAAACATCCTATTAAACAGTTATTATATACTTTTTTACTGTATTTTATTCTTTGTTTCCCACTATTTTACCACAATATCAACACCTTTCTTTACACTCTAACCCTAACCCTAATACAGAAACCCTGTTCATATGATAGTCGATCCCATTCCAAAATTCCATTTAGGGTTAACATTAACAACAAAAACCCAAAAACCAACCCTGGTGACACACAGGACACACAAAATTAACCAAAAAAGGCAGGAGACTAACCTTAGGAGAGTTTTGAAACAGCAGAAATCCTGACTCAAATGCTTAAAATAAGAATTAAAAAATGAAGAGAAAGATTTAAGAAAAAACAAAGGAGATTTGTGGAAGAAATATAGAGAAATTTAAGGATATTTAAGAAATAAAGAAAAAACAGTGGGTAAGAAAGTGCATATATCAAAGAAAATAAGGGTTAAAAAGGTATTTTAGAGTCTACTGGGAGCAATCGTTGCGTATTCACACGCATACATACAAGGGAGTTGGAAGATTAAAAAAATAAAGTATCAAACAGCACTGGCAGAAGCACATATATAAATAAATTTACGGTTTTAACACGCATATATAGCAAGAATTACGAGGAAAGTAAGTGGAAAAAGACATACGCAATAAAACAGGATGTCACCCAAATTTTTCCAAGATCCTGTGCTTTCCTTAGCATCAAACAGCATTGGAAAGCTTAATACGTTAGATGCAGACAGTTTGTGGTGTATATGGATGGGTATGAGTGTTTTTTGATATACATAAAGGACTTTTATAATGGGAATAGTATTTACAAAATGCGCGGAAAATCTTGAAAATGGACGTAGACTTGAGAATTTATCATGGCGTCTTTGGCGTAGAACGGCATTCTTTCTGCATAACACGCCATCTATGTTGGAAGAGTCAGATCTGCACAAGGAATTACCAAAGTTTATAAAAGACAAAAATTTAGATGTGCCAGAGTTATCAGTGAGTGTAGACTCTGTATCATCAATAGATGAGCATGAAATAAAGGGAAAAATTGCAAATTATCACACGTCTAATGTGCCGGTGCTTTTACCAGCACCATCAAAAAAACAAAATACAATACGGTGTGTTTCACCGAACCAATTTCAAAAAATTATTACAAATTTGATGCCTTTTAATATTGAGGTTGGGAAAGGGAAAAATGTGGACAATAAGGGAATACTAACGTCGCATTTATATGAAAAAAACACTTCAGAAACACCTAAAGAGAATCAAGTACATTCTAGCATATCGAATGATTTGCAGCAGGAATATTCTTGTCAGGTATCTTTATTATCTTCAAGCATAGATACTTCATTTTCTACAGAAGCGGAACCACCACAGTTAAGCAAAAAGCATTCAAAATCAGCAAAAATTGTTAATACCTCAAAACCTTATGTAAATAGAATTTCCAACAATACTATCCAGCATCATCATACGCAAATACAGGAGCCATCTGAAAAGCCTGATAAAATGTTTTTCATTCAAGAAACATTGCCAGTTGAGTCATTTATAGAAGATGTATCAAAAAGTGAGTTTAAATCGATTAAACTGAAGCAATCATCTCATCAGCCAGCTAAATCGGAGAAGCATATTTCATTTCGGAAGTTAACGATTGCACCATCTGAATTATCAAAAAATGAACTATCTGATTGTAATTCCTACAATTCATTAGATGATAATGATTGGGATTCTGTTTATGATTCTAGCGATTTTTCGAGTACGAATGAAAAGCCTATATTTCAAAAAATAAGTACATGTTCATCTCAACCACAGCTTCAGTCTCGTAGATCATTATTATCATGTATGTTGCAAAGTAAATCGGGCAAAACTTTAGCAAATTCAGGCTCTAAATCATCACCAGCTATTGCATTATCACAGGCTTCTGCTTCTCCTGTAATTCCTAAACAAACAACATATAATCAACATCCTATTATGGATCATGTTTCAAACACATCTTTTAATGTCATATCTCCTAATGTCATATCTCCTCAAATGATACGTAGAAATATGTTTGCTACTGAATTGTCAGAAAGTCTTTGCAGAAATTTATTATGGGAGCGTCAGCAGAGATCAGCAGCCATATTTAATACGTTAAAATATCATAATACTGTGCATGACACAGCTAATGTAGACAGATTATCGGTTCAAACTCGTAAAGAAGGCTATGATTTTTTTGATGATACAGATTATGGTTATCACGCTGCTGGATGGTGAAAAATATTTTGCAAATTGTGTATATTTAAGTCATTAAATGCTGTATTTTGATAAAAATACAAACTATATATTCAAGATACATGACACTAGACACATTTAATTATTTTTGGGATTTTTGTTGCGTTAGTTCAAACACTTCAATTTGTATAACTAGACCTAGTATGGCATCAGTCTGAATCAAGTTGATTTTGTAGCACTATTATCAACTTAAAGAGTCTTTATGTAAGTTTTATTCTAGTTTACATTCATGTATTATTATGGTGAATTGTAGTTTTAAAATTTTCAACGCGGCTTCATATATTGTTTATATATGTTTATATGTTTTGTAAAACATTATTAAATACATTTAATCATGAATATTATTCAGAATCATCACTTTTGTAAGAAACTAAACCTTGAGGCCCATCGGATTTATGGTTAGTCATTAAAAGCATTTGTTTAAGATTATTTGCATTCAATTTTATATGATTGTGTTCAGTACTATTATTTTGAAATATAAAAGGGTCTTTTTTAATTCGTGTGTTTATTTTTAGTTGTCTAACAATATTCTGCTTATCTGAAGTATGATGAATAGAAACGGGAGAGGCTTTTGGTGCAAAAAAAGGTAAAGAATGTATTTCCTTTTTTGTTGTTTCAATCAAATTTTTCTCTTGAGATTTAAAATCCACAAGTTTGGCACGTAAATAATCTTGAGGATCTTCTTTAGCCAATTTAATTGAAAGAGAATTAAGTCTTCGAAATTCCTCATCTTTTTCTTTTTCCATTTTTAATATTTTTTTTTCTTCCTAAAATAATTAATAAAAAACATTACTAGGAATTTTTATAACTCTAAATATTTTACGCAAACGTGAAGACACTGTATATGGGTCTGCCCATTGTTTTTCGTTGAGCTTATATAATCGAGATAATAAAGGAACTGATTCTTTAGCTTTATTTATATCGGTTACACTTTTTTCAATCTTATAAAAAGGATCATTTTTCAAATCATCATCTAGATCATCTAGATAACAGTTAAAGTAATACAAATACTTTTTGTTTAAAAACCTTTTGATCGAACAATTCCCACTTCTGATGAATCCCATTCTTCATTTTTCCTTTTTGCACCACTAATTACAATATATTCCGTATTCTAAAAACATTAATGAATAAAATAGCAATTTCCACACACTTTAGGATCTGTTTGGATTTCAAAAAGACCAGAACAAAGGTGACATTTCATTTTAAAACTCCATATTGGCGTACTGTAATAATTTCCAACTCTTTTTTTTTCTGCATTAAATCGTACTCCTTGTCCCACTTTTATACATTAATATACATTAAAAGAATCAATATTTATCTACCATGTGCGTTACATGATTCACACCATATATTATAAGGCAATTCAAAACGCACAATCAAAATTCTATTTTATATAAGAAAAAAACAATAGAAAATAATCAAAGACCCTTTATCAAGCTTCCTAGCCCTATTTCCTAATGCATGAGTACCCTGAAGCTTATTAAGACCTTTTCCTTGTCTCCAGTCATAATCAGGCGGATAATACTGTTAAATTTAGCAAAAAACAATATATTTTAATGAATTTGCCTTATTAAAGCCTAGAAAAAAGCATTAACCAGAGAAAATATAAAAGATTTTAATATATACCTTGCATTTTTTATTCCTAAAAATGCACTTTTCTGCTTATTCTTAAATATTTCAAAAAAACATACGTGGTTCGATTGACTAACCTCCAGAAAATGAATATAAGAATAAATAGTAGAAAAAAACAAGAATTCTGATAATATTTCATATGGAAAATACATCTAAATGTAGTTCCTACCAAAATATTCCCTTTACTCCTCAAAAAAATAAGTTCTTTATGGCACATCGGCAGCCATATGCAAGCCAACATACCGTTGATACTTATGACCCTTTGGAATATTCATTTTCAAGAAGAAAACCTCTAAGATGCACATCACTTCACCATTCTATTCTTTCAAGTTCACCAGAAGGCGGATTAAAGACACCTAAGTCAGCATCAAATAATATATTGGATTCTCCACAAGGATATCAATCCTATATTTATCAGGCACAGAATCCTCAGGATGAAACTGCTCATCATGAGGCTGAAAGTAGTTCATCAGATGAAGGAACTAAAATGAACCATACCCAGGCAAATTCTGCATGTTCTATAAACCGTACCAAAACAAACTTTTCTAAAACGAATATAAAAGATATCGGCAATTTTGATGAAACGGGTCCTTTGTTCTCTGAAAATTGTGCTTCGAGGTCTTTTAATGAATTTCCAAGTAACTATAGCTTTAAAACCAAGTTTTAAAATAACCTTCAAAGATTTCTCTCAAAAACAATACGATTATAGCGATTTACTTGCACTATCCTCTATTCAGCCTGATCTTGTTAAGCGAATCTCAACAAAAAATATGTTGTTTCTTGTAATTTAACTTATTTTCTAATTATTCATTGATTGCTCTATAGCACAAACCTAAAATGATTCAAAGGATTGCTACAAGTTTACTTGAAGAATCTGCACCTGCTGAATCTGAAATAAGAAACGAGGCACTTCTTTCAAAAATACTTCGCAGATCACGCTACATTGATGATCGTATCGACTTTTATAATGCCACAGGACAAAATGAATCCCAAGATATGGCTACAAATTCATCTTTGACATCGACGCATCATGTCGATTCTTCTTTCAATGTCTCTGATATGCTTTCTACTGAAAAATTACCCTTTACTTGTCGAAAAAATCTTGATATTGACACTGTATTTATCGACACATTTGTCTATCCACTAACTTTTTTTAGGTAAATCATCCTCCATTGTGTTCTCCTCTGATGAATAATTCGTTTCAAGCAGGAAAAACATCTAAAAGAAAAGGTATATTATTTTCTATATATATTTTTCCAATTTTCTCCTAGTCCATTCTGATGAGCGTTTTGAACCATATCCTTCTTTTAAACGAAGAGCTCTTTCTCCTGCACTGTCTACATCCTGTCCCGTGTTTACTACAGGCTGTTCCCCTCTTTCTCCCAATTCTTCTCTTTTTCCTATGCAAGGTTTATTTTTTGTCCTTTTGCTCTCTACTTATTTTTCCAAGATACCAATGAAGGTCTTATGAAGATGAGCTTGCAATAGCTCCGGCTTTTATATTTCCAATAAACTTAGATACTCTTCCTAGCTTTTTAGTTTTCGTTTCTTGGTCCGCGTTATCTAGCTTGTATTATTCAGTCTACATTGTCCAATATGTTTCTTAATTCATATTATTCGATATACATCTTTTAATACACACTTGTGCATCCAATGCATATCCAATGCACATCCAGTGCACATCCAGTGCACTCTTAATCGATATCTTTTAGGCTTTTTAATGTATACCTTATATATATCTGATATAGATATCTAATATACACATCTAATATACACATTGTATACAATATAGATGTGTAATATACATCTAATATACATTCAATACATATTCCTAATCTATATCTAATGCACACATCTGCATCCCGTCTCCCACTCACTGTCTGCTGCTTGTATGCACACTGCATATGCACTGCACTCATGCATACAGAGTAGATTTCTATATATATCTCACTAGACTCACTGTTTTGTGCACTCTGCTCTCTACACTTATTTACCTATTCTGTACATACACTCTACATATATTCTGTATACATTCTATACACATTCCAGAGATGCATTTTATACATGTAATCTATAGCTATACTCTGTATACATACTCTGGATGCATTCTATACACCCTACCCATCCTATATACATACTTTATATTCTACACATTCTATACACTCTATATACATATTCTCTATACACACATGCTCTGGAGATGCTTACACATTCTATCGATCCACATATTGTCTACACACCTGTATTCCGCACACCCTTTCCTCTGCCTAGAGTCTTATCAGTGCACTTATCGTCGAGGGTGTCCACTCCCCACCTGTGTGCACTGTTATCTGTAGATATCTATACACCGTATGTATTATATATACCCTATAGACACTCTACAGATACTCTATAGACACTATGGACACTATAGACACTATAGACACTAGACACTCTATCTACTGGCTATACATAGAATACATTGTAGACTGCATGCGTAGCAACACTGCACTTGCACTGTATACACGCTGTGCGTTATGTACACATTATATACGCTGTATACAAGTATGCATTGTGCATGCTGTGTGCTCTCTGCGCGTTGTATGCGCTATGCATGCTGCACAGTATGTGCACTGTGTGCGCATCTGCGGTGCATACACTCGCTGATGCCGCCAAGCGCAGCCTGGTGTCCCTAGAGCCCTAGCAACACATCCCTAGCAACAGGCAACCTCAGCCACCTGTCCTGCGCATATATGCGCACTCTGAACACCTGCATCTCTGGACACCCCTACACTAACTGCACTATGCACGCCGCAACTACACTATATTTGTACACTATACATTATACTATATGCTATATGCTATACACTATACTATATGCTGTACGCTGTACATGCTCTGCACACTGCAGGCATATGCAGACACGTATGCACTCGGCACACCCCGCCGTCAGCACCAGCCGCCAGCATTTGCCACCAGCACTTGTGTGTGCCATACCAATATTATGTATTACACTATACTGCGCTATACTATATATACCACACTATGCTAACACTATATGCTAACCTACAACTAATACTATACTGTATACTATACTATATACTATAGTATATACTGTATAGTATATACTATACAGTATATGTTATACTGTATATACATACTATACATACTGTACTACATACTATACTATACATGCTGTACTATGCATGCCGTATTGTACACACTATATGCCATACCCACTGCACACACGCTGGATGCGGCCTGTAGGTCTGCTGCTGACATAATGCACACCCATGTGCGCACCCCCTACTACCCTGCGCCCGCCTTAGCCCCTTCTAGCCCCGCCCCACACTAGCCCCCTCTCCATGCGCTAGCCGCTCTAGCACCGCCCCTTCCGCCCCTTCCGCCCTAGCCGCTCATGCGCATACACCGCGCATAGACACGCAGTCGCTGCTGCGTCCACTCCCAATCCGCTACGGCTTCCCGATCCGTCCATCCTCCTTCCGAATCCGGCCCCCCTCTCACCCACTTTCCCCTCTGCGCTACTCACCGCGCATCCACCGCCCCCGCTGCGCATCCACACGCATACACTCCGCATACACTCCACATGCACCGCATACACTGCGCATACATTGCGCATATATCCCGCATACACCACGCATACACCCACCACGCATTGCCCACCGCTCTCCTGCTTTCCTGCTTTCCTCTTGTTCGGCCCTTATCGCTTATCCTGCTGCCCCTTCCCACTTCCGCTCCGGTGCGCTTTCGCTAGCCGCACTTATAACCCCGACTATCGTGCCTAAGCTCACCAATGCCGTCTAATCGGCACAGAGTTTAGCTTTGACGCCTCACAAGCTAAGTCCGCGTAGTCCGCGTAAGTTCCACTGCCCTCATCCTCTGCTGACTTCTTCAGTGCCACTTGTAACCACTGCCGAGACCCTCGGCAACCCCTCTGACCCTCTGGATGGCGCCAGGAAAATGGATCCCTCCTCGCCCTCTGACGACTACTATCCTTCGCGCGCTCCCCTCGCTTCCGTAACCTCCACCCTCCCTCCCGTTGCTCCTCCGACTTCCGGTTCTTCTGGCTCCGCTGGCCCCATCGCTCCCGTCGCTACTGCCGCTGTCGGCATTACTGCTGTCTCTGTCCCCGGTATATCAAGCATCTCTGCCGTGCCTGCCCAGTCTTCCGGTCCTCCCGACCAGCGCTGGTCGGCCTATAGCCGCCCGGCCCTCGGAGAGGGCCTTAAACACGGTGCATTCGAGCATGATTCTGGCTCCTTTGCTGGTCTGCCTCCGCTCTCACAGGCCTTCAGTACCTACCCGCAGTACCCGCGCTACGTCGACAGTGCCTATGTGGGCCAGAGCCACGGGACTGGGCGTGGAGCGCCATATGGTGAGTGAGCCGCACACTGACGGTGAGGCTGAGATAGCAGGGGGAGAGGTACACGGATACTTTGCACTGAACCGCGCCAACGAAGACGTCTTCTCAGCACCGCACTATATGAGCCCGCCGCAGACAGGTGCGCCGCCGCTGCCGGCGCTGCCGCCGGTGGCGGGCACGGGGTATCCGGCGGCAGTGGAGACGCGGTTGCCAATGAACGGGCAGGGACAGCGGGCGCCGACATACTCGGCGGTCGGGCCGATCATACCGGATCCACTGTCCACACAACATTTCTGGTCGAATTACACGGTCCACGGGCACACGGTGGCAGAGCGGCAAGCAGGGAACGGGTTTCGGGCAGCGTCACCAGTCGGCATGGCCAGTCAGGCGCCGGCAACGCTGCCGCCAGCAGCGCCAATGACATACAAGGCGCCGGCAAAAGTTAAGCAGATCTACTCGTTTGTACCGCTGCCCGGAGCACAGACACAGAAGCGACCGCGGCGACGGTACGATGAGATTGAGCGGATATACCAGTGCGGGTGGAATGGGTGTGAGAAGGCGTATGGGACGCTGAACCACCTGAACGCACATGTCTTTATGCAAGGACACGGCGAGAAGCGGACGCCAGACGGTAAGGCAAAAAGGGCGGCGGAGAGAGCTAACAGTACAGAGTTCAAGGAAATCCGGGCGCAGTGGCGTGCAAAGAAGAAGGAGGAGGGCAAGAAGAAGCAGGCGGAGGAGCAGGAGGAACAGAAGCAGCGGGCGGCAACGCCGCCGCTGAGAGAGCCGCGCGCAGCGGAAAGCCAGACACACACAGCGAGCATGGGGCAAGTGGTGTATACGCCGCTGCCGAATATGTACCCGTATGGGGGGAATCAGCAAGCACCGCAGGCAGAGCAGGCGCAGCACGCGTACTCGATGCAGACGTACCATGCGTCTATACTGCCGCATCTGAACCAGTACACGGCGCAGCCGCAGGCCTATGCAAGCAGCAGAGAGTACAAGCCGCATACGGAGGAGGAGGACCGGGATGCAGAGGGGGAGCCGGATCCCGAGACCTCTGGATGACGTCTGGATACCTCTAGATACCTCTGGATAGCTTGTGGATAGAATATGAAATGTGGAATGTTGATTGGAGAGCATGGTTTTTTGTTTGAAAAAGCATTGAGATTATACCTATTTATATATTGTGAATATGATATATACTCGGTTTTGTCCTTTGGTATTGTTGGGGAGTTATTTTATATGAAACCAATGTACTTTGTAAATTGAGAGATGTTTGACAATGTCAATTTATTGATAGATAATATTTAAGATTTTGATGAGAGGTACTCTGTTAGATATTCACAAATTTATTATATATATATATTACATAGAGAATTATAAGAATTATAAGAACTGCATTAATTCTAAAGAAATGCTGGCGAAAATAATACATATATTAAATTTAGAATACAGAGGGATCACCATCTCCTAGTAGAGCTCAAAGACGCGTTTGAGCCGGACCATGAGCAGTGTCCTCGGTAATTGCTTGAATGCTTATTGCCGTAATTGATTCTGGACATTTCTACCAAAGCAGAAGGGATTTCCTGCTTAGAATCTCGCAAGACCATCATGAGGTCACGAGCCTGTTTTGCGTTATCTGTGGTGAAAAGAGTTACAGCGGTTCCTTTGGCACCTGCTCGACCTGTACGACCTATTCGATGAACATAGTCTTCCAAACTATTTGGGTAATCGTAATTAATGACCTACGCCAATGTTAACAAAAAGAATCAAGTCAATACCATTCCAAACATATTTAACATCTTTAATATCTAAAACCATATTAGTCATTAAATAAAGCTCAAGTTGCCCCTGTTCACGTTGATCGCTCTCTTAATCTCATGAATACGGTAGATATAAAAAGCCGCAAGCACATGGCCATGCACAGTAACATAACGGATTTTTCGTATAACAGACGATTTATAATCCATCCAATGTTTTTTCTGGGAACAGCCATATTACCCATTAAAACTGAAACAAATTTATGATACTGTGCTTTTAAAACCTACTGTTGTGCGTAATGCATTAATACCCATTAAAACGACACCCAATAATGGCAAACATGAGAAAATTATACGAAAGAGAGAGCAAAATCCCAGCAAAAGGGAAAAAGATAAATTCATACCAATACCGCGTGATGCTACATCAGTTGCAACCATAATAGGAGATTTTCCCGTTTTAAATTCATTCAAAACCCAGTCACGCTCACTCTGTTGTTTATCACCATGAATTGCCAATGCAGGCCATCCATCCTGCCGTAAATACTTCGTAATATCATCTGCAATCTTTTTGGTTGCCACAAAAATCAGTATCCTATTTTCCTTATCCTCCATAGCGTATTCCAAATGCTTAATTAACCTAATTGCCGATAAACTACAAAAATACAAAATAAAGATAACCAACTTTCCACGTTTATCATATTCGGAGCATATTTCAACAATTTGTTTAATATCCATATTAACATTAAGATCCAAAGAGCCAATGTTAACTTGAAGAAAGTTCTTTAAATAATCATGTGCCAGCTTTTGCACATCCTTTGGCCATGTTGCAGACCACATTAGTGTTTGACGATCAGGTCGTATTTGATCTACAATTTTCCGAATTTGAGGCTCAAAACCCATATCAAGCATTCTATCCGCCTCATCTAAAACAAGATATGTAACCCTTCGAAGATTTGTTTTACCGGATTCTAGCATATCAAGAAGACGACCAGGAGTAGCAATACATATTTCAACACCTATCGAAAATATTAACCATTATACAGGAATAAACAAATAAAAACCCGAAGCAAGATCCCGAATCTGAGGACCACGAGGAACACCACCGTAGATGCATGTACTTCTAATTCGAGATGATTTACCGTACTTAGCACATTCGGTCTGAATTTGAACAGCAAGTTCACGAGTAGGTGCAAGTACTAAAACAATAGGGCCATCACCCTTAGACAATAAAGGTTGCGCATTAATATGTACAATAGCAGGAAGACAAAATGCAAGTGTTTTTCCTGATCCTGTTGCTGAAATTCCTACCACATCTCGTCCTGAAAGCGCCTAAATAATCAGAATACAGAAACAAAATATCCATCGAATACCATAGGCCACCCTTGGGACTGGATAGGCGTAGGCGATGCAAAACCCATACGTTTGACCTCATTCATCACATAATTTGGGAATCCTGCTTCCTAAAACGTGTGTTAAAACATTTAATATAAATGTAGAAATAAACATCAAACGAAGGGACCGGCTTAGGGATATTAACTCCTTGAACAGTAACTTGTCCTTTTCTCCGAAATTCTTCTACTTGTTGTTCTGTCATTTTTTCAACATTTGGATGAGGTTTATAAAAATTCTTTTCAAATTTCGGTAAAGAACTTAAATCTTTTCAAAGTTAAGTATTATTGCATCAGATCTTATACACATCATACCCCAATGTGGTTTTTTTAACTTTTCATCAAATCTTGATCGTCTACCAAAATTTTTGTTTTCTTCACCACGTCTATCATAACTATTGCCACGATATAATCGCTCAGAACTATTTGAGGGCCTATAACCCCTATCATACGTATTTCTACATTTTTATCAATCCATTTTCTTTCTTTCTCGTCTATAGATTACATTGACCCATATTCATAGTTATTTGCGCTATTATAACCATTCATACGATTTTCTCCATAAAATGTGTTATGATTACTATATTCCATTGAACAGTCTTCAAAAACGTTAATATAGACAATAATTCAGCACAAAAAACAAATATTTTACACTCATTCAGCTAATGGAAAAAATTTGTGATGAAATGATTTGCGAAAGAAAAATGAGTTAAATAACAAAAATATCAAACAATAAAAAAGTAAAGAAAAAGAATTAAATATGAATATATTTTTCATAAATTCAAAAAAATATATGAGCAAGTATAATTTATATGTGATTTATATATATTTTATATATACATTTTGAAAATTAAAAAATAAAAAATAGTCAAAAAATGAACAAAAATGATATATATATATTATGTTCTTTATTTAATATCGTTATAAATTTTTCTGTAATTATATTTGTATTTTTCTAAATAGAATAGGTTTTTTAACTGAAAATATGTAAGAATGATAAATTAATAAATTTAAGATAAAAAAATATATAAAAAAATAAAAAAAGGAAAAATAGTTTAAAACAAAAAAAAATTGTATGTATATAAAAATACATATTTTAACTGTTTTTAATTTATATTTTTTTTTATTAAAAATAAATTTGTTTTATAAATAATCACTTGTAAATATATAAAAAAACAAAGATTACGAAAAAATGCTGTTAACTAAAAATATTGAATACAGAATTTACACAAAATTTATATATTCATTTTAATCGTATATATTTAAATGTTTAAAACATAGCACTAAACAATCAATAAATTAAAAGATATAAAAAAACCATATAATCATACAAAATTAGAAAATACTATTATTTTTGTAAAGTTGTATTTAATAAAAATAACAAAAAACAAAATTCAGTATATTTTTCATCCAAATCAAATATAGAAAATAATTAACTAAAAAAAAACGAAAATACTTTTTATAAAATGAACATATCATAAATTTTATTATATTATAAAATAATCAATTCTTCTAAAAAGTTTTTAATAAAAACTACACAAAATATTATTCGTAACATCTTTACGTTGAGGAATTAAAAGATATGAAATTTAAATTTTCTTAATTTAAATAATAAAAAACATTACTCGAAGAATGAAATAATGAATGCAGTAGTCCCTGGTATTCACTTAAGAGATTTTTCAAAAGTTCTTCTTTGTCTCTCAAAAATTGGTGATGAATTATCTATTGAAACTCGAAAAAACAAGGTAAAAAAATCTATATAATACTACATAAATAATATAATGAATAGGTACTTTTATCGTCTTTGAATATTTCAAAATCAGCATTTGGCCTTATTACTCTTGATTGTTCAAAATTTTTTGAAAAATATGAATATCTTCCATATGAGTCATCTGAAACATCAAAAAATAGTCAAGCATTGAAGTGTAAAGTACAAATACGAGTATGAAATTCCGATATATACCTTAAAATAACAGAATATTTAGCTACTTCTTGCAATATTTAAGCATCGCAACTTGGAAAATAAAGATACTAAAAGCGTTTCCGTTCAAAAATGTGAATTAAAATTAATACCTCCAAACAATTTAGAAGTAGAGTGTCGTTTTATTATACGGTTTTTATGTAAACATAGTATGCTGTAATTGTTTGAAAACCAAATCTCAATTTAACAGATGTATTAAAAACATACAAAATAACTTATGAACAATCTCAAGCAATGCATGCAGTATGTAACAAGTCTTCATGTAAAAATAGTTGGAAAATAAATTCACGAATATTCAAAGAACATTTAGATCATTTTTCAGCACGTGCAGAAGAACTTACTTTAATGACACAAAATGATAAACTACTTTTAACGAGTTTTACTGAAGGAATAATTCATAATAAAGGTATCTATTTATATCAAAAAATTAAAAAAAGAAATAACCTTTTATAGAGATTTTAAAACAACCAATACAAACGGCAATTTTGTTAGATAAAAGAGATTTCGAAGAAATAAATTTTGAAGAACAATCAATCATAACATTTCCTCTTAAAGAATTTAAGGTATGTAAGTAATTTAGGAGACTAAATTTTAAATGAAAGGCTATTGTAATTCTTGGAGACTCAATGAGTACAATATTAAACGCTTATTTCAACACTGGAGGTGAACCTATTTTATTTGAATTCGAAAAAGACGCTCTTTCAATTCGATTCATTCTCGCAACAACATCTGAAAATATACAAGAAAATCCATCAACATTTAACTGGAATAAACCCGTTAATTCAAATAATTCTGATCAGCACTCACAAAACTATACTCAAGTAAATGACATACAGCTTTCTAAAAATGAAAATATTTTAAACAATGAAACAAACAATAATGTAGAAAACTATAAAAATAATACATATAATCATAAAAAATTTGAGGATTCAACTCCAGAAGTAAGAAACACATGACAAACTAATATATTTAATCTATTTAGAATATTTTAAATATAAACAACATAATTGAAAATAACGAAAATTCTGAATATAAATTCAAAAATATCCATTTTAGCGAAAAAATAGAAAAAGATAATGCAGATTCATTAATGGAAGAAATAAATTCTGATGATGAAGAAGTAGGACCTACACAACAACTAAGCATTAAAGGTATATTCGATTAAAATATTATTAGTCCTTAAATACAAAAAATATTTACTATATGATAAAATTTAGAAAATGCCATATATATATATTTCAGTAGCAATATTATGAAGATTGCATTTTTCTAATTTTTTCTTCCAACATCTGAACATATTTATGTTCATTTTCACTAAAATATTTAGAATATTTAATAATATTACAACGTATACGATTCCCAGCTAAAATTATATCCTGTCTTTTACATTTATCTTTTATATAAGTTAAAGAAGTTAATGATTCAAAATCAAGTTGCCGTAATATATCAAATAAGTCTAAAATAACACTTTTAGAACCAATATGTGTAGCTATTTCTATAAATAAATCAACTATATCTATTTTTATTTTTATTTTAAATTGTAACGAAATTCTTAATATAATTTTCGCTATAATATAATCATGAAAAGTCTTGTTTTTACTACAAGCTTTCATATAAAACAATACTGAATCAAGATTTAAATTATTATATCTTTGTATTGTATCTTGAATCTCTTTGTCAATATTACTTTTTAGTTTAGTACGTAAAAATAGCCGAAAATAATTATAACAATTATTATTATCAGGAAAAAAATCATAATTATTAATTATGAAATCCCAATACTTTATTCCCAAATATTCTTTCTTCAAAAGAAAACATGTTAACAATATAATATTTAAACTTTTATTACCAATTTTAATATTGTTAAAAAACGATAAAGATTGAGATAAATCAATATTATCTAAAAACATATTCTTGTTCCTTTTCAAAGGTGGTTCCAATCTTTTTATACCAAAAAAAAACTCCATTAATGTAAAAACAAAATCATAATCTTCAAGATTTTTTCCACGAAGAAAAGAACGAGCTATTGAACATACTAAGGACTCATCCACAGTAAAACACCTCATCTTCCATGACTTAATAATTTGTTTTATCATTTTCTTCCTTAAATCATATATGTCTATATTTTTCATATCTTTATAACTCAGAATATTAAATAAAATAGTATATGTTATATTATCTGCAGCAAGGTTGTTATCAGAAATCCCTTGAAAAATTTCAAACGCAATTTGAGGTTGTTTAGAAAGAGCACATACTTGAAGTATTGCATTGGTATGAATAATACTCAAACGATCAACATACTTAGATGAACACAATGATTTATAAATATATAAAGCATAAGAAGCACTCTTAGGATATTGTATATTCTTAGAAAACCCATGCAACAAAATAGTAAATGTCTGTGCATTCGGAAAATGTGCTCTTTTCTTCATCTAGAAATAATCTATTGATATTCAAAGTACAGTTTAATCAGTAACGTACTTCATTAAAATACTTTAAACCAAGAGAGACTTTGCCAGAATTCATGCAATAATCAATAATATGATTCCATGCAACTGTACAAAAAACATTTCGAGTATGATTACGTACTCTTATAACAGCATCTATAATATTTCCTTTATTTAATAATATTTTAACATTTTTTGACAATATATAAGGATCATTATCTAATTTCTTATATTTTCCAATATATTCCAAACTTTTCTGAGCAAAACCTTTAAATCTTCTAGGCATTCTTTTTTTTAATTTTTAAAAAATTGAAAAACTTTTACTTTTTTCTCATCTAGAAAAAACTTAGTATTCTATCAACAATATTTACTATTTGCAAACATAGAAAAAAAACATCATTTTCCTTAGAGTTTAAAGATAAAAAGGTTTATTTTTCCTAGTAATTTATTATTTTCAATTAATATTAAATAAATATCCAAAATTTTCATAAAGAATATATAAAAAATTAAAAAAAAAACTTCAAAAAGTAGTACAAAAAAATATTAAAATAATTCAGATCATATCTTGTTTACATAGATCAACAATATCATTTTAAAAGTAATCAAAGACAAATTAAAAATATTTACAAATGCAAATTCAATCAAAAATCCTATTCTTCAAATTCCTTAAACATAATAATACAAAATAAAACACAAAGTAGAAATATATATACGCTAATCAACAATAAACCATTTTCAACGAATATTTTACATAAAATTTTGAAAAAAGCTTCAAATAATCTAAAATAACAATATTTAAAAGATAACACTTAATAACTATAAGCACATAAAAAATTAAACTCTTATATGATTTATCATTGTTAGTTATAGCTAAATACAGTTTGAAAAGCAAGAAGGCATCTATATATTGTTAATCATATGAAGTATACTATTTCATTATTATATCTTCAACCTAATAATCTTAAAAAGCTATCCAAAAAAAAGAATTGAAAAATATGAATAAAACTCAAACAATTATTTAGATAATACTGACAAGTAAAAGTAATCTCAGTTCTTACAAAATAAAAATCAAAGTATTTATATACGAATCATATAACAAAATTAATATCCTATTTATAAGTTTTGAAAAGATTGTTTATACAATATATCGCCAAACCCCAGTTAATAACAATGCTTTTAGCGTATCGTATTTTGCAATTTTATCTATGTCAAATGTTTTTATAATGCAATGGCAAATGTCAAAAGGAAAAATCAATAAAATATTATTTATATTCAGGCCAATACTCATTAAAACAAACTGTTCATGACAAATTTAGCTTTGATAAAGAAAAACAACACTCGATTATTCAGGTTTACTCATGTTTAAATCATGATAACAAATTTACGACTCTATACTAAATTCTACTATTTTATCTTAAAAATAAAAGAATTAAAAAAATAAAAAAACATAAAAAAAGTAAAAGAAAAGTAAAAAACAGTAGAATTATACAAACATAATCCATTCCTCTTCAAAATTTCATATTTTTTGTTTACAATTACTTTTTCTAAATTTACATAATCTAATGAAAAAAAATATCTACATGAATCTTAAATTATCAACTATTACAACGATAGAGTAAGGCATAAAAAACAGAAATTCACTATCATAATACTTATCAATGTAATTTCACCTATTTCAAATCTATCATATGTTCTATTAATAATGCCATTACCGATACAAAATCTACACATATATAACTATCTAAAAACTAAATACAACCAATTTCTATGTATATTGTTCATATATCAAACTCTTAACTAATATACGTTTTTGGTAAAGTAATAGCTACAATAATTATTCAAATAAATAAATACATATTTTTTAGAAAAACTATTCTCTTATATAATAATTCATTCCGTTTTTTTAACTTCTACTCCTTTCTTTCTTTCTAAGTCTGTTTTTTTCCTACTATTATAATTTTTTCTCTATTATTCCTAATATCACTTTATAACTTTATATATAACCCTCTAAAAACTACTCAAATTCCACAAACATGTCAAAAACATCATAATATCTTCAAATCTTCATATACTTTTTCCTGATAAGATAACCCAAACGCTGTTTCGTGATCCATCAGAGTGCGCGAATCCACCGAGACAACTACACAAAATGTACTCTACTCTGCGTTCACGGTTGCGTTTCCGGCGTAACCGCTCTTTTCCACTTTTCCTCAACTTTTCTTCTTTTAAATCTCATTTTTCTCCTATTAATTTATTTTCATCATTTGATACAGCCTCAGCAGGTTCTATTGGCTTTTTCAGCAATCTTATCAACAATACAAAGTCTATTGACAATACTTTTGAAAGCCCAGATAGTATTAATGAAGAATCGCTTGATTTAACAGAACGTGCAGTAAAGGTAAAGTTTTGCACAAGTTGTGCAAGATATTGAAAATATTTATTCAGGATAATTAACAATAATAGCAACTTATACATATTGCTAGCCAGGAAAACAATCCACGGTTGTTATTACGTGTCCTTACAGAAAGTGGTGGATGTCATGGTTATCAAAATACATTTAGTCTTACAGAAGAAATACATCCAGATGACAGGTAAGTTATACATAAGATGAAAATATGTTATAAAAACATATACCATTATTTCAAACAAACAACAGAGGATATAAGAAAAAACAGAATAACAGAATATAATATTGGAATGATAAGAATACTTATATATTTAAAGGATATTTGAAAAAAACGGAGCACGGGTTGTGATTGACCGTATCAGTCTTGATCTGATCAATGGTTCAAAAATTGACTATGTATCAGAACTTATTGGAGCATCTTTTAAGGTGATTGATAATCCTCTTGCAAAATCTATATGTGGGTAAGAAGGAAATTTTTATGTTTTGTGTTTTTAACAAGGTGTACTAGCTGTGAAGTTTCTTTTGACATTAAAACACCTAAAAAAAAACAAAAACTGTAAAGGTGTGTATATTACAAATTAAGAAAAAAAAGTATATTTTGAAAGATCGAAACTTAATACATTGACCAGAATATCTATCTTAACATAATGATGAATGTGTCATCTAACACATTTTCCGGATCAAACTATTAATATTTTCTTCACGGTTTCCTGAATCACCACCTTCAACATAATTTTTAAACTTTCTTGCTCTCCAACCACCATTTGGATTGCTAAGTTTAAATGGCCACAAAAAATTCGAAACCTAGTATTAAAAAAAAACAAATCAATATGATAAACACAAATAATGTAATGATCAAAAACGTACTTGTTTGAAATTCGGGCCACATGTAAAAATTTCATGGATTATGTCTTCAATTGCAATAATACCATATTTACCAAGATTATCTTCAATCAATGAATTATCCGTTAATGGAATACGTTGTTTATTAATTTTCCCATATCCACGTTTATAAATAAGCTCGCGAATAGATTTAAGATTAGGTTCACCATAAGTTACATAACTAAACTCAATATTAAAAACAAATGCAAGTTAAGAAAGCGTACGGCTCAATAAGTCGAAGCATATTTGCTGTAGCTTTGGTCATCCTAATAAATACTCCATTGTTAATCTGAAGAAGACGGAAAAGCTGTAAAATTTTCTTTGGTTTAGGCGGAATTTTGTTAATACTAAAAATGTATTTAAAACATTATATTCAAATAAATCCGCTTATACCCTTTAATTCGAATAACAAAAACAACTTTTGGCTCAGCATCAACATAAAAATAACCTTCTTTTCTTGATAATCTTCTCAAACGAATAAGTTCCCGTTCATTATCCAAATATTCTTTAACGTATTGCTCTGCACGCTTAAAAATAATTTGTCTTTTAGACTTTTTATCCTTTTAAATAATTAGTTTCCGAAAATATTTATTTCTTCAAAAGAAAATAATAGCAATTTTTCAATAATGTTTACAGTTCAGTCCCGAAAGATGGTATAAAAGGTAGCAACATTGTATACACTAGCTTGCCTTATTATATAGACGTCATCACTATTGCAAACACTATTGAAAAACTACTACAAAGAAGAATACCTTCTTTCTTGCAGCTATTTGGGCCTTCTTTTCAAGATCCTGCTTATTGATTGATTTCCTCTTTTTTAAGAGTGTCTCAGGAACATAATTTTCACTGTCAACATGCATCTCACTATAAAAATAGTCAAAATCAATATCTAAAGAACATAAAAGTGATCGATGATCCTAGCACACAAAACTAATGTATTAACTTTCTTAAATCCAAAGCAACAATAGAACGTTTGAACATATTATATTTCATATGACCAAAATCTATATTTTTTGCCAAAGAGCCAAAAAAACCAAAAAACACATATATTTACAATAAAAAAAGGAAAATATACTCTGCATTTCTATCATTACCCTAAGTTATTCAGTATACAGATTCTAATATTCATAGTATTATTTCTAATTTACGCCGTTTTTGTTGCTTCAAACGCCAAAATAAATAATTATAAAAACAAAAACCTTTTCTCAATGACCACTCATAAAATACTTGCCTTGAAACCATGATTTTTTTAAGTTATTTTTTTCTTTACAAAAAACTAAATTATATAAGCGTTCAAGTCAATCGAGGATCTTAACGTGACTACAACTTCAACCCTGATTAAGGGTTTAACCCTAAGCAAAACCTTAACTAAAAGCTCAAATACAAAAGAATTAAAGAGCTATTTGAATAGCCTATAAAAGAAATATATAAGACTATCAAATGGATTTCAAAAGGAAAAACAATTATTTCTTAATATTAAATTTTATAAAAAATAGAGGTATAAAAACATAAAAAATCAAAATTAAAGTAAGAAATAATATATTTTAGGACAAGCTTAAAATACATATTAAACATATTTCATTCTTACATAAAATATTATATTTATTAATTTTGTTTTAATACAAAAATAAGTACCCATGGTAAAAACAAGAATAAAATAATTTTTTTGTTCCAAGTCCATAAAAGTAAAAACATCCAATAAAAACCATTGTATTATTTCATAAGATAGATCCGTTTTTAACAATTTAAATAAAATGCCAACAATTCCAATATAACATTTCAAACAATAACATTTTATGTCATAAAAAATCAAACAATAACTATATAGAAAACCTAAATATTAAAATCATTCATAATATGATCAGTTATATAAATATTGGAAATAATTCCAAATTTCCAAAAATCAAAAACTGTAATAAACATACATGTATACTATAAGACAATCTAAAATCTCATGATAACCACAATTCAAAAAATATATTCATTTAGTGCTAACCAAGATGAAAAAAAGAAAAATTATTTCTATTATAAAAACTTATGTAACGATTGCCTAAAAATATAGTAAATCACAATATCATAAAATACAATAAAAATGTTATTTTAAAAAAGCAAGATAATAACATATAAAATAACATACCTTAATCCCAAGACAAATCTTTTAGTGTAACATGTTTATCAGTATCGTCATGATCAGCTTGATTAGAGCGTACTTTTAACGATGGAAAAGATGTTTTCATATAATTCCTCATAACACTCGAAAACTCTTCAATCTATTATGCCTTTTTAGACTAATTAAAAACAAAACATTAACCATTACATTTTTGACTTTCAGCGCCCTTGAAACAGTAACAATGCTTAAACCAAATATTCCAATACAAATAAGAGTACTAATGCCCAATGCCTTCATCCCAAAAAGCACATTTTTTAGTGATAAATCAGATGGTTTTACTATATTTTATGGTCAATTTAAAAAAAAAATTAAACAGATAAATACATCTTGTATATTTATATGAAAACCCTAAACCCAATGCAAGAAACACAGTTGAAGCATATAATAGACGTTTGCATCGCTTTTCCTGATCATATTCAGACATTTTTTATATCCTAAAACCTATATTTTAACCAGTATATAATATTTTTTCTATTCAAAATTCGATGATTAATTCTTATGAGATTCTCACATAGCAACTGTCACCAATAATGTATCACGATATGAACGACATATGGGAAGACGATATAGATGAGCCAACAAATGGACAGAGTTGGGAATTTGGAGAAAAACTAGCTTTAAGCAATATAATTAATTGTCATTTTAATGTTTTTTTCCTTTAGTTTTTTTTTTAAATTTTAAAATAACATATTTAGCAAGGCTATTTAAAAGGTATAATGCAAGCAAAAAAACTATATAGTGCGTCAGGATTTGAAGAGAATTACAAAAAAAGTGCGTTATTAGGTGCTAAAGCAGGACGTCTCTTAGGTTTACTCGAAGGAATACAATTCTATCTTGAAAAACGTGGAGAAACAGGAGAAAATTTTGAAAATCTTAAAAAATGGATTAAAAAAGTAGAAAAAGAAATTGAAATTAACAAAATATTTTCGAAAGAGTTTTTGGAATTAAATGGATTATTGAAATATGATGAACACCCTATTTTAGAGGGATTTGAAGCAGAAATCATAAATTATTTAGAAGATATTAAACGTAATGAATATATTAATACAACAAAAAAAAATGACGAAAGTTTCAAATATTCACACTCACTATTTAATTATTAAGCTATTTCTAGTACTTAACATAAGATCATTAATACCTGTTATAGGTATATAACATTAGTATTTATTACTATATTTATCAACCTCATTGATATTCTCATATAAATAACTAAAAAATAATACTATATTACGCATTTTGAACCAAATATAAGTTAAATACAAATGATCAATATCAAGAAAAACGCTAGAAAAGCATAAATAAAACTCGAATAAGACACAAATCATATAAACTATGAAAAAATATGCAAAAATATATCTTTAACCTAGGAAAATATTAAACACGTACAAAAAGTATCAATCTTTTTCAGTTTTATAAAAACAATCAAAAGATTATTGATCATGCAAAAAAACATAAAACATTTAAAAATATAGCAATATAACTAACCCAAAGAAGCAATACGGCCTAATCATATTCAACACAAATTCTCAATATATGCCCCTCTAACCAATTTAAATAAAGCAAACATATAAAAATAATTTAAAAAATCTAATTTTCAAATTTTGTCATTTTTGATGAAATATTGCCTAGTTTTTCAAGTCTATCAGTACGCCAATTTTCATACAAAACTTCTTTGCAAAATTCTCGCATTTCATTTCTCCATTCTCCAAAGACCATTTCTTTTAATAAAAGAAAGTCACAATGTTTTTTATTCAACGGATCAGCTTTTCCCCAAGGATATTCTCTACACACTTCAGCCACAGTCTTTGTTTTAAAATGAAAAGATTGTTTTTGCATCTTATCAGGTGACATACAACCAAAAGGCAGTAAATTACGTGCTTCATCGTAATTTTCTTCTTGACTACAATTAGAAATTGATATGTCTTTTGAGTCATCATCATGATTTTCTCCATCTCCAAGAAATTCTAAAAAATTCATAGCATTTTTCTCCATTTCTTTTCTCCATACATATTTTATATTCTCAACGCGATATTTTGTACACGTATCCACTTTAGATATAATAGGAATAATCGTGGTATACTTGCTTAATCTTTTTATAATCAAAATATCTAGTGGATCTACCGATGTATCATATTGAAAATAAGGAGACATTGGATCTATCAAATAAAATACACAATGAATATGTGTATCAATATTTTTATGTGGCCGCTTAACTTTGGTTTCCTAAGCTTATCAATTTTATGTTTTTTTATCAACTTTTTTCATATAACGCTCCTAATTAACCATGAATACACAATTTCATATAAACAATAAAAACAACTATAATATATAAAATTGGGAGCATCGTATCTGAAAAAAGCAAATAATTAAAAAACAAATACGTACCTCCAAAAACGTTTCTTCAAACTTACTTTCTAAAAACAACCTTATCTCATCCATTTGAAGATCAACAATTTTAGCATCTCTTGCTATATCAAATCCACGACTATCCCATAAAGTCACTGCAATACGTTCCCCATTTATTTCTCCATCCGCAAAATAACTAACAAATTCTTGATTCAATTGATCTTCATGTTTAATCACCTCATCTGCGTCTAAAGAATGCCGATCTCTCACTGTATCCAATTGATCACGAAGAAACTCAATAAAACTAGTCTTCCCAGATCCATGAAGTCCAATAACCAAGACATTAAACGGTGTTGGGTCTCGCCGACGTCGAAGACGAAGAGGAGAATTTGTTGGTGTAATTTCAACAGAATAACGCGGATTTAACGGAGAAGTTGATGCACTCCTAGCTCCTGACTTATTAAGAGCTGGAGTCATAGGAGAATTTTCTTGACGCTCTTCATTATCCGCTACTGATAAGTGAAATATTTGTTCCAGTATCATACCAATAAAAATAGGATTTTAAACAAATATTTTAAAAAATAAAAACGAAATAATATGTTATCTACAAGAATTAAAAAAATTTAGTGAAGTAAAAAGATTTGTTTTACCCTTAAAGTCTTAAATTTGACGTCTTAAATATTATTTTTCTATCAAACAATGAATTTTTATCGAGATAAGATTAATGTTAGGAATTAAATAAATAAATAAACAAGGTAAAATGTAGAAATATAGTATAAATAGCAAATAAAGTAAAAAAAATAAAAAATATTTTTTTATTTTTAGAACAAACAATAAAAAAATTAAAATATAATATATATTAAAATTTATAGTTGAATCCAAAAATTATGTAATTTCACAATGCGAGAAACAATTTTAGATTCAATTTCTATTCCTTCATCAGATTCAGCCTGGCTTAACCTTATCCAAGACTCTTCTGTATCTGTAACGAAAACAACTTCATACTTGCGCTTCATTAACAAATTACCAATAACTAATCGATGTCTATAACGCTGAAGCGATGCCCTTGCTCTTGAAATAAGAAGATTTGTATCTGTTTCCAACTGGAAGAATCAGTGCATCATAATATAGAAAAAAAACGAAAAAAGTACTTTGAAGCTCACAATATTAGCGTGAGGTGCCCATTTTTCAACAAGTCCCGCCAAAAATTTAGGCACTGGATCAAATTCAATTACAAGACGTTTTTCTGGGAATTCACTATGTATTTTGTGATCATTGATCCTCTCAGGGGGAATAAAAAAATCTGATACAGCAGCAGCAAGATAAAAAACAGCATTTTTTGAAAGTGGCCGGAAATTAATAGCAATCATACGTAGATAAAACAAGTATTCAGTAATTGTGAAAAAAGGAACCATTAAAAGTTTATTATTTAGTTTAGCCTTCAAAAATAAAATAAACGAAAAATAAATATTTAACTTACATCTTGATACTGTCTTAAATCCTGAATCATTTTTTCCCTATATTTAGCTTTAACTAGAACTCGTTAATAATTCTAAGCTATAAATATAAATGTATTTGCCTATAACATTGGAATCCTGTGTTTCTTCAAAATAGTCAAAAAAATCATCTTTACCATAATAATAGGATCTTGAATATGGAAGAAAACTATATTGTCGATATAGAAAAATAACAGAGTAGCCAAACTTAATAAAATATTCAGTGCTAGTAGATCCTCTTGTTCCTGCAGAGAAATTATCCAAAAATCGAACAGGCTGACTCTCCAATGGTACAGCTGTACCACCAGACTTCCTATTTATTAAAATAAACTCTAATCAATAGTAAAAAACACCAAACCGTCACTAAAACCACACGTTTATCATTTTTTAATTGAATATTAACAAATTCTTCAACTTTTTGTTCCCATTCTTTTAATAAAGCTGGTTCTTGATTATTTTCAAAATAAAATTCATTCATTTTATAAATAGAAAAACTTTTTAATTATTTCAAATGAAATTTATCAAGATTTTAAATTAAAGCAGTAATATTCATCAAAAATATCTTGATTAAAGAGACCTAAAGCTTCTGAATACTAAATGAATAAAGTTTATCGAAAAACATTCAAAATATGAAAAAAATTAAAAAAGAATGATTATATTTAGCATTATTTTATTAAGAATATTTTTTAAAATATTAAATATATAACTTATTTAACATGCCAACTTTCCATGCTTTTAATGGGAGTCTTTGTAATTTTTCAATTGAAGGTTTTATAAATAAAAAAAAAAGCAAAGTCCCAATAAAAACTGAAAAAATATTAACAACATAGTACCCATCAATATTTTTAATGCAATGGCCATCGAGTTTTTTACATGCGCTGATGTCATCATGGGTTTTACATAAATTTGCAGTATTTCTTGAACAGTAAGATTTTGTAAAGAAATCCATTCCCTCAAGAATAAAATAACGAGGCCATGTCCCGCCTAAATTAGATACTGTATTAAGAAGCTATAAATCATAATTAACTACTTCATATTATAAATATATATAAGGATTTATACTGTCATATATGTTCCGCCAATCACTGGATCAGCAATCCGTGTATGAAATGCACTAATACTAATAAACTGAATTGTACTAAAACACAGTAAAAAAAAAATAATATATAGTATATACATACTTCATAAAGCCTGAAAAAATATTTTGTAATATAATAATATAAAAATACCCAGAATCGATTTTACCATCAGATGGAAACATATAAACAATAAATATACCTATGAAAGCAGATATTAGCCGTCCAATATGAGCATAAATCCATGGCAACAAGGGCTGAGATACGGAACTCCATCTTACAGCATAGTATCCAAAAATAAATTCAAATGGAAAATTAATTAATATAGCAACAGAAAGATCTTCTTTTTTTAGTCCTTTTTCAAGAAGTTTCAAATTCAAAGTAGCATCAGATGCAGTAAACCCAATTTTTGCAATAAGATGAACAAATATAAACAATCTAGCATCTATAAAAATTAGAAAACAATTAACGTATAAAAATAAAATTACGCCGAAGTTTCATAATATTACAAATAATTAAATAAACATTTTTAATACCACCAGACGGTCGTTTTCCTTTCTAATTATTATCAATTCAAAAGTAGACTTAAAAAAATGAAGAAAATACTGTTTCATTTTGAAAAAATGCTATAAATACAGTCGATATTAGAAAAACCCATCCCCAGAACCACATATATCCACTCAGTGTTATTAACCCAATATCCTTTTTAACAGAACGGAAATATTTATTAACAAATTCACTGGAATTAAATGCTAAAAAAACAGTAAAAGACATAAAATAACCAGTATTTAGTCCAATGCTTTGAGCTGTTGATGCATAAGCAAGGTTTTTCTCTGAAAGAAGTGTTAAAGCCCATCCTGAATAAAAATGGTTAATAAAAAATGACACAAATATAACATACAACCGCACCATCAACAACAATATCTTGTGTTGCACACAAAAAGACAAGAATAAAAAATGCAACAGTCATTTCTTTAAATAGTGTTGTAGCCTAAAAACATGTTTAACCTTTTATAATTACTTTATCACAATACGGTTACTTCTTCAAGCCATTTCTGAATGTTATAACTAATCCAAAGCAAACAAAGACCTATACTAGTTTGAACAGGAACAATCCAACTTTTACGTCGACCCCATTTCTCATTATAAACCGCATCCACGATTGGCGACCAAAGAAGTTTCAATGAATACGGATAAGATGTAAGAGAGAAGAAACCAAGAGACGTAAATGAAATGTGTGGTTGCAAAAGATAAGGTAAAGAACCCATCACTAGACCTAGTGGAATACCCTGAAGTAAATCTATAGTAATCAGCACTCATTCACAAGAGTTTCAGTCGCTAACAGCGACCACTCAAAAACTCCTGACGTACAAAGGAAAATAAGAAGAACAATAGATAACGAATTAGGCGCTTGCTTCTCTGAATCAGTGTTCTTAGACATCTCATCAAAACTCTCTGTCTTTTTAGACCCTAAAGAAGCACTTGCTCGCTGTCCTTTACCCACACACCGCCGAGACAGTGTTAGTTCAACAGAATCATGCTGGTGTCGCTTTTTACACATCGATAATACGTCTCGTCCTACTTCCTGCAGTGTCCACGCTAATAAACGAATATTCCGCATCAAAAATCCCATCTAAATGTTCCAGAACACTTCAAAGAAAGTAGAACTAAGTCCTAAAAGAACACTACCGTTATTGGTAATACAAAGTTTCCAAAATAAAGAACCAGAAATAAAAATTCAAGAAAAAAGACAAAAAATTAAAATAAAATCCAAAAAATCTAAGCGCTCCCGCCAGTAGCCTACAAGAATCTCGTGATAAACACTGATCTGGACTTTAAATAGTCACTGAACAAGCTTCTCAAGTCAAACTGTCTGAAATCTACAAATAAGAATAATGTTGATAAAATATTACTAAAAAAGAGCTTGAAAATTAATAATTCAGCAATTTATAATATTGATACAATAAATCCTTAAAAATCTTATTAAGAATCAATAAAAACAAGATAAAACCACAAATATATTAAAAGATCAAAAAGCAAACACGTCACCGTGATTACGCAACGATAAGTACTATTATATTCTAGATATCTAAAATATAAACCAGAAATAAAATACATAAGTAGAAAACCCACTTAAAACATACAAAAAATATACAAATAAACACTTATTTTCCATAAAAACATTAAAATATTCATCTATATTTAACCTAACCATATCCTAACACAATTTATATAGGGTTAAGACCTAAGAAGTCACATATTTACAATATCGAGATCAACATAGTCAACGTCATCAAAAAACTTAACATGGCGAGAGGACCGTAAGAGAATGATTTAGAAGGAAAACATGCTGAAAATATACAGGAAAAAACACCTGAAGCGTGTCAATGCACCGCATCACTGGATGGTTGATAAACTCGGTGGAACTTACGCACCACGACCATCACCGGGTCCACACAAATTGCGTGATTGTTTGCCGTTGATTATTTTCCTCCGGAATCGTCTTAAATATGCACTTAATAACCGTGAAACAATTGCTATTTTAATGCAGCGGCTTGTCAAAGTTGATGGCAAAGTGAGAACAGATCATACGTATCCGGCAGGTTTTATGGGTATGGGAAAAGCACCAAAATAGTGATTTTAAGGCCAATATTTGCATAGATGTAATTAGTATTGAACGTACGGGTGAAAATTTCCGTTTGGTTTATGATACAAAAGGTCGGTATATGATCCATCGTATTACATCAATGGAAGCCACGTATAAACTGTGCAAAATCAAAAAAGTCCAGTTAGGGCCGAAAGCAATACCATATGCTGTTACTCACGATGGCCGGACTATTGTATGTATTGATCAAATGCTTCTTATATTTCTGATTTCATTTTTACAGCGTTATCCGAACCCAGACATTCATGCTAATGACACCGTTAAATTTGACTTAGTGTCAAATAAAATTGACGGGCATATTCCTTTTGAAGTTGGAAAGCTTGCTATGGTGACAGGTGGTCGCTCTAAAGGAAGAGTTGGTCTAATTATTGATCGTGAACACCACAATGGTGGGTTTGACATTGTTCATATCAAAGATTCCTTGGATCATACTTTTGCAACACGTTTAAGTAATGTATTTGTGATTGGTGATATTTCAGGACCTTGGATTTCTTTGCCTAAAGGAAAGGGTCTTAAGCTGACAATTTCAGAAGAAAGAGATAGACGCCGAAACCTGCAAAATGCATAGTTGATCTTTTGTTACAAGGGAAACATATATTTCAATAACATATTTTAAAAAATAATTATTTCTTTTTGTATTTAATTCATTATATTTTCCATTGTCACAAAACATACAGAACAAAGCAGTTTTGTATATAAATATTTGATAAAACATATAAATTGTTTCTAATATATGGAAAATTACTGCACATCACTTTCTTTGTTCATAAAAATCTTATTTTATATAACTTATTTTACTATTTCATAAGATAAATTAAAAATATTGGAACAAGACTAAAGCCAATTTATCAACAGTACTACTATAACCAAAAGTTGGGTATTATCATACAAAGATTCTAACCATATGAATACTTAACGTAACAAAATGAAAACATGATCAAGTTCCTTATTAATTTAAATATGCTTAAAAATAATTCATAAACCCACTGCAAACATGATATTAAATTCTCACTTCATAAAAATCAAAAATTTTTATCTACGTCTTCGCATAATTTACCATTTTTTCTACAATTATTCAGCATTAGTAATATGATTTAGAAATACTCTACAAGCACCAATACTTCCGACAATGCCCATATTCTTATGTGGATTTCTGGAAACCCCATAATTCGATTTATTGGCCAAGGCTGTATCAGTAATATTTTGTTTAGAATTCGTTGTTCGAAATACTTGCTCTTTGCTAGGAGGTACCCAATTTGGATTTATCCCTCTCTGACTTATACTAGTGAAATGTGAACTAGTAGATTCAGCCGGTGATCTTAGTCTAGAAGGAGATCCCTGTCTTCGAAGACAATTATTACTTCGATAATTCTGATGTATACGACCATGATCATTCGAGGACTGTAAACGTTCTACATTATCCGGGAACCGATAATTAGCACTTTGATAAGAACGAGGAGCATAAGCATGATTTTGTGATACATAATTGTGTACTTGGAAATTGTTCTCACATGATTTATCAACGACCCATGCCTTATAATTTGAAGAAGAACCAGGTTGCCCTTCAACAGATCCTTCGGAAAATGTATACCCATTTTGTGATAATGGATAATTTTTCCATGATTGCCTTGGTGGAACATATTCATCGTATAAGTTATTGAAATTATCACAAGGCTTCCCTTTTTCAACAGAATCATATAAAGGCTTTGAATCACCTTCAGGTTCAACTCCATGACAAAGAGGCTTAGATGGAGGATATTGTGCAACTCTATGATTCGAATTTTGTTGAGAACGAGTTTGTGATACTGAATGTTCCTTTGAATGATCTTTTGAATGTTCTCTTGAATGCCCATTTACATGTTCTTTTAAGTGCTCCTTCTGAAATTCTCTAGGGTACTCCCTTATGAACTCTTTCGGATATTGCCTTGGATATTCTCTTGGATGTTCTCTCGAAAACTCTTTTGCAGGTTCTCTTGAATCTCTTAGAGGTTCTCTCGAAATATCAACTGAATGCTCTCTTGGATGATGTCTTGGAATATCTGTTGAATGATATCTCGAATGATATCTTGGATAATTTCTCAGGCGGTCTCTTGAAGGATCTCTAGAAAAATCCCTCGGCATATCAGTTGAATAATATCTTATATGACTTCTTGGATCTCTTGGATCCCTTGGACATTCTCTTGGATCTCTTGTAGATTCTCTTGGATCCCTCATATATTCCCTTGGGTTTCTATGTTCCCTTATATGTTCTCTTGGATCCCTAGAACGATATTTTGAATGCTCTTTTGAATGTTCATCAGAGGAAATCGTTCTTTCGCGAGAAACATCGTCTCGTCTTGAATGAGAATTATATACCCCATCATTATCTTTGTGCTTATCTTTATTATTTATATTTGAACACTGACCTGAAAAATGTGAATCAGAATGAGATTCTAAATTACAATATGCAGGATCTAAAAAATTTATAGAAGACATCTTATGATGATCGTCGAAATGAATATTAATAGGAGGCAGCTCCAATTTTTTCAAGTTAGATGTATAAGTTGTAGTATCATTATTAGAATGTTTTACAGAATCCAAATTAGATTTATTTTTATCAATACGTTCCTTTTCATTTTTTTTTTTTTTAACAGGAATATTTGGATGTCTAGGAGGAGGAAAACTTTTATATACAAAAGTAGACTCAGGACATCTTTGAGAATGATATGAAAAAGCTGTTTTGATTTTTTCTGTTTGAGAAACAGCAAGATGTTTTCTGGCAAGATGAACAAGACCTAAAATTATAAATTAAACAAAAAGCCTTATATAATAAAAAAAAATTAATTACCAAATACCAATGTGTTTAAAATCAAGGCAGCAAGTACACCCCAACTACCCCAATCCAAATGCGGAATAAAAAATAAAACATCAATAACAAAACTTAGCAAAGAAGCAAGAATAGCAAGCAATGAAACAATAAGAACAATAACCAAAAAAAATCCACTTTTACTGGGCCCCTCTATATGTGCAATCAATGAAAAAAAAAGTGTAATCATCGTTAGCACAGCAGCTACCACGTGTAAAATAAGAGCATTAGAAAGCTTCGGAGTCTTATAAAATGAAAAATAAAAATCAGAGGTATATTTAGGCTTTAATGATATTGCAGCATCTACAATATATTAATAACAATACAAAAAGACAACAATCCTGTATTTCAGAGCCATTGCACATTATATATATATCAATAGCCTAAAAAAATCTCCAATACAAAAAAATCACTCTTTTTCAAAATAACTTACCCAAATTATATCCCAATTGTATTGAACTACAAACTCCTTTAAGAAAACAATATCCAAAAATACCAAAACGAAGATCTGAGAGTGATCCAAGAGACACCAATCTTGTAATAGGAACAGAAAGACAACATAATAATAACAACGTCGATGCTGGAATCAACAAAAATGTAGAAAACGTAATTGCCCGTGACATTTTACTCCAATTGCTCAAATTTTCCAAAATTTTTTATTCATTTATAAAAATATGCATTTATGCTCCAAAAATGGGCTTATTTGCTGCTTTAAAGCCTAAAAACACCTACTTTTGCCTCTTAAAATCTCATCGTATTAATATCGCAAATATCAACAAAAGCTCATTATCATTATGTTAGGGTTAACCCCTAATCACTAAGTTAACCTTTGTATATTATATATTACAGGGTTTAACCCTAATATCTAATCGAGTTAAACTTTTACTAAAACATTATTAAGTTGTAGTTAGACTCTAAATGCATTATTTATAACAAAAATAATACTGAAAATACATAATTACAACAAAATTCATGCTCAATTGCAACTTAATTAGAATATTTGTGTGCTACTTAAAATTTGTTAAACCATTGGCTTTCCGTTTTTTATGTTTCCACAGCAACTTTAAGAAATACAGAAATAATCAGTCATTCAAACACTAATAAATACACAAATAGTTATACTAAAGCTTCAAATCACACTTATATTATTTATAGATTTATGACTAATACTATTTTATTATTATCCTTGTACCAAAAAACAGCTAACCTAAAAATACCAGCACTATCGATAAAAGTCATTTTAACGCAAATTTTAACGTAAAATAACCTGTAGATAAACAGGCACCACCTAAAAAGCCTTAATTAATTAAGGAGAAGCAAGGGAAACTGGGTAAAAAGTATGTTCTAGGATCTATTAAATACATTGGGTCAAAATAGCAATTTTTTTTAATTTTTAAAAGATATTTTTACTTTGGAAATACCAAAAATAAATAATTTAAAACGAGGGACCCATCTTAAGATTATTTCCAGGAAATAAAACAAAGAAAAAACATTCTAAAAAACTTTAAAATATAGAATATTTAAAGGGGTTTTATAAAGCTTCTCAGGAAATTATGCAAATAAATATAGAAATAAGCATTAATGAAAAAAATTTTTGTGCATAAAAATATATAACTAATATGACTAAGAATCTAAAGCAGATATAGTATACACAACATATAGTAGATATATACATAAGATGTAAGAAGAATATACAATATATATATTGTATATGCCTTAATTAGAACATTATAATATTGGATAAATAATTAACATCAGGATTATACAGAAAAACTAAGTGGTATCTGGGAATCATATTAAAATCAATAAAATTTTATAGAGTATCTTAAATAACAAACATAACAGATAGTTTTAAAAATATAACATTTTATAGGAATCTAGCATTGTCTTTAAAACCCATTTAGATTATATTAGTGATTGAGTAATACAAATTGAAGTTTATTTTTATGCGATAAAAGTTAAATATAAAACAAAAACCATGGTAGTGGAACAAGAACAGAAACAAACATTTCTTCGAAGAGTGAAAAGCGCATCTTTTTTCAGGAATCGTAAACGAGAACATGCATTTAACATTTCATTGGAAATTATACCGCCTCTTATATCCAGAAAAGGTGAGCTGTCGGAAAATTCGTCTGAGGTGTCACCAAATATATCATATCAAAGTAATGAAATACTAGAGAATCAAGCCTCCTATTCAAAGTTTGATATTTATCGAGATATTTATGAGCTTAATCAAAAATGCGTACTTTATAATGATTTTTCTAAAAAAACACTGTTAAAATCAGATGAAATACCACAAACTGATATGAGTTACACTACAAATACATGCGACCATCATAAAATAGAGAAAATACTTCATGAAATTGTAGAAACAGAGAAATCATATGTACGTGGGTTAGAAGAGTTAATTGAGGTAAAAACAATAGAGGATTAGCATTTTGAGTTTTTAATGATTTAAACTAGATATATATTGAAAAACCTTCACCCGTTATGTTACATAAAGAATCACAAGTAGTTTTTGCAAATGTTCTTCCAGTTTTTATATTTCATAAACAATATATGCTTCCAAGAGTAATAGAGGCAGTTAATAGCTCTGATCCAGCAGAAGTTTTAGCAGAAGAGTTTCTTAAAAACAAAGATATTTTGAAAATTTATTCATGCTATGTTTCTGGATTTCAAGATAAAATTCATATTATTAAACAATGGGAAAACTCAGAAAAAGGCAAAAAATATTTAAAAGTTAGTTTATCTTCAGTATATTGATTCTTACCAATATAGTCACGTCGCACATTTAAATCACATAGCCAACTTAGTCTAATAAGCTATCTTCTCCTTCCTATTCAAAGAATACCTCGGTATAAACTTCTACTTTCTAAGCTATTGCAATGTAAAGACTCTTTAATTATTCGTTCTGCTTTTAATCAAATTTGTTTTCTTGCATGTAATATGAATGAAAGAAGACATCAAGAAGAAGGCTTTCGTCGACTTTTTCAGCTTCAAAAAAATTTATGTTCTGACATTAACATCGTAGAACCATGGAGAAAACTAATTAAAGAATCAAAAATGCATTATCTTTTAACAACACGAGCATCTTTCTTTTATGATCATTTGCCTCTTATTTTAGATAGGGATGTTTCTGTTGTTTTATGTAATGATATTTTAATCATTTTTAATTATGCTTGTACTTCTATTATAAAAATTATAAATGTGAAAGAACTGCAGATTACACATGCATGGGAAAGACCAAATACAGGTTTACGCTTTATTTTCTGGGAACTAGAAGAAATTTGGCATTTCGATGCTATAGAAGAGGATGCAGATGAATGGGTTAATGTAATAAATAAAATTCATACTAATTCATAAACAATTGCTATATATTAAAATATTTTTTTATATAAATTACTTTTATAATTTTTCAAATTTCATTTCAAACTTCAAATTGATAGAACATCCATTTATATACATATAATAAGATATTCGGCTTTATAAGCATTAAGCTTTTAAAAAACAATTTTTTTTATATAGATTGAAAACGTAAATTTAATATTTTTGTTACACATTTTTATAAACTTATCAAAAAAACCTTAAAATTTTTAGAACACAATTGCTTTTAAATGAAGAACTAATCATGCTTAAATTTATGATTTAGTGTTTCCTAAACATATTTAATATTATAATTCTTCCGTTTCATATCTTTGTTTAGCACGATCTTTAACCTTAAAAAAATCAAAATAACCAGTAAAAAATAATTAACTTACTGATCGAACATAAGCCGCGTAATCACTTGGACGTGGATTTTCTCCCAATTTTGCACCAACAGAACCAAGACCAACACCTTCTTGATATGCTTCTGCCTTGACCGGTTCAGCAATACCTTTACCTTCCAATCCCAAGCCCATTCCTTCGGTCCACCCCATTTTTCCAAGAATGACAGCACCTTTCCCTTTTGTTATATTTACCGGTTCTTCTGGTACATGTGAAGTGTTAGTAGAACTCTTTTTAGAACTATATGACGGAATATCAGGTTTCGAAGGTTGATTAAATGCAATACGACGCTCTTGTGCCCTATCCCTATAATTACTATCATTTAAATTCTCTGTTTCTAATTCTTTTTTCATGGAAATTTTTTTTAGACGCTGTCTAGCGAGAATTTTGGAATCCTCACTTTCTAAATTTTTCTAAAATATTAACTATAAAACATTTATAATAATAAATTACCTTATGTAATTCTGACAACTTTTCATGTTGTTCTATTTCCCTTTCGGACTTAAATTGTCTTTGACAAAGCAAACACGCCATAAGACCCAAATCAGAAAAACTTTCAGCTTTTGTTTCATTTTCAGGGACTTGACCTGTCCGTAATTCTTGCTGTTTAACTGCCCATTTCTGTAAATGAGGAGCCATCTAAAAATAATTGATCAGACTAAATTTCAACCGACATATATATACCTTTATTGAAGTATTATCACATCTTTTCTTTGCTATAATAAATAAGTAAAAAAAGAAATTGAAATTAAATAAATACGTTTTTTTTGTTCAGACGAAGAACTAAAAAAATGATTAACCAATTCATTCTATAAAAAAAAATACGTACGATGCATCTCGTTTTGAGCCGATAGATACATCCTTCGAAAAAACAGGTGCTATATTATTTTAAAAGAAAAAAATCAGTAAAAATTAAACAAACCCTTCATACAAACAACAGAAGGGTCACTGGCATTAACAGTATCAAAGCTCGAAGAAGCAGCTGCTTCCCCAGCAAGCGTATTCGAATCATAATCTGGCTTTTGACCTTCAGGATAATGTTCTGATGTATACCCTTTTTCATCCCAATACGCCAACAATTGTCCAGTTCGACTCGCTCTAAATACAAATTCATTTGTTTCACCATACACAGGCACGAAAACACCACCATGAATAAATGATAATAGAATAGATTTTGATGAAATAGTAAACCCCTTAGTTGAAGAAAAATTTGCAGAATTTGCAAGTGCTTTACTAGAGCCCTATATAATATAAACCAATCATAACAACTCAGAAAACACTTTACATTTACATCGGCATACTCGACAAATGCAAACCCCCAGCTTTGGCGTGTCATTCGGTCACGGATCAAAAGCACACGCACGATTGGCACTTGCAATTTTGCCATTCCCTTTACGATCAATTCTTCAGTTGTCAAAGGATCAAGTTTCCGAAGTAACAAAAATTGAGAGGGTGTAGTCGAAACATCTTGACTTCCATCATTTAATAAAGGCGCCGCATGGGTCAGATTCCCTGCTACAGTGGCATCTAAGAGATCTCAACACTACATATAATTTTACAAGTAAAACCACTACCCTGCTTAGCCAACCCGCACCTAAAGCAGACTTCTCGACGAGGATAGTTGTTGATGCCACACTATATGACTGTCATCAAGACACCCTCAAGACCACGGTTGAACGATACACTGCGGCAAATCCAGCCGTCATCATCCCCCCTATTTTCCTTACTATAAGAGATCCTAACACGGTTGTTTCCCATGTATAAATATGGAAAATGTGCATCTATAAATTGCCGAGCATGCTCCACTGATATAAACTTGGCAAACGCAAAACACCGTGATTCATCTGCTCCAACACATATAAGCTTTGCTCACATTTTCCTCTCTCTTACACGTTTCTCTGTTCCGTATAAGAACAACACTCTCAATCTGACCACCAAGCTCTTCGATCACCTGGTAAAGCTGCAAATAGTCAGCTCTACCTTTCCACACACATATCATCATATCACACATCTGATTCAACAACATGTGGCTCTAATCCCTGAAAAATAACTTGTATATTTGGCTCTCCCGGCCCTTCTTCATATATTCGTCGTCGATGTGTGTTTTGATGTCCCGTACCCCCCATCCCTCCGGAAAAACCCCCTGATCCTCCTCCTCCACCTTGATTCCATTCATATCCTCCGTATCTTCCCCGTTCTACTCGTTCTTGGCGCTCTCTTCGTCCATTTTCTTCTCGAGCTCCACGACCATTCCGGTCATATCTTTCCATCCGATATGCCCCTTCACGCCACCGCCAGTCTTCATCCCTTCTAGATCTATTAGTACCTTAAAAATACTCTTTATATACTGCGTTTTGACGCCCAAACGTTCTTTATTTCTCATCTTACCTGCTCATTTGAATATTTGTCGTTCTCCGTCTGTGATACTGCAGCCGACTGTCCATATCATTTGCGTGGATGCCAACGCGAAACACCAAACGCGTGTCACGTGACTTGTCTTCCTTGCACAGATTATATACACGAAAACGCCTTTATCTGGCTTGTTAATGCATCTATAGGTACAAAAACACTTACCAGCACTGTCCTGAGTGTTTTACTATATATACTTCTTCCACCACTCTCTTGTCCCCCACGTGTACCCCACTTTTTATCCACACTGTCCCTAACGCGCCCTATACCGCATCCTAACGCCTATACACGGGTGCAAAGCCGTGTATACATTAAGAATATACAATCTGCTACTCCTCTCCCACATTCTTCTACGTTTGATCTCATCAATGTGTCTACGCGTCAACGCGTCTCCCAAAGCTTTACAAATATACAATAAATATAGAACATACTTTAAGCAAATACTTTTTTATAAATATTTACAATCATAAATATCATAAACTTGGCTCTATTGCACTGTATTTTACACTCTACCATTCTGCTTATGCTTATCCGTGCATTCTTTAGTAGATATAAATCTTGCGCTCCGATCGCTAATTATGTGACACACTAAATATATCGAGTATATTCATTATCGCCCCTTACATAGTTTATCGCTTGAAACCGTTAGTAACACGGTTTAGAAATAATATACGGTTAGTATAGTATTACTAAAACAATACAATGTATGGAACGGAGTAAAACGTAATAAATAGGGTGAGATGAAGAAGTGACAGGGTCAGCTTAATACCACTTAGAAAAAGGGTTAATAGAGTGTCATTAAAGGCTCATTAAAGGATTATTAGAGGATTATTAAAGGTTAATACAGATTAATACAAGTTAAAGCTTCAAAAGGCATTAAGGAGACGTTAAAAAGATATAAAGAAGTCTCGGGAGAGAGACAGGAGAGAAAGTGTAAAAAAAGCGGGTATATGCTGATATATACACGCATATAAGAGAATAAAAAGGGGTTTATGAAGAGGAGGAACTAGTAAAATGAACAGGTGTGTTTTTGCTGCGGTGCAGACGCGTTCTGACGAGTAAAGCATAGCATATCCACGGCCTCTTTTGATAGGAAAGCAGGAGGAACCAGGAAACTTTAGAACAGAGAAGATGCAGAGTACAATAATGCAGACAAAGAGCCCGGAATATGGGATATATACGCGAGTATATGCGCAAGAAAAGACAGGGCAATTTCGTGGAGGGCATAAGACATCACAAAGTGTTCAGCAGCCTTTACAGAGGGTTCGGGAGGATATAAGTGAAAAACGAAGGACTTACTCGGGGTATATGCGTGGAAATGATGAATATTCGTGGGAGCAGAGTACAAGGAATGGACAACGGAGTCCACAGCTAAAAGAACGGGATTCGAGGGTAAAAGAGCATGAGAAAGACTTAAAACTCGGAGTATATGCGTCTCCAGACTGTCATATGAAAAATTCAGAGGCACAGCGCTCCTTATCACAACGTACAATAAGTTTTGGAGAGGGTGCAGGGTGGAAAGCAAAAATAAGCGAAGAAGAGTTCAGGGCAAGTGAAGAGCAATTTAGATCATATAAAAGACCAGGAAGAAGCTCAAGAACATGTATAAAAACGTATATGGATTCTCAATATGAGTTGGATGGAAAAAGCCCATCGAATCACGTTGATTCAAAGATAGATAAATCGTCAATCTGTGAAGAATCACGTGACAAACCGGGGTTGAGTCGATCTTTGAAGGTCCGTAGGCAACATAGAATGTCTTTTCAACATACTGAAGATGGAATATGTATTAAGTCTCAAAATGCACGGATGGGGATGGAGAAGCAACAGCCAGTAGTGGGTAAAAATAGAATGCTAGGGGAAAAAGAGGAATATCTTTTGAAGAAAAAAAGAGATTCTCGAGAAGAAAACAAGTATTTTTGTGAGGAAAAGTTTTTTTGCATAGAGAAAGAGCAATCTTGGAAAGAAAAGCCTTTTTGCGATAAAAAAATAGATTTTCACGAAAATAATGAATTTTCTAAAGAAAAAGCGCGTTCTCCGGATAAAAATACGCGTCCCAGTGAAGACATGGATTTTTTTGACAAAAACAAGAATATATGTGCGGAAAATGCAGAAATTCATGATCAAAAATCGGTCGATGGGGATTTAGAAGTCAAAGAAGATAATCAGGATCAAAAATTAACAACTATTCTTTCTATTGTTAAAGAAATGTCTAAAACAAATACAGCTGATTTATCGTTGAATACATTGCAAGACCAGGTTTCGAAAATATCGGGACCGTCTTTGGTTAGTCCAGAAAAACAGTCCAAGTCTTCAAGGACTTCGCCTTTTTCAATGTCTAGTTTGTCACAAAGGAAAAAAGGGGGTAGGTTTAAGGATTTAGAAAAAGAATTTTTTGAAAAAAATGCATCGAATAAAGGAACATTGTTTCGAAGAAGTATCTTTGGCAGCTATGTTGTAGAAGATACGTTTGAAGATATTAGATCATCTTTGAAAGATATTATTCAGCATAGCAAAAGTTTTAATAAAGAGCTTGAGGACGTTCCACGCCCGTGTTTAGATCGATTTTCTAAAAATAATACAGGAAACGAAACATTTATAAAGTCATTTATAGGTGGAAAAAATAGTTATATTAAAGATTTTGTTAAAAGACCTCTTTCAGTATATGATAGTTTTAAGTTTAATAATCCATTGTGTATTTCTAAAGATGATCAAATTAATTCAGCTTCTGATAAATCTTCTGATCACAGAGTATCTTTGCAGGAAACTTCTAACATAAATAACTCTATTGACTCTAAATCAGAAGTTAAGTCCCAAGAGCGTCAAACTATGCATAGGAAATTAGCATCGTTAGTTTCATTAAAATTCCTGAAAGATGCAGATGATGAAAAACCTGTTTTATCGAAAGGGAAAATTATGAAAAACTCGCAACGTCATACTTGTCTGACAAAACGAGTAATAAATGATGAAAATTTAAGACCAGAGGATAAAACGTTATCCGATACAGCTAATGCAAATTATTCAAGAAATGATTCTAAAGTAAATGAAAATTGTAATACTAATAATCTAAACTTTAATAATCCTGATAAACAAGCGGTCTCGGAAAGTTCTTTTAAGAATTCTTATGATAATTCACATCATATACATTCCGATGATGCAACTAATTCTGACAAATGTTCTGTTCAAACAAATAATTTTGTTCGAAACCACGAATCTGATTACGATTCTAATAGTATATCTTCATGGTTACTTTCTATAAAAAATAAATATCGTGAGTATCATATTTCTTACATTATTTGTTAATAAAGTTAGAAAATATAGAAATAGAACACAAAACACAAGACTTGTCTTATTTATCTACTAATTTAGAACCTACACATTCCTCTACATCTCAGTCAGTACCTCAGCTAATGCCTCAGTCGATGCATACATCTCTATTGGAGGACGATTTAGACGTTAATACGTTTTCATTTTCAAAATTTGGAAATGTATCATTTGATACAGTAAAGAAAACAATAGCTTCATTGAAGAAAAAATAAAAATAATCATGGATTAGTCGTTTAAGAAATATTAAAATGGTTTATACGTGTTCAGTAATAAGACAATATTTTTATTGTATATGGTGTTTTGAAACATCGTATGTATCATCTAGAAAGATATAACATAGCAATTTATTAATTATCTCTAAATATACTAATAGCTGGAAATTCAAATTGTTTTTTCGAATTCATTACTCCTATATTTAAATAGGGTTTTTATCATGCTTTTTTTGGATATTTCTGCCTGTTGTTTTTATATCTTATATCGACTTAATTACTTTTAAATTAAGTTATATAGAATTGAAGTATAATTTTTATTATTTAAGACTTTTTAAATAAATATTTCAAAGACATTAGAAATATACTTAGTAGAAATTCCATCTTGTATTTTTAGTTCAGCAAAATTCAAAAATTAAAAAAAATAGCCAGTATTAATAAATATTAATTTTATACATGAAAGTAAATAAGACTATCATCCTAGCTGGTATTTCTTAATTCAGTGAATATATTTCTAAAGTAGTTTGGAGATGTTTTTAATATATTTTTTAATATTTATAACAAATTACAGTTGAGAATTGAACTTTAGGATATTTGTTTTATATCGTTAAATTATTAGATACCAAAATTTACCATAGATAATCTAGTAAACAGTATAACACTATATATAACATAACATTATAGAGTATGCTATAATTTCTTGAAAATAGTGTATTAAAAAATATTAAAGTTTTATACTAAAAAGTAATCTAATACTTATGGAAAATTTATTATTTATTATATAATTAAAAATTTAAAAAAAATGTAATACTGTTTTTCTTTTGTATTTAACAAAAATTCATCTTATTCTATCCTATATCTACAGTATCTAAAAAACTTTCTAAAAGAAATCTTGCGATTCTTGTTCTTTATGCCATCAACGTCATTCAGTATTTTAAGTATGACTAGAAGGGCTTTTTTTACTTATAGAAAACATAGAAGTAATATAAAAATATCATCATCATTAAGAAAAACACAAGTTTTTCTAAAAACGCTTTTTTAACAATTTGAAACACTAATTTTTAAATAAAAATAAACAAAATCATAAATAATGTGGAATACTAATACCACGCAAAATTCTCTAGAAAACATAAGTAATAATAAAAACTTTGAAGAAACAGTACATGAACAATTACAAATACAGCAAAAAACATTACCAGAAGATCAACAAAAAAATTGGATAGAAACTTCTACAGAAGAATTAACAAACATAAAGACACCAGAAAATACTACAGAAAATTTTACAAACGAAATTGCTATTGCAGAAAATGATGTAATTTCAGAAACAACATATGAAAGTGATAGATTCTTTCAAGAACAGTTTTCTTTATCACCCTTTAAAATTGACACAGAAACTCTAATTAAAGAAGACAATAAAGTGGATAATGCATTAGAAACTGAACATGGAAACAAAGATAATTATATAGACGTAGGTGATTTCGATGATTTCGATATGATACGGGAGATGTTGCCTGACTTGCAGCATCATGCACTACGTCTCATTAATTTTCTTATTCCTATTATTTCTTCTACCGTTTATACTAAAGAGATTACTGCTACTGGTACAAAAATGTACAAAAAAAAGGAATTTTTTCTACAGACCTTAAAATGTATTCTACCTAAATCTTTAATTATGCTTACATTTTTATAGTAATTGTTTCGCAATATACACATGCACATTATATAAATTTATCACAATTCTTAAACCGTTTATCAGAAGACGAGGTTCATACTTTGCTTTTTGCTAATGCAGCATTGCTTTTATCTGAACTTTATAACCCTCTTTCTGAACCTCCTACATTTGAAGATTTAACACAACAGTATAATTCATTATATGAAATAAATCAACAACTTCCTTTCATATTTAACATTGCATTTTCGAATCTATATTTGCAGATAATTGAGTTACGAACACAATTATTTATACATGCAATCTGGCTTAATAAAATATCAAAAGACCATGAGGAAAATTTTCAATTTAATGAAAATAACGAATTAAAAAAGTATTTTATGAATGAAAATGACTTATTTGAAATATCAAAAGAAGATAAAAAAGCATATAACGATGCATGTATAGAAAGAGTAGAAAAGGTATAAATTTAACAAGTATCTTTCAATAGTAAATTTATAATAAAAGATACAACACATAAGAAAATTTTCGACTTTAGAAGCTTTAATTGAAGCATTTCCATGGCATAATTTTATTAAATTAACGACAAAATTTATAGAAAAAAATATATTAGATTTATTAAATGAACCCAAGGTTATAAATTAAAATATAAAAGACGTTTCTAATGATATTAGGCAAATAAATTAAGTCCAAAAAATTATAAAGAGGAAAAGACATCAATTATACCTTTTAATTGTAAGAAACTTTTTATTAAATAAAAGTACTAATAAAAAAAGCACAATTTTCAGAAGATTCTAAAAATGATGACAAGAATCTTATATATTCGTTAGAACAGAAAGAACATATTTTTAATTCGGAAAATGAAGGAGAAATTTCGTATTTTTCATTATTATATTGTTTTTAATAATAATATTTTTTAGAGCAAGTGACATAAAACATCTTAGTCAAATAGTTTTAGGTATATGATAGTATATATTTACATATTTGTTTAACGTATTATAAACAGACGTTCAAAACGATGATGTTAAACATATTGAAAATAATAATCAAGATTCTAAATACATAAAAAACTTTTTTGATAAACAAAAAGATTATCAAAAAATTATGTGGGAACTTCAAAATGAGAATTCTAAATCACTAAAAAAGAGAAATTCATTCCAAGACACATTTAATAATCCTAATATATCTATTCAATATGAATCCGATTACAATAGGAAGAAAGAAAGACATATAAAACATAGCCTATTACCTTCTATTTCAACAAAAGCAAAAAATCTAAAAAGTGTACAAAATTCTGAAGAAAATTTAAAAACAGATGCAGTATTCTTTACATCATCTGATATGTCTTCCGATTCAGAATTTAATTCACCACTTAGTTCACCTCCTATTATACCTTCTATTTCGGCACAAATTGCCATGGAACTTTATAAAAAGTCTCTTGCTATTCAAGGATTAAGTTCTACTTTAATTATGAATAAAAATAATGTACAATCTACCGACAATACAGAGGAAAAAAAACATAGATTAATTAAAAATTCATATCAGAATTACAGTGATCTTAAGCAACATTTTCAACTTAATAAAGTTCGTAGAAAAGAATATAAACATCAACATAGAGTACCTTGGTCAGAAGTCGAAACTAGTTGTTTAATGAAAGCTATAGAAGAGCATGGATCGCAGTGGTCTTTCATATTATCTGTTTGTTTTCACTGACTTAATAATAAAATTAACAATATTAGCTTTACGGACCTAATGGAACTCTAAGTAGGGATTTGGCCGAAAGGGGACAAGTTCAGCTTAAGGATAAGGCAAGAAGTATCAAAGAAGAATATATTAGGTTTTTGTAACTATATAATTATATATTTGCTAAAAAGTCAAGGGCTCAATGGAAACTCCCACCTGGTTTCGAATCTATTACTTGTAAATATGATTAATCTTGATCATCAAATTAACGTTACGTCATACAAATATTTTAAATGCTGTAAATATATTTTTAAAGTTTATAATATTTTTTGGTGTTGGTACTAAAATCTAATATTTAATAATACAAAAAGCATATTTTCAAGTTTTAGATATTTATTTTTCATTGCAGAAAAAGTACATAAATTGTTAATAGATGTATTTAGGAATAGGGACACATTATATTGTAATTATCGATTGATGTTTTAAAATTAAATTTTGGTAGACTTGATTTTTTACAGAAATTACACTATTACTAGTATAAAATCAAACTAAAAACCACTAAATAGCTTTTTATATAATTTTCTAATATAACAGATTCTAGTATACTTAACATAAGTTATCTATTGGACATACGGTAGTTTAACTAAATACACTTTCAATATTCATTGTTTCAATTATGTAATGGTTACCATATAAATACTGGACTTTTTACATTATATTTATTAAAAACACACTTTTTAGTTATTACTGTTACTTATACTTGGAAATACTAGTAGACAAAAACCTATCAATGCTTCTACGTGTCACTTTTATTTTCAAAAACACAAAATATCTAGCTTTGAACATATTTGCTAGCTTCTATTCAATGCATATATAAATGTGATTTTATATATGCAATACCATAACCAATATATATACTTTATGTTTCAATACATATACTAAGTTCTTAATATATCTTCCTTTTTGCATTGCGGACTAACTACTTAAATGACAGCAGAATTCACATTTAGTTATTCAATTATTATATTTTATTTTGCTATCTGCATTTCCAGTTTCCAATGTTTGATTACACTGCTTGGTTTTTAAATAAATACATAAGTTTTAGTTTTTCCAGTACTGTTATGCACAAATACAATATACATATATATTTATGACGGAATAAGGACATTATTAATAGGAATATGTATAAGTTTAACAAAAAATCCAATAAATCCCATCACTAAAAATCCAATTCCAATTGCCCAGCAAATCCTAAAGAATTCTATAGATGTTAGCAGATCTTTCTATATTATACTAAATGCTTTCTATGTATATAAGCTTGAAAAGTACATAGAGAGCAGAAAATGCATATATGTATAACAATAGCATATAGCACGCATACAACACGCATACAGTACGCATACAATACACATACTACACGTATGTGCTCATTTTGGCAGATATACTCTGCTTTTTAACGCATATTTTAGAATTCTGCTGCTTTATGGCTTTCATAGTTCATTAAATACCTTCTTTGTCTGGTTTTGTGCAGCGATTAATAAACTGCGTCCCCTCTTTAAGAAATAAATTTGGAAGCTCTAACCACTCTTTCATTTGTTCAGACATTGCTTAAGATTCCTATAAATTTTATATTTAAGGATACTTTGTTCTATTAGACTTCTAAAGACTCCCAATTAACAGTTAGTAATTGTTGTTAGCTTTTCTCGACGGACGGTTCGCTATTGTCTCGAGATTTAAGATTTACAAGGACGATTGACGACGACAAACGGAGATACGTTTAAAAACGATAATAGACAACAATAAAAAGGGAGCTACGTATAAAAGTAAAGAGGAAATGAGCATTCGTCTTATATTTGTAGATTTACACTTTTTTTTGTTGTTTTTTGCGCTTTTTTTTATTGATTTTCCATCATTGAACAAGGAAAATCTATTTGTGTAATATTAGTAATATTAGAGCTCTTAGTATGATATTTATTACATAATTGAAGAGTTTTTGTTCTTATTGAATATAGTTTTTTTCTAAGTCTCTCCAACAAAACGTTATTTGGCTTTAAAAGATATTGGGACCTATGCACGGGTCATGATGGAGGAGGATAACTTTGATATTGACATATATGAAGATGAACCATTTTTGTATGAAGAAGGGAAAGAAGATGAGGCATTTGAACAAGAAACACTGAAAGAATCAGCAAATGTAAATACAGACATAGTAAAGACGAAGACAGATGTTTTAGATGCTGAGAATTCTACTAATACAACAGAACTTTCGAATATTGGAGAAAAAAAAAGTAGAAAAAGTGTAATATATTCAGAAAAAGGTTTGACAGATGTAATAGGTAATATAAATACATCAAGTAATACAGCAGAGAAAGAACTTTCGGAAACTAAAGTAGACACACGACCTATTGATAGCCATGCAACTACAGCACTTTATCTTGGAGAAATGAATTGGTGGAACTCAGATGAGGATATAAGGAATGTTGTTCTTGAAGCAGGGATTGATTGTGAACTCAAAGATATAACTTTTAATGAACATAAAGTAAACGGAAAATCAAAAGGGTATACTGCCAAAATTATTATGCTCGTTCTTTAACATGTAATTTTATTCTGCAGGATTGCATTTGTTGAATTCACAACACCTCAGGCTGCTACAGCAGTTAAACTTTTTCTTGAAAACACTACAAATCCTGCGTATATGAACGGCAATAAAAAATTCTCTGTAAGCTTTTCATCAACTTCTAATCCTTTCCGTACACTCCCTAAAGAACCTCCATCTAAAACTGCACGTGGACGTAATGATATGGTTTCTACTAATACGCGTGGATTAGCAAGAGTAAATTCAGGTACTCGCAATTCAAACAACCGTAATGCGTCTGGATACGGAAATCGATCAAACTCTGCCAATATTCAAGGGAATGTAATGATGGGTGGCATTCCAGGCAGAATACCATTTCCTAACATGATGCCTTTCGGTATGATATTTTAAAAATCACAAAATAATATTCAATAAACAATTTAGGTTCATATTCTCAGCAACAAGGTACAGTGGGACCCGGTTTTAATACTAATATGATGGGCTATGGAAATTTCGGTAAGTTTAAAAAAAGTATATTCACATAACATATATACATGTGAATATATATGTATTCTTAGAAGAACCAATAATTAACATGTTTCAGGTGGACAAGGCTTTCCTGCACCACATTTTAATCCCACATTTTTTGGAAACAATGCACAAGATCCTAATGCATTTCCTGAAACAAATCCCCATGGCCAAAAAAGACAAAGAGGGTCTGAATGAGCCCTCTATCTATTCGACATGTATAGGATACATTATTTTTTAAAGATAGATCTTTTAACATATTTTGTCATTTATTTATGATTATAATCATCAAAAACATTAATCAAATTCTCAATCACAAACCAATTATATTCAGTCTTTTTCGTACTCTAAAGCATCCTATTTATATATTTCCTACTAACCCTCTGAACCGGATAAATAAAACATAAACTAACTTATTCTAAAACTTTATGTTTCTATTCAAAAAAAAAAAAAAACTATCAGTAAAATATATAATAAATGTTTAAAAACCCACATTGACACGGTCATTCCAAAATAATGTCTATTTGTTAACTAAATTTTTATCTTTTAAAACAATGCAAATTGTACCTTATCTCCATCACCTATAGATAAGCCATCATGTAAGAATTACAGAAAACATACAAATATCTTGCTTACCCCAGAAGAATTTTTTATTTCGTATATTTTGATCTAAATCTATATTAATCATTTAAAAACATAAAAAGCAAAGCAGACATGGATATTCAGGAGTAGGATCATTTTCCCGTTCTTCTAATACATGCGATAGATGATCATGATGCTTCAAATCTATTTTTTTAACAAAAAAAAAATAAAATTAAGCAACTCACATAATTGTAAAGCATTTGCACCAGAGAGAAGCAGTGCAGGAATACAAATACTAAATACGATAAATAATGATAAATCAGCTAAAACATACAAAATTGATATTTTTCGCCATAAATCTATAATTTTTAGAAATTTTTAAGTAAATAAATAAAAAACTACTTGCTGTTTTACCAGCATGTTCTTTTTCTGCTTGTTGTTCTAATATAAAGGCATCACGAGAAGAAGTTCCTGTAGAGTAAAAACTATGTTTAATAGGTACAGATCTCTGTATTGAAATAGTACGTCGTATAAAAGCTGTTAAGAACATATTTATTTATATTTTTATAAGTCTATCGACAAGTAAATGTATCTTAGATAAAAAGTCAATAAAAAAGAAAAACGTATATAAAGCAGGAAATCAAGAAAATATCATTACTCATAAGATACTTATGCAAATCCTTTTATAATATTTTCTTTTTTTTACAACAAAAAACTCCATTCTTGAAATTTATAAGAAAATTAATAAGATTTATTAATAAGTATTTTAAAGAAAATTATGCGTTTGGTTTCATGGAATTGCAATGGAATACGTAATTTATTTGACTATTATCCATGGTGTTCAGAAAAATCATTTGAGGTTTGTTATTAAGTATTATCAAGCAGAATGTTAATCTAAATAGTTTATGTTTAAAAAGCTTGAAGCAGATATTATATGTTTTCAAGAAACAAAAATACAAAGAAAAGATTTAACTTACGATATGATAAATGTCCCTGGATATTTTGCATTTTATACATTTTCAAAAAAAAAGAAAGGTTACAGTGGAGTGGCGATATACGTTAAACAGTCTTTTTGTACACCACTTAAAGCAGAAGAAGGCATTACTGGACGTCTTTTGCATGCAGATACAGGTGTTCCATATATTGAATCACCAGAATCAGTTGCCATAGGTGGATATACGAAAATTTCAAATCAACATGCACTAGAACTAGATCAAGAAGGCAGATCTATTGTTTTGGATTTAAATCTTTTTGTATTATTTGGCGTATATTGTCCATTGAATTCAGACCCAGAAAGAAGCAAATTCAGGCGAGCATGGATGGAGACGTTAGATCATCGTATTCGAAATTTAAAAAAGATGGGACGAAATATTATTATTATGGGGGATATTAATGCCAGTAGAGATGCTATTGATACTTCATATGCACTTGAAGAGTTTCAGGAAAATAATACAAATGGCTTAGAAGATTTAGATCAAAGAGCGTGGCTTAATAAAATTTTATTACCACATCCTGAAGGATTCATGATTGACCTTTGCAGGCATTTTCATCCAAATAGAAAAGGAATGTTTACTTGTATGTAAAATGAATTTTTTATGTTTAGTTTCTTAATTTTTAAGGCTGGAATGCAAAAATTAATGCCAGACCTTGCAATTTTGGTATATAAAAATAATATTTAAATATATATTTATTTGAAAAAGGAACTCGTATTGATTATATTCTTGTTAATCAGGAGTTATTACCATGGTTTGAATTTGCTGATATACAGATGGACATTATGGGCTCAGATCATTGCCCAATTTTTGCTGAAATTAAATCAAAATTATATAACTGGGAAAAAAATGGTAGAATAAGCAATATACTAGATCTTTTAAATAAATCAGGTACATATATAAATGGAGTATTAATATCTAAATTACCTAAACCTCCTCGATTAGAAGCACATAATTTTCTTGAATTTGCATCTCGAGATATTATATCAATGTTTAAAAAACAAGAAAAACAAAACATTCAAAAAGAACAAAATTTAACATTTAGTACAATAAAGTCTGTTAAAAGAATAGCATTTAAATCATCATTAAACTCATCAAAAAAAAAACGATTAGAAAGTTTTTTAAATCAGCCTCATATTATTTCATACTTTGAAGATATTCCCAATGAATTAAAATGCCATATTAAAAAAGAAGAAAAAAATACTTCTGCATTTAAAACATCAAATTCTCATGAATCTAAAGATAGGAGTATTGGAACTGTATTACAAACGGTTAATACATCACAAAATAATACAACATTAAACAAGAATGTTATTGAATTGCCAAAAAAAAAATGGAATGATATATTTAAGAAACCTTCTCCTCCTTTATGTAATGTTCATCAAAAACCTTGTATTGAATTACAAAGTAAAAAACCTGGTATAAATTTTAAACGATATTTTTGGATATGCTCTAAGTATATATTTATTTATATTCAGAAATACATACCTTACTTATTGTTTAGCCCTGTTAGAATGGAATGTAGTAATCAAGATATATCTGATTTTGATATGAAAAATAAATTTAAATGTGATTATTTTAAATGGAGTAGTAATCATAACCAAAAATCTTCAACTAGAATTAATAAAAAATAATTTGAATTGGATATAAAATGTTAAATATTTATTTAAATAAAATTAATCATAAATATTACATACTAATACAAAAACTAGTATTTACCAAAAATTGAAATAATTAATGTTGATTATCTACCAATGTTATATATTTTGTTTCTATAATTTTTACCATAAATAATTTACACTTTTTTAAAATCTCAAATTAAATTAAATTATTTTATTTATATCGTTAATTAATCTTATAATAGATTCTTTTAATTTCATATTATTGGAAACTAGAACAGAATATTTGTTTAAAGCAATCAAAACAATATCATTTTTCATTAATGGACGCTCATTGCGTCCAAAACCAGCTTTAGTATTAGCTTTTACCCATAAAGTTATTAAGTGTACAGCTTCTTTAATTAAAAAGATTAAAGCAGATTTTGTTTGCCAAGGACTTTCACGACGGTCTATCATTTCATCCAAAATAGAAAAAATTAGCCCATGAGAAACTCCTGCTGAAAGAAAAGATTCTATAACCCAGCCCTGGGGGACTCCATCATCTTGTCTTTCAAAACTATATACTTCTAACATTGGAACAAGATCTTCGAGAGGAAAGACATTTTCAGAAGATCCAAATTTTCTACCTAATCTACGAATAAGCTCTGAAATAGCTTCATATGCTTTAATATCTTTATTAAAAGCAAGATTATTTTCTAATCTTCATTAAAAAAAAATATAGCTTTAAAATATACCTTTAGTTATAATTTTTTCCCAACACTGAATAATATCAGCTTTTCCTCTATAATCTGAAACATGAAATATTGCTAAACATATTTCACCATAGCCTAAAAGATCGGCATATTTATTAAAAAGCTTTAATTAAAATGAGCCATATTTTTTAAAAAAATATAAAAGTAACTTACTTCTGTAAGAGGTATTAATTTCCCATCAAGATTTCTTATCATCTCATGCTTTTTCTCAACACTTAATCTTTCATCATTACTATAGAAAATAAATATATATTTATAATTATAATTGTTTATACCGAATAGATTGAATAATGTCATCTTGAATAGTAATCACGTCAAGTTCTTCTTGTAAATCATGTGCCAGCTTATTCATCATTGGTCTAATTTCTAATGAAACATCACAATTACATAAACCCTTTCCACGACTAAGATATTCCATTCTTTGGCCTAAAGTAATAGGAAAATTGCTTTGTGCTAATTCATATAAAACACGTGCAGCCTCATAAAATGAACCATGTTTTGAATGATATTGCCATAAAAGATCAGCTAAATCAAGATCATTAATGCTTCTTCTTTCTAAATATGTCTGAACATATGGTGTTTCAATCTAAACAATTAAATACTTTTTTAATAATTATGAATACTAACATTTAAAATTCGCTCCAACATTCCACGTTCAACATACCAATCATATAGAGAATAATGAAACAATTTATCTCTTGATAAATATGCAGTTTTGTATGTATCATCTCTCAATAAGGTAATATTTGAATTATCATTATCTAAAGTCTCTTCAATTATTTTATCAATGTCATAAAGAGTTTCAAAAATTAGTGAGTAATATTTCATGCGCTGAGTATAATAATAATGTCGAAAATCCTTAAAAATTATTAGAATTAATACGAGAATAGATGAATCAAACATTTAGTGGATGCCCATCTATAATATATGATAAAGACAAATCATCAGGATCAAAAGCTTTAGCAACCGCTAAGCATAATTCTACAGCGCCTTAAATGGTTTTAAAAAATTATCTAAAATTAAAATGAAAAAAAACCTGTATGAAACCCTAAATCTCTAAATTCAGCAACAGTTTCATTTAGATTTTCCAAAGTCAAATTAGAAGCAATTTTCATGAAAAGACGAAGACATTCCTGTAAAGACCTCTTTTTTTCATCACTAAATTCAAACTTTTCTTTTGCTCGTCTTAATTGTTCAATAGCCTAAAAAAATAAGATAAATTTTTTTAAGAAGAAAAAAAACCTTATACATAATAACATCATCTGCACTACAAAATCCACCGCATCTTTTTCTTAAAGACTCACTAACAGCATCTACACTTCCTCCTCCAGCCAATTGTTTATTAACAATAGCTGTAACCAAATCTTTTGCTAATTCTTTTCCTGATTCTTTAGAAAAAAGATCTTCAAAAGTAAGCTTTAAGCAATTATCTTGACTTTGTTTAGAAAGAGATGAAATTATATCATGCAATTTTGATGGTGTATCATCTATAAGGACACATACAAAAGATAATCCTTCAATAATCCTACGTATCAATAGAATTAAAGCATGAAGAGCCCTATGTTCGGCTTGAAAAGATATCTCCTCAGAACGACTCATTGATCCAGAGAGCTGGTCAGGTGCAACAAGTCCTTTTATATATGATTTATTGTTATCAAGAAACTCAAGTAATGTAACAAATTCTGATCGAATACGAAGTAATGTAGTTGTGGGAAAATTGCTTGAATAAGTCTTAATGGATAACTTTTTATTGATGGTATGTTTTATAAATGGCTTTTTCCATAATTCTCCAATACTTCTAGCTATATATATAACTAAGCCATCATGGCGAGCTGAAAGTTGGACATTATCCAAATCTAACACTTCTTGTCCTAAATTCTTTAAAAAATAGCTAAATTTAAAAGACCAACCCTACCAAATTTATATTGTGTTTGTTTAGTAAACGGTTTACCGCCAAATTCAATATAATATTTCCGAGCAATTTCAATAATATCAGAATCAGCTAATATATTGTTTCTATTGGAAAAATATTTAGTATTATAATATTCATCAGGCTGAGATATTGTATCAATTTTTCCACAAATCAAACCTAAACATGTTGCACAGCCTTCAGCTTGTCCAACCATTTCAAAAAAAGATTGAATTTCTCCTTCAACTCCATTAAGAGTAGATGCACCATATTTTATAGCAGAATAAAGAATTTGAAAATTATTTCTCCTTTGTATAATATGTACACCAGTATTTGTTAACACTGCTATTTGAGGAGAAAATACATTATACTGAGTTTTCAATTCATTAGGACAATATGTTGGTGGTGTAAGTAGTGAAACTGCTTGGACATAACCTTCTAAAGGTATCCATCCAGCTGTTTCAACTAATGATAAACGATGATTATTAAGTGTTCCATGAAGAATTCTACCAGTATCTGCTGCAGAAGCAAAAAGTTTGTCACCCTCTGATACTGAAGCAGAAGATTTAAATGCTAAAAAATAACCTGGAGAGAAAACATGACCAATACGAATAGAAGTTAAAATAAACGAAGATAAAGAATTTAAAAGAGTGTTATTATTTAAAACCTTATATGAAATATTACTTGGTTGAACTTTATAATCTTCTTGCTTATTATCAGAATCAACCGGTGGAAATCTAACATGTGTACATGTCATTGTAGAAGGAGGCCCGTTTATGCTCCAACTAGATCTTGATGCTCTTAAATACAATCTACAACCAGTAGATGTAATAGCAATAAGATAGATTTGACTAGACTCGCTTAAAGGTACAGGCGCTAATGAAATAATAGTTGTTGTTCGTGGATCTAAAAGAGAAGAACTAGCATTAACCATTTGAGCATGTGCAACAATTGAACGGTAAGAATAGCTTATAACATGATTAAGACTTTGTTGATTTGCTAGATGATATGCACGAATAGATGACTTAGATGTTAATGCATATAATAAATTTCTTGAATTGTCTGTTACAAGTTGTAAAATTGTTTCTAAAAAATATTATAGAAAATTAAAAAAATTAAAAAAAAAAAAAACCATTTTTCCAATTAAACCAAAGTCCTTTTGGAACAAAGCGATCGATTACAGTTCCAGTATGATTCACTTTACTACATCTTTTAGAAAACCATCCATCATCGACTTGATATAAAATCTCGTAAATACTATCATCCTGTTTTCCAGAAAAAAAAATACGCCCATCCACAGTACCTTCTATGCACAAAACATCGATACCTGAAACAGAAATAGACATTTTTGTTGAATAAAAAACAAGTTCTTTAGCATTTTCTGATGATTTAGAAGTTAAATATTCTACACCTAGAAGAAAAATATCATTCAACGTAGAAATAACAAGCAAGAATTCAATTGAATCAATAAAAACACCTAATGAACGGCCGTCAACACATCCACATAGATTCAAGTATTTTACCAGGCCTAGGTTTTACTAACTTAATACAAATAATTGTTCGATCCAAATCTTCATAAGATTGAAAATCCTCACTTACCGAATCAGTTCATACGTTTGCATAGCAAACGCTTAAAAAGAGCGTTTAATATGTCTTACCCATTTAGATAATTCCATAAATACAATCTATTATCTACTGTAATCCATGCTCTTTGTATTTCAGGAAAAAGTCCCATTTGTGTATAACACTCCGTTTCTAGGATTGATTAAGATAAAAATATTATTATAAAATTCTCTTTACTATTATATTGTTCGAAAATAGCATCTGGTATATTCATCACTGAAATACGTGAAAATGGCTTCCAAAAAAAATGCAAAGGCAAATTATAATCAGAAGAATATCCCTCTAAATAATTAAAAAGAATTTAAAAGTACTTCTCCGTCATCAAACGTGTTAAAATATCGCCAATTTCTGGATAATTTTCGTCTCTTGTTATGCACATATTAATTGCCGTACTAGCTCGATGAAGTGGCTCAAAAAGAGGATCAGTAGATGAATGAGACTGTATCCCGTGATTTTTATGGTTGAGAATAGCTTTATTCTCCATTTTAATGCCTTTTCAACGAAATTTTTATATTTTGGCAAAAAATGGACGTTGAAGTAATAGGTAATATGAAACGATACCGACATCATTTTTCTTAATATGAAAAAAAAACATATTAACAATGGACTTTAGTATTTTATTAGAAATTTTTGAAGGTATATTTGTCTTTAAATATAAGAAATTAATTTTATAGAATATCAAAAAGCTGGAGTTTTTCTTCGTTTGATTAGTCTTATAGGCTTTCTTTATCTTTTTACTTTTGCTTGGTCATTAAAAAAGCTTATATACGAAATATTTCTTGCTAAGGGACTTCAAGTAGTTTGTTTTTGTTTTATTTTTTTATTTTTAAGAAAATAAGTTAGAGAAATTTCAAACAAGGTCAGGTGCCTGGGCAATTATTACAGGTGCTTCAGAAGGAATTGGCCGTGAATTTTCGCTTCAGCTTTCTGAACGAGGGTTTAATGTTATTATAATTTCTAGGTCTAAAGATAAGCTTAAAGCTTTATCGCAAGAAATAGGTAAATATATATTTTTGTTAAATAAGTAGTCCTTATTTAAAGAAAATACCTATGCAACTAAAACAATTGTTCATACTATGGATTTTTCAAAGTTAAAGGATAAAGATTATGAAGCTTTGAACGAGATTATTCGGGATCTAGATATAAAGATTTTAGGTATATTATGAAAAAAATGATTTGGTACTTAAAAGAATTAGTAAATAATGTCGGGTTATCTCATCAAATGCCAACACCATTTTCATTAACTTCTTCTTGTGAAATTTCTGATATTATAACAATTAATTGTATAGCAACTCTTAGAGTGACAAAGCTTGTTATTCCCGGAATGATTAGAAGGTTAATTAAATGTGGATATTTTTCATATAACTTATTGGAAAATTAGAAAAAATGGGCTTATATTAACAATGGGATCATTCAGTGGAATTTTTCCTACGCCTCTTTTAAGTACATATTCAGGAAGCAAGGCTTTTTTAACAACATGGAGCCAAGCATTAGCAGAAGAATTAAAACCTGAAGGTATTACTGTTCAATTGCTGAATTCATATTTTGTTGTAGATTCTCTTATTTTCGGAAAAAACTATTTTAATTCATAATTTAGGTTTCATCAATGTCAAAAATTAAGAAACCATCTTTTTTTGTTCCTACACCCAAATTGTTTGTAAAAACAGCTCTTCAATCAGTTGGTTTACAAAGAGGAGCATCTACACCCTACACCACGACACCGTATCCTTCTCATTCTATTCTAAATTGGCTTTTAGAGAATGTGGTTTTCAAATTAAGTCGCTCATATTTTCTCAAGCATAACTTAAAAGTGCTTCAAAAGATTCGAAATAAAGCTTTGCAGAAACAATTTGCTAATAGCACATAAATATGTTTTTATTTACTCATATATATTATTGAAATATATTTCCATATTGATATAATTTTTGTTATGATTTTATGTATTTATATTAAAATTTATAATTATTTTAAATCTCAAAGCTTAACGTAAAAAATTAAAACTAAAATTTTCAAAAGATTTTAATATATATTTTTAAAAGGAAGTCTATAAGTCTTAGAAATAAATCTTTGATTCATTTTATATATATATAAATCATCTTTTTTATACAGATTTTCGAACATCATACTTTTAGTTTAAGATTTTTTTGAAAAACTTAATAAAAATAAGCTCTTACAAGTATGAAAAAAGGTGAACTGACTCAGTATGATCTTAGATACTATGATTCATATGCACATTATGGAATTCATGAAGAAATGTTAAAAGATGAGGTCCGAACTCTTTCTTACCGAGATGCTATTTATGAAAATAAACATTTATTTCAAGATAAAATTGTATTAGATATAGGATGTGGTACAGGGATTTTAAGCATGTTTGCAGCAAAAGCAGGAGCAAAACTTGTTATTGGTGTAAACAGAACATTTATTTATAAAAAATATATCTAATTACTTTTATACTAGATTGATATGTCAGATATTATTCATCAGGCAGAAGAAATTGTTAAAATCAATGGGTTATCAGATAAGATTCTTTTGATTAAAGGGAGGATGGAAGATATTACTCTTCCTGTTGATAAAGTAGATATTATTGTGTCAGAATGGATGGGATATTTCCTTCTTTATGAAAGTATGTTAGAAACAGTGATTATTGCGCGGGACGCATATTTGGTTCGTTTGATTTGTATTTTTATTCTTCTAAGAAAATATTAGAAGGAAGGTGGACTTATGTTTCCTAATAAGGCTACTATGTTTATTGCTGGAATTGAGGATGCAGAATATAAAGAGGAAAAGATTGGATGTAAATGATTTGAATTTTTGGGTCTTTTTATCTTATTATTGTTTTTAGTTTGGAATGATGTATATGGATTTAATTTTACACCTATTCAAAAACTCGCAATGAAAGAACCTTTGGTTGATACAGTAGAATTTCGTGCGGTTGTAACAGATCCTTACCGTCTTTTAACCCTGAATCTTTATAATGCTAAAAAAGAAGATCTATCTTTTACAAAAAATTGGGAATTAAAATCTCGGAGAAAAGATTATATCCATGCAATTATTGCATGGTTTGACATAGAATTCGAGGCGTGCTATAAACCTGTTAGGTTTAGTACTGGTCCACATGCTAAGTATTACTTTATTTTTTTATTTTTTAAATTAAATATATGATAGATATACTCATTGGTAAGTATTTAATTGTTTTTCTTTCTTAATATCTTATTTCACCTACAGGAAACAAACTGTTTTTTATCTCAATGATGTAATTTCTGTTAATGTAGTTTTAAATATACTTTTTCTTATTATTGATTTTCTATAGGAAGGTGAAATTATATATGGTACAATAACCAATGGTCCAAATCAAGAAAATCATCGTGATTTAGATATTACAATTGAATATAGATTTGATAAAAGTGATAAACCTATTAACGGAATATGTTCATATACAATGTTGGTAATTTAACACAACAAAACTCTTTTAACTTCAATTAGGTGTTAAACAATCCTTAAATGAAAATCTTTCACCTATTATCTATTATACTATTTTGAAATACTTATTTTCTAAATATAAAAAAAGGATTTTTTTTGTCTTAAATAAAATCATTTATTTTCATAAATTTTGATTTTTAATTTTTAGATTCTTTATCAAAAAAAAAACTCAAAATTAAATATTCAAACCTATTGTTATTAAAATATAGAACTAACCTATCATAGAGAACGTTTTATTCATGTTTTTTAGGCTAGTTTTCCCACAAAAATTATTTTACCAAAATCTTATATCAAATATAAATATTATAATAGATTTGTTCAAATATTAAAAATATTATTTTTTACAATTCGTTCATTATTATTATTATTTGTTATAACAAAAACATCTTTTAAGATTTTTTTTAGTTTTTATAAAAACTTTACAACACGTTTTTGTTTTAGAGGAGTAGGTTCATAAGCAAGTTGTTTTTATTTTGTTATGTTTCTTTTATTTCTAAAAATATTGTTTTATGTTTTATATTGATTTTTTATATTTTTCGATATTCGTTATTATAATAGAACGTCAAAAAAATTTCTAATATCAAAGTTTTTGTTTAATCCTTTAATTATCCTATACTAAGTATATAATAATACATTCTTTTTCATTTTTCTTATATTATCTCTTAATTAGTTATGAAATTCTCCAAAAAGACAAAAGTTACTCGTTCTGCAATTTCAGATGTAGTTACAAGAGATTATACAATTCATTTGCACAAAAGGGTCTTTATATTCTTGTTTTTCTTTTTTTCTGGATACTTATACTTTAAGGTTTTTGGATGCTCATTTAAGAAGCGTGCTCCATCTGCAATTAAGGCTATTCGCAAGTTTGCATACCTTCATATGGTTGATGACTTTATATCAAAATAATTTTTTACTTATTTGTTTTCAGGGTACAAAGGACGTTCGTATTGACCCGCAACTTAATAAAGAATTGTTTAAGAATGGTATTAAGTCTGTTCCGCACCGTATGCGTCTTCGGTTATCAAGAAAACGTAATGATGAAGAAAGTATGTCTGTACAATATATAAATACACTTCTTATTTTCTATAGATGCAAAAGAAAAACTATATACTTATGTTCAATTCGTAAGTGTTTCTGGTGGTGCTAAAGGTCTTCAAACAACAGGTTTATATTTTTTTCTTTTTTTCATTAGTTAACAATGTAGTGGTTGAGGAAGCTGTATAATTATTATTATTATTCTTACTTTAGAAATATATAAAGATACAAATATTGATTTTGTTTTATATATATTTGTTATTTTTCTTTTCATTATTCTATTTTTCATTTTATCTTTCTTTTTGCCCCATATTTCTTTACATCGCCGTCATCGCTTTATTGCACTTATTTTAACCTTTAAAAAATGGTTTGCAGGCCTAGTAGAGCTTTATTTTACATTGGATTGACAGGTTTACTTGGATATGGAGCATATCACGTTTTCCGGCTTGGCATACCTTTTTCCAAAATGTTTGGATTGAAATGGGGTCTCACAGAACCTACATTTGTTGATAATAAAGAATGGATTGAGTTAACGGTAAGTTTTTACACTTTATGAAGCTCTATATTTCTTATTAATTGTTCTAATGTATTTAAGTTATCTAGAATTACAGATTTTAATCATAATTGCAAGATTTTTAGATTTGATTTGCCAACAAAAAATAGTGTTTCAGGACTTCAAGTAGCATCTGCATTACTTACACGAGTTGAGCTTCCATTACAACCTCCTGTTATTAGGGCGTATACGCCTGTTTCAGATGAAGATACAAAAGGAATTGCTTTTTATACGTATTATATTGTTTTTGCTAATGGGTATGTGTAGGGTATCTTGAGCTTCTTATTAAAAAATATGATAATGGACCTATGAGTTCTTATATTCATGGAATGAAAATTAACGACAAGTTGTTATTTAAAGGACCAGTTCCTAAATATTTGTGGAGTCAGAATATGCATGAGCATGTTATATTGATTGCAGGGGGTACTGGTATTACGCCTATGTGTAAGGAGTCCTTTTTTTTTATTTTTTGCTTTATATATATATATATATATATATGTTGTGTTTTTTTCCATTAAATTTGTTGACAAGAAAACTAGATCAGTTTATCCGTAAAATTTTTGGAAATAAGGAGGAAAAAACTCGTGTTACATTAATTACAGCTAATGAAAGACTTATTTTTATGTTATTGTCTGTTTAATATATTTTAGGTTTCTGAAAGAGATATACTATTATATAGTGAATTTGAACAATTAAGAAAAAAATATCCAGATAGGTTTAATGTAGTCTACGTTTTAGGTAGAAATATTTAAAGAAATTAAATATTTATTTGACATTTTCTAAAGATAATCCTCCTGAGGGTTGGAAAGGTGCATCAGGAAGAATTGATAAAGATCTTCTTAAAACCCACCTTCCAGATCCTTTATCAAGAAATATTAAAATTTTTGTCTGTGGGCCTCCTGGGTTTTATAAGGTATATTCTTTTACTTTTTATGCGATAGTATTTTACTTTTTTAAAAAAGGTTATTAGTGGAATGAAATTGTCTTCAACTGACCAGGGGGAACTAGAGGGATATCTTAAAGAGGTATGTTTTGTTAGAATACGTCTTTTAGGACCAATTAACCTATTTATATAGCTTGGATATACTAAAGAACAAGTAAAACAATTAGTGTTGAAACATATGTTAATTTTTATGGTAGGTTTTTAAATTTTAAAAAGAAATATAGTATATTCCATTTATGCTATTTTCTAAACAATATGAATATTGGTTTATTAAGCAGGTCATAATGTTTCTATTTCAAAATCCATACTTTTTAGTAAACATTATTTTACTATTTAATTTATGACCATGAAAAGTGATCCATACATTGTCTGTTTGTTATGCTTTCCAAATACGTTTAATTCCTTCTATGAAAATAATAAGTTTTATCATAATGAATACTTTGCTTACCTGTAATTCCAACGTCATTTGTTTCGAATTCATAAAGCCCAGCAAAAACAAGGCATGTTGCCCCTCGTAGCACCCATCTCATAAATGTAGAAAAAGATCCATATTCTCCTATATTTATTTTTTAATCATTTACAAAAAATATACAAAACTTTACGCTTAGGAAAATAATCTGTAATACATGTATCAAACCTAAGATTAATTAAAAAAGAAATTCATGAATATAATTTTACCCAATATGAGAATGAACAATAAGTGCTAGTGAAAGTCCTGCATCAAGAATGAGATTTGTACTTGAACCTACAAAAGGTGCCATAACTAATGGCACCAAAGATAAAGAAATAAGTCGTTCAAATGTCCAGTGATAGCTTCCATGCATAGGAGACGGTGTAGGTACAGGTGAAGGATCTATTATTATGATTTCTTCACAACAAAACAATAAAAATATAAGTACCATTTACTGAACCAATAACGATTTCTATATAACCATGTCAAAATAACACATTTAAAAGAAACAAAACCTACGAGGAGGTGCTGGACCAAGTCCTTGTCTTATAAAAGATGTTTTAAAGCATGTAGGGTGCTCTTGAAAACAAATTATTAACAAATTGTATATTTTACAAAAAAGCGACTTTACTGCTATGAAATTTTGCCGTTCCAAAGAGAATAGATGTAAAAGAAGGAATATTTTTTAAATTTCTTAAAGTAATCAAGTTTCTTTGCACCATTTAATCTATTTTTTAATGTTTTTGAATTTTTAAATATTCGTTAATCAGTTTTCAACGAAAAATATTTCTAACATACGTCAAAAGTGTATAATCAATTATTTAAGCTAATTTAACAATATTTTTGAATATATAGATTATTTTAATAATTTTAATAAGTATTATTAGTTTTTTATTCATTTTTTACTAATAAAAATAGAAAAATTGCACAAAAAAATGAAATTTCAAACTGGATTTTTGAAACATGTATTAAAGAGATGTTTTCATAACAAATGTCTTTCAGTGTATCCTAAAAATGCAATTCCCTTTAGAAAATATGCATCAGTTTCTGATTTTCTTTTAAAAACAGAAACTACAACTCTTCAGAATGGATTTACAGGTTTTTTAATATTTGATAATATAAAACACTATTTGTTGACAACAGATAGTTGCATCTGAAAGCTTTCCACATTCACAAACTGCAACAGTTGGCGTATGGATTGATTCTGGTTCTAGATCGGAATCTGCAGAAAGTAATGGTGTTGCACACTTTCTTGAACATTTAGCCTTTAAAGGTACCAAATCTCGTACACAACAAGAACTTGAATTAGAAATTGAGAATATGGGAGCACATTTAAATGCGTATACTAGCAGGGAACAGACGGTATACTATGCTAAATCTTTTCGAGATGATGTTCCTAAAGTGGTTGATATTCTTGCTGATATTTTGCAAAATTCAAAATTTGAAGCATCTGCTATTGATAGAGAACGTGATGTGATACTTAGAGAGCAAGAGGAAGTTGACAAGCAAATAGAAGAAGTTGTTTTTGATCATTTGCATGCAACTGCTTATCAAGGTTTTATTTGCTATATATTTAATATTATAGCTTATTTAATTTAGGACATCCATTAGGATGTACTATTCTTGGACCAAAAGAAAACATTCTTTCAATGAAACATGAACATCTTATCTCATATATAAATGAAAATTATACAGCTGATCGTATGGTTCTAGTTGGAGCAGGTGGAGTTTCACATGAACAACTTGTAGAACTAGCAGAAAAGTATTTTTCTAATCTTCCGACTTCTCCGAATCCTGTTAATATTGGTTCATCTCGAGGTGCTGCTCCTAAATTTGTAGGGTCAGAGGTGCGAATTCGAGATGATACTTCACCAACAGCAAATATTGCTATTGCTGTTGAAGGAGTCTCATGGAAGCACCCTGATTATTGGATAATGTTAGTAATGCAAGCGATTGTGGGTAAGTTTATTTATAAAATTTTAATCATTTGTTTATAATATTAGGTAATTGGGATCGCACATTAGGATCGGCTTCCCATCTTAGTAGTAAATTAAGTGGTGTTGTTTCAAAATATAGTCTTGCAAATAGGTAGACTTTAAAATAAGGGAATGTATTATAAAAACTAAAAAAGATAGTTTTATGTCTTTTTCAACAAGTTATTCAGATACAGGACTTTGGGTAGGTTATATGATTAATAATTTACACTATTTTGATTTTATAGGGCATTTATCTTGTTTCTGAGAATCTAACATCTTTGGATGATTTAAGTAAGAATTTTAAAATTAATATTCTTGAATTAATATTTCTAATAGTTCATTTTACATTAAAAGCAAGACTATTTATTATTATACGTATATATTGTTTAACATGAATAGGAATGGAGCCGTTTAAGTCTTTCTGTTACAAAACCAGAAGTCGAAAGAGCAAAAGCACAGCTAAAAGCAAGTTTGCTTCTGGGATTAGATGGGACTACAGCTGTTGCAGAGGATATTGGACGGCAGATTGTTACATGTGGCAGGCGCATGACACCATATGAAGTAGATAAACATATTTCAAAAATTACAGAAAAAGATGTTCAAAGAGTAGCACAAAGCAAACTTTGGGATGCAGATATCGCTATTAGTGCAGTCGGATCTATCGAAGGGTTGCTTGATTATAATCGTATGCTTCTTTTCTTTCTATGCAATTACTTATTATTTATAGGCATTTGCGCAAACATGTTTGTGAATCCTTATATAACAATATCCTATTAACTCTTACAGGTCACTTAATAGATGGTGAGTATAATAAACTGCAATGCAGATAAATTATTGTATTATACATGGTACTAAGATTTTATAAAAATAATTAATGTTTATATTTAATAAATAAATAAATTATATCTCAATTTCGTCTATAATTTCATCTGTGTTTACATTATCAAAATCATCATAGATTGTATCTGTAGGTAATCGTGTATATTTCTCAATTGGTGTAAATATTGATCCCACTTTCTCAATCCATTTTTTCCTTCGTTGCATTAATGCATGAATATGATTACTTAGTCCTATTTTTCCGGAGCCACTATCAGTTGAATTGGCATTCCCTATAGTTTTTTTCTTTTTTGCTTCAATACTTTTAAACCTTCTTAAAAAAGCTTGTTCAAGTTGTTTATTAAGATCGTTTAAAATAACAGAATATTCTTGATACGCAAGATGCTCTTTTATTAATTTAATTAATTTATTTTTTCTTGCTGAATTGATAGCGCATTGTCGTCTTAGCTGAGACTGTAGAGATCGTAAATTTGATGATATTTCATCATCTTCTCGATTATTCCAATCGATCTATATAAAAGTAAAATACAATATTTACATTAAAAATCAAAATATACCTCTTTTTCACCCAAAATACCTATATATCTAAGCTCTCTTTTTAATCTTTCTTCAAGGGTATGATAATCAGCTTTAATAATGGGAATCTTGCTTCCAGAATTGGATAAATCTGAATCCTTTTCATTATCATCTGTTTTCTGTTCATCATCTGAAACATTTTCTTCCTTTAATATTGCGCACAAAAGCCGCTCTAACAACGGCCCACATGATATTTCCTCTGTATATAAATGTTCATCTGTTAATTGACTAGGTGATCCATAAGGAACAGAAGAAATAGCATTAAACCCAGAAGAGGCTATATTAGATGGGTCTTCCGAGCTCCATACATTTTCAGAAAATATACCCAAAGGAGGAATCATGTATGTCGTCAACTCATCTCCCTATATGATCGTAAGCATATTTATTTATAGAACAGTAATATACTTTTTCTTTCAAAAAGGCTATATCTTCTTCAGAAAAAGGCCGATAAAAGGGTTCCAAGTATGCATAATACGTAGAAATAGATACTTGAATAGGTGCTTTGATTTTAGAAAAATCTTCATTAACAGGATCTCCAGGAAGCTTATCGGAAAGATCAACAGTAGGAAAATAAGAAACCCCTAAACGCTGTTTTAATTCCTCAGGATCTGAAATATGTAAAATATCATCATAAATATTTTTTTTTTCTGAAAAAGGTACTTCAGGTAATCCCTGCAGCTCCGTAGATTCATTGATCTCTTTAAGGGATTCACAATAAGTTTCACTTAACACTACGTTTGTTAAATATGTTAAAAATATTAAATCAAAAACTAACTAAATTTTTCCTTAGAGTCATCCTTTGTTTGAATTGGTTCACTTGGAAGTTGAGATCTTCGGGATACTATATTGTCATTTACATTTATTTTTCCCACTTTTTTCACGGCTTCTTCTGATTTGTCCATCGATACGCTAGTATCCAAGTCCTTTGAGAGCCATTCTTTATATTTAACTTGAATATCTCGCAATTCTTCTTCCAAAATTTCCTGTTTCTTCTGAATCTTTGCAAAAACATCCTTCATATCTTTTTTTAATTCTAATAATCGGGAAATACTCGGAATACCATGCTCCGTACTCTCTTCAGATATCCCATTTCCCGGAAGATGCATACTAAGCAAGCCACATTCTGTTTTCATTTCTTCATAAATCAATTCATTTCCATCTAGCTGTCCCATACTATCTGTCTTAAAAATACAATAAATTCTAGCAGTCTAACAATAATTTCCTATGCCTGCATTAAGACAATCTTTTTTTGTCTTTGTAAAAGTGTTTTTATTATATTTTTTAAACTAGAAGATGCGTTTTTCACTAAACGTAAACCAAAAAAAGGACCAATTCAAATAAAAATGCATAAATATACTGCTTTTTTCTTTAAAATACAATAATCAATTCCAGAAAATAGCATATCTAGAATCATGTTAGTTACCTTTCATAATCCTCCAATTTCTAGAGAAATCACGTATTTCACTCGGAAAAAAAAGGAAATCTTATTAAAACCCTTTTAAAGTATAAAATCCCTTTAGATTTCCCAGAATTCTTTGTCAAATACCCACTTTTTCTGATTTGTTATTTTTTTGATGTTTTTGGTAAATCTCGACTACGAATTCTGCGTTATGTTTTAAAATATATATAACGCATATAACTCGAGTATCCAATACTGCCTTTTTCCTTTTATATTCTTCTTTGTCCTCGCGTATATACATTTAATTCCATATATATGCGCTTAAATTCATATGTATGTACCTGTTTTCTTGCTTTATACTGATATTCTTGTTATATATTCATACTCTATCTTTACCTCTATTCTATCTCTTTTTGCTGTTGTTTTCCCTTGTATTGTATTTATCTGCAATATTTGCCATTATATGTGTATTATATGCGTTATATATGCCGTATATACATTGTTTCTGCATGTCCGAAGAACCTGCTGGTTCGGGTATCTATTCATTGCACACATCACCGCCTTCCCGCTTACATGCTGAACAATATTTAAAGGCATTTGGCTGGAAAGGTTATGGTCATGGATTACGTGCTAACAGCCTTGCAGTGCCGCTTCAGTTGCCGCCTGCAAGCAAACAGGGCGTATACACATATATTTATTATATCTGCAACTCATAATAAAAGCTAGGTAGTCAAGTAGAAGCCTGGTGGACACGTCTGCTTGATACACGTCTTGCATCTCTGGAGGTGGGAACTCAGCCAGAAAAAACAGCAACAGGCACATCACAGGGACTTTATGCACGTTTTGTCCGTGCAAACACAAAGTCAAGGCGAGATAGTGCTTCTAAGCGGAAAAAAAGGGTAGTCAGAGGCGCAATAGAGCGTCCTATGTATGAATGTTCTCTGCAACGATGAATCTATGTTTGTATTGAGCATAGATCGATATTTAGCGATTACATGTACTACATTGTTTGTGATATATGCATATCATGCGTTGTACGCATTATATATGCATTGTATATGTGCAGTGTATGCATTTTATGGAATATATTGTAGTGTATATACATTGTATATGCACTACATAGCGTATGTATAGCGTGCTTTGTATGTATTGTATATGTTATATATGCGTTATATACATTGTATACATTATATACACTGCCTATCAGTGCTTTATGTCTCTATTATACATGAGTTTTGTATAGCATACACACTCTGCTATGTTATAAATGTTGCATGCAGATTATATATATGGTATATATGTTGTAACTCAAATTGGGTTACATGTGCTGTTAAGAGTGTGGTATATATAATAGCGTGTGTAGTGTATATAATATATATAATGTGCATATAACATATATAACATATATAACATGTATGTAATGCATATAGCATTTATAATGCATATATATTGTATAGATAAGTTGTATATACTATAGATCAGCACAGATGTAACGCATGTAATATATGTATAATATGTATTACGATGTATGCATGCATAATATAGATATATTGCAATGGTACATGTATTTTGCACATAACATATTATATATGTAAACATTTATATGTCTGCAGCACAGTGTCTGTATGTCTAGACTTGTTTAAACATATATAAGTACATACACTGCATGTACTGCATAGAGTGAAACCATGTTATATGTATACTGTATGCATTAATATATACTATATATACTATATATACTATATATACTACATATCAACTATATACACATTATGTATACACTATGTACGTTATATGAGCACTATATGCTAACTGTATGCACTTTCTTTGCATTTCCATTTTACATCTATCTTTATGTTTGTATATGTTTTATCAAATATACTATTGTTAATATTAATAATATTATAACGTTAATAATATTAGCAATATTAATAGTGTTAACATTATAACATTAACATGACAACATTAGCAATATTAAGGTTAATGTAATAATATTTGTAATATTAAAATTATATTCAATATTAATTAGTGTTAATAACATTATTGATGTTACTAATGATACTAATATTACATTAATATTGGCATTATATTAGCATTGCATTGCTATTACAAACACTGCCTAATACTATTATTTAACTATACACTGCTAATTGACAGTATTATGTATCTTTAGTATTGTCTGCCGCTCGCAATGCTTCGAGACGTGCACAATTACGACGTACAAGCAGACGTTCAATATTGCGTTTTTCTGCATCAGTTAACGCTGCCCAATTATCAATGCGTGCAAGTGTTCCATCACTATTAACAATAACCGGTCCAAGCTGATCAAGGCGCAGTGTTGCCTGTGGAACACCAGTAGTAGCTGAAGGATTGGAAGGGACAGCAGGTAGCATTAAAGGCGTTTGTGCATCATTAGAAGCAGTAGACACGGCGGCATTAGTAGTATTTGATTCGTTGGTGCCATTGGAGCAGTTCATTGAAAATTTCCAGGAGTTTCTAGGGGTTTTAAAGCACAGATCAGTAGAAAACACTACAAAAAAACAGCGTCCCTAAACATGGTAAAACAAAGCAGAAAAGACAGAAACAGGGTAAAATACGATGAAATGTAGTAAAATGCAATGAAATAAAGTGAGATCTCGCAAAAAAAAACGAAGCAAAATGTAGTAAAACACAGTAAACACGGTAAAATATGGTAAATACGGTAAATTGTAGTAAAAGACCAGTAGATATTATTAAGATATTGCTAAAATGTTGCTAAGATACTGATAAGAGGATGTAAAGAGAGACAATGTACGATGAACCGGTTGGATGGGCGGAAAAGCGGACAGACGTGTGTTTGTCAGGAGGAGGCAACACTCGGCGGTGCCTGGAGGGTAATGGTGATAATTGCTAGATGCTTGCTAAATACAGATAGATACCCATTGAATATTTGCCAAGCATCTACAATATATCCTTAAAATATAGCCTAACGCTTTTAAACATTATTAAACGTTATTAAGTGCTATTAAACACTGTTAAATACAATTAAATACTCTTAAGTGTCTCTTAAATATAATCAAGCAATCTTAAATACTGTTAAGCACAACATAATACTTGGAAAGTCCACATAAGTATTCATTAGTGGCTAGTATAGGTGTGCAAAGTGGATTAAGTGGCAAAAGTAGTACAGGTTAAATAAAAGCTGCATAAGAGTCTGTATAAAGTATATTGGGGGAGTATAATGCAAAGTATGGACAAGGATGTGCAGAAGGAGGCACTGGCAAAGGCACCACCATCCCCTTCATCAGACCCGCCACCATATGAGTCAGTAGCGGTATTATCAACGCCAGTGCATGAACAACTTCAGGGTAAACGTATAATACTTGCATCCTCATCACCGAGGCGCAGGCGGTTAATTGAGCAAATGGTATGGGTAAGGCAGGCATGGCCTAATTTTGTGTCAGTTGCAGGTTAGATGTGTTTTATTGGGATTTATTCTGTGTTTTGTGTACTTTATTATGTTTCAATGTGATGCAGTTCGTTGCAATATGGTATAGCATGGTGTTGTGTGTTATAATGTGCTATGCAATATATTGCAATAAGGGTTTGTTTGAGTTTTTATTTGAAACTATTTTATAAATACATATGAACAATGCAATATAATTTTTTTTGCAAAATAATGCAAAATATTTTGAAAAACAATATAAAATGTATTGATTTACTGCATCTTAGTTTTGTTTTAGGTATTTTTGCGTTCTGACTTTATTATACAGGGTTTTTGCAATGTTGAAGTACAGTTACCTGACTTGGAAGAACCAGTGAATCCATCTGATCGTATACCCTGGGAGTTTTGTGTGGATATGGCCAGCCGTAAGGCACTGCGTGTTTATGAATCACAGGTACAGTGCAAACAATGTTATTTAGGCTGCGTCTTACCTGTATAAAAGGTAAATACGTCTCCACCGCCTGCATTGGTAGTAGCCGCAGATACCGTGGTATTATCAGGTGCTTTGATTCTTGGGAAGCCTCGATCACAGTCAGAACAGTTGGTAACACTACGGCGGCTGCGTGATAGCAAGCGCCCACATAAGGTTTTTACAGGTGTTGCAGTAATCGTGCCTTTACGGGTGCCAATTCATCCAGGATACAATCTTCGTACACATGTAGAGGAGTCAGAAGTGACGTTTGATGCATCTGTGTCAGATGAATTTCTTGAAGCGTATGTTCGTTGTGGTGAGGGTATAGACAAAGCAGGTGCGTTTTTAGAATTGTGTTAAATTTGAATTATATATGGTTTTTAAAGTTTATTGAGTTGTTTTGTATTATTGATATATATCTTTTTTACTTATAAGCTTTTTATACCTACTTCTTATTTTTTACTTTTCATACTAACTATATTTTTATAGGTGGTTATGGTATTCAAGGATATGGTGCATTACTTGTTGAATCGATAAGCGGTGATTATACTAATATCATTGTAGTACCAACATATATTATTTTTATTAATATGTTTTAGGGCCTTCCAGTGCGTTCTACTTTTAAGCTAATTGAAAAGACACTAAACGAAGACTTATATGATAATCTTCCAGACCATATGATCTAGCTTTGGAATTAATAATTTACCATTCAAGATTATTATAGATTTAATAACCATAGGAGAAAATATATCTCAGGCTGCTATTGGTTATTTATTAAGTCTTGCTTTTGATTTATAGCTAAAAAATGTCTACTGTTTGCATAAAGTTTATTTCTGACTATATACATAATCTGAAATAATATATATTGATAATTAAATGGATGTATTATTAAGTATTAGAAAATATCTATTAAATTCCCATAAAAACATAGACTATATACTTTATAAATGTTGTTGAATAAAAAATCTGTATAATTTAATTTATGTTTCATTGTAATAATGAACCATTTATTAAAACTATTTACTAGAATTATAAAAGAAGAGAATGTATTTATTCATATGATGCTTCTAGTTTCGTAAACATGTTATATACGTCTTTGGGTTGCATAATTTCTTGTTTTTTACCATCCCTAGATCTAACAGAAACAGTTTTTGTTTTCAGTTCTTTATCACCGATAATAATTATAAAATTATATGCTTTTACCCATGCCTCTCTAATCATCTTGGCAAGTGTTCTTTGACTTAAATCTAAATCGACGTAAAATATCCTTTTATGAATTGTTTGAAGAACTTTTGAATTATTTTCATATCCAGATATTTGATAATAGACATCATTTGCATATTCTATGATATTTTTCCCACCAATTGGAATAATGATTGCTTGACGAGGACTTAGCCAAAAAGGTATTTGTCCTTCAGTATATTCTAACAATAATGCCATCATTCTTTCTATAGACCCAAAAATAGCTCTATGTATAATTACTGGTGTTTTCATGACAGAAGCACCTTTAGATGTATCTTTTAAGTCATTTTCAACAGGTGATCTATATTTAAGTTGAAATCTTAAAGGAAGCTGAAAATCTAGTTGAATAGTAGCCATTTGATATTTTTTGCCATTTTTATCTGTTACTAAAAGGTCAATTTTGGGCCCATAAAATGCCCCATCTTTTTCATTATAAAACCATTGTTGTTTTTTAGCATTTAAAGCATGCTTTAATATTTCTTCAGCTTTTTCCCAATCTTCAAGCGTACCAACAAATTTAGAAGGTCTAGTTGATAAAGAATACTCGTATGAAGGGAACTTAAGAACTGAATATGTTGTTTTAATAATATCTAAAATTGAAGATATTTCATCAAAAATTTGTGATTGTCGACAAAAAATATGCGCATCATCTTGATGAAACTGACGAAGTCTTGTTAACCCACTTAATGATCCAGATGGTTCATTGCTATAATTATGTTAGTTAAATCTCAAAATGTTGTATTTATTTAGACCGATGTAGTGTTCCAAAGTCTGTATAACGAATTGGCAAATCCCTATATGATCTTTCTTTAGATGAATAAATAAGACAATGACCAGGACAGTTCATTGGTTTTAATCCATATGTTTCATCTTGAAAATAATTTCCAATTTCTTTTTTGTTGTTTTTTGCTGTATTTTGGCCAATTACTTCAAACATTTCATTTTTATAATTTTCCCAATGGCCACTTTTTTTCCAAAGTGATTTTTTATAAATCATAGGACTTCTTACTTCCTGATATCCATAAATTTTACATTGAATCCTCATGAATTCCACTAGTTTGTTGTATATTCGAGTACCATAGGGTAACATAAAAATAGATCCAGGAGATACATCTGATGTCATTAGAAGGTCTTCAAGCCCCTTAACTTTCTGAAGACCAGATAGTCTTCCAGCATTTAGATTTTTACTCAGTGTCATTAGCCATCTTTTTTCAATTTTATCGATCCAATGACGTTTTGATCTATAAACATGTAAGTTAATGTTTAAACATAAATCATTTAAATTAATTCGATTATAACACAATATTTCAGCTCTTAAGAGATTTATTTTGTTCATTTTTACAAAGATAATACTAAGTCATTAAAACTGCGGTAAAACATATTCATTTAAAACTCGCTGAAATTCGAAAAAATTCTGTTTAAAAAAAATGAGTTCATATCCTACTAAATCGTCTAAATTGAGCTTCAAAGGAGAAAAAAAGTTTTTTTTGAATATCTTGTGTAATTAACTAGTTAATCTCTTTTAGAAAACGAAAAAAGAGGTCTTCTGCGACGACCGGTGAAATAGTCACCGAAACTACAAATGAAATAGAAAATGTTGATGATGAAGAAACAAGTTGGATACGTTTGACTTCGTTAGAAGATATCAATGGACCTCTATTTCTGACGTAAGATTACCCGAAATTAAAAATAAACTTATTCGTAATTAGATTTCCATCTTCTCCTCGTAAGTTTTAATTGAAACTAAATAAATATATTTATATTTTTGCACTAGCTATAGCACTTTCATGTGATGCCTCTGGAAAAGTTTTTGGAATGCCTCTGGATACTTCAGATAACTTAAATACTGTTGAACCAGATGATGTTCGTCAAGTGTGGGTGGCTACTACCATTTCAGATACAGGAAAATATAGTTTTAAATCATCCACTGGCAAATATTTATCCTGTGACAAATATGGCTTTCTTTCTGCAAAACAGGATGCACTTGGTTATGTTGAACAATTTGAATGTTATCTTAGAGAAGACGGTCTTGCGATTCAAAGTGTTTATGAAAAATTTCTTAGTGTCCGTGAATTAGAAGAGGGTATAGAGATTCGAGGCGATGCTGAAACTATTGGTTTTTGTGAATGTTTCCGTGCAAAAATACAAGGATGTCGTAAAAAGCGAAAAATTGAAACAAAAGAAATTGTTGTAAATAAAATCCGAAGCAAAGAACTTGAATCAATGTGAGTTATATTGTTAATTTTATGTAAAAAAACCAAATATAAATAGGGCTGGACGGAAATTAACTCAAGAAGAAATTGCACAGTTAAAAGCTGCTTTTAAAGAAGTATGTTTGCATCATTGAATGAACTGTTTTTAAGTAATATAATTAGGGTACTTTAAATGAGGCATTACTTGATGTATATATCAAAAAATGTATAATATTGAATTTAACGAAATCCTAGATTCGAGTTAAACATGGACGTGATAAATTTGCGTATTATTAATTATTATCGATGTATATAATCTATTTTTCCAAAACTTTTGAGTTCAGTTTCCACTTCTTTAATTGACTTCTTTGTTTCTGTACAAATCTCATCCATATTATGTGTACCGTCTAAATATCTAGCAAAATTAAATAATGTTTTCATAATTTAAATTATTATATACTTCAATAATGATTCATTTGTATTATCAGAGCTATTATTTTCTGTTAAAAATGGGTATCTGTGAATCCTATATAAAAATCCCTTTATAATTCCGAAAGATATAAAACGACGTATGTCAATTCCTCTCAATGATAGTCTATTTTCAATTATCCAGTTTTTCAATGTAATTCTTTGTCGCAAAGAGCAGTATAAATGAAAAATAAATGCAAAAGATAAAGGAACGTCATGCCCTACAGACATATTTTAGCAAATAAACCATAATGTGCAAAAGACTACGTGTAGAAATATATGCAAGACATTCTTCACGAAGTGCCAAGTCTTCAACTAACATATTAATATCTGGTGTTGGTGCATACATGTTACTAAATTGGAAAATATCCACGATGATTAAACATCCATAATATCTAACATAATTATTCGAAGTAAAAAGAAAAAAAATATTTACAAAAGATGTTCCATACATCGACAAATAAATGTATAATCAACATTTGCTAGTTCAGTAATCCTTTTAACTGAATTAATGCCATCAATAAATGGAACAACCTAAAAGTAGTAAGTTTAAGTAAATGTAGAATAACTATATAACCTTCCGGACTGTAAGATCCCAGTTAACATTCATTAACAAATCCAGTTGAACTGTCAATATAGGAACTTGATGCGGGAGTACTTTTGGGGGATTCGAAAATGTTGGAAACAATTTGATATTAATCGTATTTGATTCATCTTTCTTATTATTATTTCCTTTTTAATGAATTATAACATACCAATAGATATCATGCATTCGCAGTAGTTATTTAGATCCTCCATGATCTGCTCAATAATATTATAAATAATCATCTTTGTTTTATCTTTGGATATAAAATTCCCTTGTTCCTATATTTCTGATCAGTTTCACATTCTTCAACCATTCATTTCATACTTCTAATGATCTAAATACTTTTGCTAACCGCCTCACTACAGGTATATAACATGAGCTGTCATCCTCTTCTCGAAATACAAGTGCACAATTAAAAATCAGTGCATTTCTTTCATATGTGCCATCTACAATACATACAGGATGTCCTAAAATCCTATATCCATTGGTACAAATTGCTACTACGCGATCACAAAGCTTTCGTTTAGGGATAATATATTCTGATATAGGTTCAAATTCAAATAATGGGCGTTTATTCGCTTCTCCTTCTTCTAATGTCACTGCATTAGGCGGTACTTGATGGACAATTTGTGGCCCTTGAATTGGATGAAATTCTGCAAAAAAAATTGCTAAAATTCTAACTGGAAATGTTTCATATTCCTTTTACATATATTTTATTACTATTCATATAAACATTGGCTTTATATATACCTTATCTTGTTCATATCCTTCTACAAGTTCTTTTTTATCCATTGTTGTGTCAATCTAACATTTTAAATTAAAAAAAAGTATCTATAGGTTTTAAAAACTTTTAGTTTGTATACTTCTATTAAAAAATTTTAAAATACTTTATGTTTTTAAGAAAATCACTAAATTTTCTCTTTTAATTTTGAACTTAAGATATTCATCGTTTAATGTAGTAAAAACGTATTAAATTAATATATTTTTTATATAAATAATAAATATTATATTAATATTTTTTTATCTTTAAAGTTATATTTTTCTAAATATATATACTATTGTTTAATAATTATATATATCATTGTTTTGATATATGGTTTTTCGAGACTATGCATCGATCTTATTGTATTTGTCTATTATATCTCTTGTATATCTTTATTTATGAATGGAACAACCTGAATCTTCTGTTTTATTTGAAAATGATTCTTTAAACGAGTTAAATGAAGTTATAAAGGATGATAAATTGCCAGATATTTTATATAACTTACTGTATCCATCGGTAACTGATATGTTCTTAAACATAAGAGAGGTTTATAATACAGAAAAAACATTATCAGAGAAATTAGATTCTTTAATCCAAAGTAATTTTTGTTTTTGTTTTTAATAATGCTTAGTTTTTTTAGAATTACAGGCATGTATCCATCTTGTTAATCCAGAAATTCTTGAAGAGATTCTTAATGATTCTATTGATCTTAAGAAAAGAATGAATTTAATTTATAAAACACTTAAAGAAGCTCAATTGAGAATGGAGAAATGTTATTTTATTTTAAATAAATATCAACAGTGATTTTTTATTTTATATTTTTATCAATTTAAAACAATTTTTGAATATTAAAATATTCTCTTATTATGTAATATCTAGTTTTTTTTTTTGTTTTTAAAGATATAATTTTAATACAAGATCATATATTTTTCCAAAAATGATTTATAGTTTTTCAAAATCTTGTTACAAATAAATTTAAATGTACTTTATTGTATAATTTTGAATTTTTCTTAATAAAACAAATATTAATAAAATATTTATAGAATAAATTATTTTTGGTTTTTAGAAATTTCATAAAAATCCTAATTATATTATTAACTTTCTTTTTATCTGTTTAAAAAATTATAATTATTTTTATATAAAGTAAACAAAACAATTATAGTCACAAAAAACATTTTTTATATGAAGGAAAATCACATATGTTCAGAAAAGATACATGTATATATTTTAATAATAAAAGTAGATAATATGATTATTTATTTACATTATTATAATATATCAATTAGAAAGGCTAACATAAATGGTATGCTTTTTTCTATATTTAATTCATTATTTTACATTTTTAATTTCGAAATATGACATTATAAAGTTTTACTTTAGCTATACGATTTTATAGATATCTTTAAAAAAAAAAAAAAACAAAAAATAGTTTATATAAAAAAAAATTGATTTATAAGATTTATGGGTTATTTTATTTTTATAAAATTTAATATTTAGTATTTTTCACAAAATACATAAATTTTTGAGATATATTTTTTTGAAATAATTAGTTGTACTTATTTAAAATGAGATATTTTTTTAATACATATAAAAAAAGGATACATAAATTAAATACCATAACTCATTCAATAAAGTTCCAAATTCAAAAAAAAAAAGAAATTTATTATTTATTAGATTATTAAATCACTGTATATTAACTAAAATATAAATTTTCTGATTTAAATACATATGGTCTAAATTGCAAAAAATATGAATTATTTTTAAAATTTGAACCTTACATAGATATACAGATTCTTATTTAATAAAATATTTATACATAAAAAAAGTTACTATAGACAAAAGAATAATAGAAAGATAGATGCACCAATACTTTTAGATTTATATTTATAATTTTTTATTTATATTAAATAGTTTTCATTAAAATAAAATGTATTGAATTTTTTAAACTTGATCTATAAGATCTCAACGTAATTATAGAATTCAATATTTTAAAAAAGTTAAAAAGGATTGAAAAGTATCTGAAACATTAGAAAATATTAAAAAATATCCTTTTTTAAATGAATAAATGTCATTTTTATAATTATTTAATTTTTTCATTTTAAAAATTAAATAAATGTCATTTTTAGATGCTCTTGCAAGTACAGGAATTTTTAAGTTTTTTATACTTTTTTATTAAAATATATAATTAACTTTTATATTTAGTGAAGAATGGACTGATTGGAAATCTGTCTTTGAAAACCGTTTAAAAAAGGTTAGTTGAAATAAATATTTAAAATATGGTTAATTAATATTCAGAATCTATGGTTATTTGAGCCATCAAAATCATTTTCAGAAACTCAAAATGGCATAGAAATAGAAGATGGAATTCCTTCAAGTGTTTCTGAATCAGAAAAGGCTTTATTTTACAGAATTATTAATGTTTTACTTTCTAATTTCTCATCACATCCTCCACATACTGTACAACGTTTAGCAGAGCTTCTTTTAACACCTAAATTACACTACAATTCTTTATCAAAATATCTAAGAGCAGTAGAAAAAACAATCATGGTATTTTTTTTTTTTTAAATTTAGTTTTTAATTTTTTCAGGTAACATCAACAACTGTAAATTTTGAAGTATTTCAAACAAATTCCCAAAATCAAACGAGCTCTGAGGATCAAACAGTAGATCGTAGCGATTCTAGTGTGGCAAATCTGGCACCTATTTCATGGATACATAATGATCAAAATAATACAGATAACAAAATTTAAAAGATATTAAAAAAAAAAGGATATTCATACAAAAAATTATACTTTGAAAAATTAAACTACTTTACATTTACAATATCCTTTTTAGCACACCAAAATACTTTAATCTAAATCTATTACTATTTATAGGGCTATCGCTTTATATATTATTTATATGGTATACATTCTAATGTTCCATAAATTATAGTAAATATTATGTAGCTAAACTATACAATTAACCTATTCAATACTCTAACTATCTTGGGTTATTTTCTAAATATGATTTTTAAAACATGATAAATAAAACCCAAAAAGATTAAATTAATAGAAACAAATTCCCATTTTACCTGTTATATAGAATTTTATTAATAGTATGACAATAAACCTGAACAATTATTATCCCTTCTCTACATGTCCTTCTTTTTTCTTATGCTTTTTACGTTCCTTTTTCTCTTCTTTAAGCGAGGCATTACCATCACTTGACAAATGTGATCCATCTCCTTTTTTCTTATGTTTTCTTTTTTTTTCTTTTACAACTTCATTGATATTATTTTTAGAAGTATTTGTATCATTTACTTCTTCGACTATAGAGACAGTTTTTAAACTTTCTTTACTCTCTTCTAAATCTTTTTGTAAAGGAGGAGTCTTAATATGTGTTTCTACAGGATTTTCTTTTGTCAACAAAGCGTTTGAATTATTTTTAGATTCTGAAGAACGATACGCCGTCATTTCTTTATCATACTGTTCTCGTGCTTTTCTTGCTTCTTCTTCAAAGGGCTAACTGATAAGAAATAATTCACTATTAGTATGTTCATTACCTTTCTTTCATCATCATTAAGCTTAGACCATCTTTCAGCAATCTCACTAAGTATTTCTTTTTGCGTTGCACTTTCTCCTAGGCTATCCTTAACTGCTTGGCGTGTTTTTAATTGAAATGACAAATATGCACTCAACGGCCGCTTAGGTTGATTAGGATCACGAGCTTTACGTTTCTTAACTTCTGTTACATCTGCTTGAAGCTCTGGAGTAGACTCCTGAATCATTTGGATTTCTGATGAAGAAAATATAGAATTTTCTGTTGCAGATTGTTCAACTGCAACATGTTTAACTTTCTCTCCATTCAAAGGCAATGCATAAGGTAAAGAAAAATCCTGAAGTTCCCGTGCAGCCGCACTGCATGCTTCAGAAAGCAATCGAAAAGCAGATGCCAGCTTCAATTGTTTAGTATTAAAAATAAAATTTAATAAATAAGCTACCGCTGTTTGTTTTTTGTGCCAAGCATTAATATAAGATACTTCAGATTGTGTATCTTTAGAAGAGAACATTGAAAAAAGCAATAACTAGAGGGTATTCAAGCTATAAAAGATTATTAAGTTTAAAAAAACATTATTTTTGGCGTATTTTTAAGATTTTTTTTTTAAAAAAACACTATTATTAACTTACCTAAACTTTTAAGCAAGAATTATTCTTTTCAATTCAAATATTCTAACTTAATGAAAAAATAAAATATAAAATTTTTTCTAATAATCTGACGTCTGCATATCGCAAAAACCAAAACAGCAGGTTGCTATGCGACAAGATTATTGTAAATATTATATTTATTTTTAAAAAAAAAATACAAATGTATTGACAAAAAATATTATAATGTTCATTAGAATTTTCCTTAGTTATCTTTGCAATAAAAACTTTTTTATAATATAAAAAAATCATTGAAAACTGTCTTAAAATGAACCCAAAATTAAAAAAAGTATTATTTTGAATGCCTAGGAGATATAGGACTATAATTTGGAGAAGAAGGCGAATAAGTAGGTGAAGTTGGTGAATATCTTGGAGATGTTGGAGAGTACCGTGGTGATGTCGGTGAATACCGTGGTGAAGTAGGTGAATAAGCAGGTGAAGTTGGAGAATAGCTTGGTGAAGTTGGAGAATAAGCAGGTGAAGTTGGAGAAAACCTAGGGGATGTCGGAGAATAGCTCGGTGATGTTGGAGAATAACTTGGTGATGTTGGGGAATATGCTGGTGACGTTGGAGAATAAGCTGGTGATGTTGGAGAATAAGCTGGTGATGTTGGAGAATAAGCTGGTGACGTTGGAGAGTAAGCAGGTGAAGTCGGTGAATAGATTGGTGATGTCGGACTGTAACTCGGTGAAGTTGGAGAATAACTTGGTGAAGTTGGAGAATAAGCAGGAGAAGTTGGAGAAAACCTAGGGGATGTCGGAGAATAGCTCGGTGATGTTGGAGAATAACTTGGTGATGTTGGGGAATATGCTGGTGACGTTGGAGAATAAGCTGGACTAATTGGTGAACACATTGGAGACGTAGGTGAAAAACTTGGTGACATTCCAGCAATCTGTGGACTTGTTGGCGAAAACACTGAAGCCGGAGAATAGCTTGGTGAAACTGGTGATGTTCCTGAAAATGGAGAAAAAGGATGGTATCCAGGTGATTGTAAACTTGCACCATAAGGTGATACACCAAATCCTCCACCATACTCTGTAAACCCACCAGGAGTCTCTGAACCAGATTGAACAAGTGGAGAGAATGCAGCACCATCAGATGATCCAACATAGCCACTATCTGACATAGGAGATCGAGAATCATAAGGGGTTGCTTGATCATCATATAAAGGCGTTTTTCCTAAAGCAGCAGATGCTCCTCGAAACATTTGTCGATCCACAACCACTTCATTAAGCATATCTTCATCTAAAATCACATCAAACTCTCCTGTACCTAAAGGAGCCAGCTGTCCTAACATAATATTTTCTGAAATTCCACGACAATCATCCATCTCACCAGCAGCTGCTGCTTCCATTAAAATTTCTACTGTTTCTTCAAAAGAACATCTCATTAAAACACCAGTCTCAGCACGATTAATACCATGACGTGTTATAGCCATTAAGTGACCACGTGATGTCATTGTATCTGCAAGTAAAGAAAGATGACGATAATTAACATACGAGCCATCAAATTCAATAACGTTTCGTAATTCTTTTAATAATGCAGCCCTTGTGGCTTCAATTCCTAAAACTTGAAGAATTTCTACAAATGAATTTGAATAAGTACGCCGAGGATCGACATTCTCAACTGCCATAACTTCTGCTAAATTTATCCCATCTGTTTCCAGAACCCACTCTTCACCTCTTACAAACTCCCCATTTTCACTTTGGTATACTGTTTTATGCTCCATCATAAACACTCTAGAAATATTCGGAACACCCCGCAAACTAATAGACTCTAACATATGACTTTCAATTCTTTTCAACAAAACATCTTCTTCAATAGGATCATCATCATCATCATCAAATGACTTTTCCTCGTCTTTTATCACACGACATCTTATAACCAATTTATCCGCATTGTCTTCACTCCATATAACAAATAAGTCTTTATGAAAACTTTCTGTAATTTTTGCAGCAACATCACTCATGCTTAATTTTTTATCAAGCATTTTAGCACGATCTAGTTCTAAACGAAGAAGCCATGATGACTGACGATGTAAATTAGCTTCAACATCTTCATCAGGAATAGCAAAAAATGCTTCTACAAAAGTACGATCTTCTTCTATAACTGTTTGTTGAGGATCAGGATCATAAAATATTTCTGTAACAGACGTCACTGTTTTTAAAGTTGTGTGTTCGATAGCAGTTTGAACTTGTTTTGCTGATTCCATATCTTTAGATACTTCCGGTGTTAAATATATAGTTAGGGAAGGAGTTTTTATAGTTTTTGCAACATTTAAAATTTCCTTCAAGCGGGGTACACCAAGAGTGATGCTTTTCGATGATACACCTGCATAATGAAAAGTATTTAATGTCATTTGTGTAGCAGGTTCTCCAATAGATTGTGCTGCTAAAGTTCCAACCATTTCTCCTGGGTTAGCAACAGAATGAATAAACCGAGTTTCAATTTCACCTAATACCCACTCAAAAGCAACTTTATTAAGACGATATTCCTCAATGACTCGTCGTGACGCAAGTCGTGATCTAAGAAGAATTTGAAACAAAAGAGTAGCATTTTCTTGACTTTCTCTTGTAAATTTATCATTACCACGGACAACGGTAAGTCTTTTAATTGTTTCATTTACGCCAAGAATAATATCTCTTGGATTCAAATCAGTTGCTTTCCTTTTATCAATATGGAAAATTTGTTGAGCATTCCGTATAATTCTTTGAATATTAACAGGTAAAGGTCTTCTACCATCACCATCTTTAAATATAAAATTACGTAACAATTCCCGGTCTTCACATAATTGATTATATTCTTGGTCTAAAAGATTCTGAATAGCCATATCTCCTTCTATTTCATTTCCTGCTTCTAAATACAACGGAAAAATTGTTTTTTTAGGGTCCATAACATCTACACGATAACGTCTATCAAATTCTTCATTAGAAAGTCTCAAAGAATCTAAGTTTTGATATTCAACAGATACGCCATCTAAGCCATCTTCACCATATACTAGCTGAATGATATCACCAAGCGAGTTCCTAACAGTACCATCATATTTTACCATAACATCTTCAAGAGCTTTAACAAGACGTCTTTGAATATAACCTGTTTCAGCAGTTTTAACAGCAGTATCAATTAATCCTTCTCGACCTGCCATAGCATGGAAGAAAAATTCTTGAGGTGTTAAGCCTCTAAGATATGAGTTTTCAATAAATCCGCCTGATTCAGGACTATAATCATCTTTAGTGAAATGCGGTAAAGTTCTATATTTAAATCCATAAGGGATACGTTTTCCTTCTACTATCTGTTGTCCTACACATGCAGACATTTGCGATATATTAATAAATGACCCCTTAGATCCAGCTGTTACCATTTGTTTTACATTATTTGAATCTTTAAGACTCATTTGAGCAGAACGCCCTGCTGTATCACGAGCTTGATTAAGCGCTCTAGAAACTTTGCTTTCAAATGATTCACGCAGTGTCATTCCTGGTTCAACTTGAAGTCTATTTTGTTGTGCATCAAGGATAATTTCTTGAACTTTAGCTTTTGCTTCTGCAATTGTATTTGTTATATCTCTCATAGTATTTGCATCTGCTATAGTGTCACCAATACCAATACTGAAACCATTATGTAATAACCAATAATTGACAACCATTTGAATACCATTAAAAAACACACGACATACTTCAGGGCCTTTTTCCCTCATAATAGTATGAACAAGACCCCCCTGTGATGCTCCTACTGTCTTTTTATCTACAATCCCATATATAATCTCACCATTTTCTAACATCATACCTGTATCATCAGGAGTCATAGGAGTTTGCTTTTCATCATCTCTAATGAAATTTATACCTTTAGGAATAACCATACTAAGAATTTGTTTCCCAGTCCACATAGCTTTAGGCTTAATAATTGCTGGAGGAGGCATATTACCATCCCACTCAGGAACCCACAATAAAATATTCATAACTTGATCTTTAGATAAAAAGTTGTCCCGTCTAGTAAGCTTTTTTACACCTGCTAATGTATCCTGAACAATACCCATTACTGGTTTATTTGACTGAGGAGAAACAATTTGTTTGGGAACCATACAAATCTCAATAATTTCTGCCCGAGTTTCTTCAGATTGAGGAACATGAAGATTCATTTCATCTCCATCAAAATCGGCATTATACGGTGGTGTTACAGATAAATTAATACGGAATGTTGAATATGGCATAACTTTGACACGATGACCCATCATAGACATTTTATGTAATGAAGGCTGTCTATTAAAAATAACCACATCACCATCTGTAATATGTCTTTCTACTCTCCAACCATATTGCAACGGGATATCGCCTGCTCTTTTATGATAACGTAAATCAATTCTTTCTCCTGTATCGCGAATGATGTATTTTGCTCCAGGATGCTCATTGGGTCCATTTCGTACCAATTCTTGGAGTTTATGAATGTTATATGGAGTTACAGTTTCAGGGTATGTAAGAATACGAGCAATACTTCTTGGAACACCAAGTTCATCGAGAGACAAATTCGGATCACCAGTAATCACTGTTCGAGCAGAAAAATCAACACGTTTACCCATCAAATTTCCTCTTAATCTCCCTTCTTTACCTTTAAGACGAGCACGTATAGATTTTAACGGACGTCCAGTTTTCTGAAGAGCTTGAGGCTGACCAGCTATATCATTATCCATATATGTTGCAACATGAAACTACATAAGGTTACATAAAAAACATCACGTGAACAAAATATACCTGAAGAAGTTGTTCATACTCACTTACAACATGCATTGGAGCACCTTCTTGTTCATAACGTCGTACATTCGCATTTGCTTTAATAATATCTGAAAGTTTATGAGTTAAATCATCTTCTCCACGACAAGTGCCATCAACAGAAATACTGGGACGAACAGAAGGAGGAGGGACTGGAAGAACAGTAATAATCATCCAATCAGGTCGAGCATATTCTTCATTTAAGCCCATCTTAGCCATGTCTTCACTAGAAATGTGCTTAAATACGGTATATACTTCTAGAGGCGTTAATAGTCTACGATCAGGCAAGTCGCTCTTTAAACTATTTAAATATTGATTTAATATCACAAAAACACAATTACCTCTGAATCTTTTGGTCTTTTATATGTAGCCCATAATTTAAGTCCATCTTTTCGTATAATAGGTTGAAGATTGCCGCACCCTCCATGTCCAATCATGGATTTGGCTTCATAATGATCATTAACTGGTTGATCAATTTCACATATCATTTTCGTTTTACAAATATTCCAAACAGCTATCAAACGCGATTTAGGGTCTCTATACCTTTGTGACTCTAAAAATTTTGGGCTATTCTAAACAAGATATAAAATCACCCTTTTAACTTTTTTTGAATACACACCTCATCTGCTTTCAATTTTCCGCAATTCAAACATACACATTCCAATATTTTTTTTATTTTCATGAGAAACCCAATATGAAATACAGGCTTGGCGAGTTCTATATGGCCAAAATGACCCGGACATTCTGCCATACTTTCTCCACACTAAAAATATTTTTTTTCAATACAAAAAAGTATAAAAATACTCAAATACCGTTTGACACTTGAAATTCCTGTCAATCGTCCCCAAACGTGGGTCTAAAAGTCCTCCAATGCGTGGTCTATGGCCAGATTCATCCATAATCTCTGGGTATCTTTTTTTATGTTAAAATTACCGAAAAAAACGCCGTTTTCAATATTAAGCACATACTCAATCTTGGCTACACTCATTGCCCTCTAAAATAAGTAATTAGTTTTAATTCACAGTGCTTTTTTGCATTTTTTACAATTTCTTCCGGACTCAAAATCCCAAACTGTACCTCCTCAACTTGGCGTAAAACTGCAGAAGAAGGTGCAAAAGCCAAGTCCCCACTCATTATGGACTACCTGGAGAGCCCTCGCTACTGTCTATGCGCAGTAATTTGGTGTTGTTATTGTTGCTGTTCTCCAATCCTCATGCAGTTGTTTTAATGATCTCTCGATATTTTTGACGAAAAAAAATCCAGACCTCCAAAAAACGTGTTAATTAAAAAGAAGGAGAAAATAAGGCAATTTGTATTTAGCAAATTTCCTGTCTCTTATTTCCGAGGCAGACAATCTTAGGTATGTCTTTTTCTGAAGTTTTTTGACTATATTTATATTGATATATTTTTTTTAGTATGTTAAATAAAATATCAGTGTTACTCATGATTTGAAGAAAAAAACTAGAAAATGAAGCATGAGATGGCATTTAAATAAGGACAGTTCTTTATTTGGTTTATTTATTGTTGCCTGTTTTTTTGTATTTTTAAAAGAAACGTCATTTTGAATACTCTATAAAGATAAATGAACTTGGTAGTGTTTCTGAACATAGTTTTATCATTTTTAAGATTTTTTCAGGAACTTTTAAATCCATTTTCCCAGGAGTATCCAGAAAGTTTAACGTCGTCACTTTGTAAGTATTTACTTTGAAAAGTACATAAGTTAATGAAATTAGCATATGGGCATGCAATGTTGATTCGGTTTAATAAAAAAGGCGATCATTTAGCAGCTGGTCTTTTTGATGGTGCTGTTATTATATGGGATTTGCTAACAAATGGTGTTTCAAGAGTATTAAAAGGACATACTAGACCTATTCAGTCTGTTTGGTAGTTATTTTTTTTATTTTTTGACAACTAATGTTTTTAAAATAGCTGGTCTATCGAAGGTCGATACTTATTATCAGCTGCTCGTGACTGGAGATGTGTATTATGGGATCTTAAGGACGGTTCTCGTATAAAAACAATACGTTTTGATGCGCCTATTTGGGGTGCTGAGTTACACCCATTTAATAGGTTTTTTTGATTACTTTTATTATTTTTATTATTAAAAATAAAAGAAAAATTTTCGTTGCATCTCTTCTTGAAGATGTCCCTATTCTTACTGATATATCAAAAGGAGATATTCAAAAACATATTCTTCCAACAATTCCTAAAAGACCTTTAAATGAAGGCGCAGAAGAAGGGGAGATTGACGAAAAATTAGTGTCACAAGATATAAAACAATTTACACTTGTTTGTACATTTAATAGTACTGGAAAATATATTTATAGTGGCACTACAAAAGGTTGGCTTAATATTATATCAAGTACATCTTTGGAAGTAAGTTTTAAAATATATTATTTTGAATTTATAAATATATATAAAGATACTTTATTCTTTTCGATTGACCAATTCAAATATCAAACAAATACGTTTAAGTCCAACCGGAAAAACACTTGTTGTAAATTCAACTGATAGAATTGTTCGAACGCTTTCTATCATTGATGATCCAGAAAATCTAAATGAATCATCAATTGAAATAGAACATAAATTTCAAGATGTTATCAATAGATTCCAATGGAATGCATGCGCTTTTAATTATTCCGGGGAATATGTTATGGGTAATTGTTTTATATGAAATTCTCTTTTTAACTTTTACTTTAGCATCTACTTATCAATCAGCTCATGTAATTTACATATGGGATAGAAATACAGGGTCCCTTGTAAAAATTTTGGAGGGACCTAAAGAAGAATTTATTGATATTGATGTATAACTTTATGTTTTTTTTTTTTTTAATTCTTATTTTTAAATAGTGGCATCCAGTTTATCCTCTTATTGCAGCAGCAGGGTTAGAAACAGGGACTATTTATATTTGGTCTATTCCACAAACAGAAGGATGGTCAGCTTTTGCACCTGATTTTACTGAATTGGAAGAAAATGTTTTGTATGAAGAAAGAGAAGATGAATTTGATATTGTTCCAGAAGAGACTAAGAAAAACATGGTTAATAATGATAATGATGATGATGTAGATATAATAACTATTGATAACATTCAAAACACTGTAGGCTCTACTCATGTAGAAGGGTTTTTACTACCAGTACTATTCGATAGTGATTATACAAGCTCATCTGAAACAGATGATCAAAAAAAAAATAAAAATATGAAAAAATTAGAGAACTTTAAAAATAATCCGAAAAGAAAAAGAAATGAGTAACTACATTTAGATGCTCAATGGTGTTATGCATAATGTTGAAAATAATTTATTAGCAATATACAAGCATTTTGATAATTATGTATATATTATAAATATGCAAATTAGATGTCATCAACATCATAGCTTATTTTGTCTCTTAATGAATTATAGTGTGCACCTATTAATATTGAATTTAGTAGACAAAGATAATCTTATATACCTAATGCGTACATGTGCTGATAATAACTTAATTTAACTGCATTCTTATCATCTAAAGGTGATTGACTATTCGGTTCATAATTAATCTTTAATGGGGGCCCTTTCATTTGTATTAATTCCACATTAACTTTATACGCTCTTGCTAAAGCAATAATTTCTACTTCACCACCCCACATGGCTGTATGTTCGATATCTTGACAATATGATTCTACATCTCTAACTTCTCCAGTTTCATCGTTAAAAAGAAATGGAATAAAATCTTGTTCATGTTCTCGGATATAAGATGCTGCTATGGCACGTAATTCAATATAACTAACCTACAATAAAAAAATGTTAAAAGATATCAAAAGAAAAAAATTACTTTACATGAATACCATGTCGAACAGCGAGCTGATCTGAAAATGCTCTGTATAAACAATGTCCATCAGGATTGATCTGTTCGTTTTTAAGCCCGAAAAACTGTTAAAATTAGAAAAATGTTTACATCTTTTTCTTCATAAGACATTTTCTCGATCGTAGCAGTAATAGACTCCTGTTCAATTTTCCTCATGTCTAAAGAAGATTTTTCTTCAGAAGCCATTTCATTTCTGATTCTTTCCAACTCCTTTTTTCTCCTTTCCTATATGTATAATTAATATAGTAAAAAAGAGTCAAAAGACCTACCATACGGCTTCTTTGGCGACTCTTCCGAGGAATATTAGGTGAATCAGGTTCTATAGATGAATCTAATGAGTTTTTTAGTGCAAAACATTTTGAATTGTTGTTTTTTATAAGTTTACCCGTCATAAGCATTATAAGTTTTATAAGTTTACAAACAATTATAGCTTATTTGTTTGGAAATGTAATTCCAATATTTAAATAAAAAAAATTAATCTTATCCTGTGTAATAAAATATTCTTGAAAAAAGTAATCTTTAATAATTCAAATTGTTTAAACGTTTCGATTTAGGGTTTATAACTTATCCTTTTTATATTGAATATAGCAAATTTTTTATAAAAAATGTATATCAAATAATAATAGAAAGTCCCTTTTATATGCAAATCATTTATAAGAGAAAAAAAAAAAACAAAAACAAAAAATAATATTTGTAAATATAAAATATGTTGTAACAAATATTTAAAAGAATGTATAAAAGTTATTTTAATAATTTTATTCAGCTGGGATACGGATAATTATTCTTATTTTAGTTATTTAATTAGTTTTGTAAACTCTTCAATGTGTTAAATTATAAATTAAATGTTTATTTTTTGTTTCTTAAAATTGCTCAAAAATATTTCTCCACGAAGTACTATCTTTGATGCTCTTTTTATTTATTTCAACAAATCATATTATGAAGAATTCACCTCTTTATTTTTATAGACTTTTTCTTTATGTTTAACTTAGATGTTCCAATTTTTCTATATATATAATTCTAAAATCGTTGATTAGCTTTTCAATTGACTCTTTATTTTTATAAATTAAATAGAATTGTTAAATTTTTCAAAAATTCTTTGGTAGTTTCCAGACTATAATGACAATTTATTGATAGATTTGTTAATATTAGAGAAAGAAACATATCTTCTGTTTTTGAATTTAATACAAAAGCATTGATTTTTCATACCAAATTTCCCAATAAGTAGAAAAAAATAAATTCAACTAATAATCATGTTTTTATTTTTTCTATAATTTGAAGAATTAGGATATGAAAGTAAATCAATGTGTTTTAAATTTTAACATATTTAATGTAAAAATGACATAAGAACAATATATATACTTTATTGTATTGAAACGACAATATTTCTTAAAATTCTTAACTCATATCTCCAGTTTCTTGAAAAAATCAGAAAAAACAATTCATTTTCTTAGAATTATCATTTAGTTTTATTTTTATTTATTTAAAGCCATTACCATATCAATAGCTATAGGAACCATAGAAATAAATATATAGAATTTAAATATAAAATAAATACACAGTTTCTTTTAGCTATTCATTTTAATTAATAGTTATTTCAGACGATTCTATCTTATTAAATGTCGGAAATTTTAATTCAAGAGTTCATAAAGCTCATTTAATTACTTTAATTATATTGAATCTGTATGAAAACTGAGCTAATAAATTATTCCAAAAAGCTTATCTTTGTGGTTGTTAGAAAATCAATTAAAATTGAATTTAACGATTATTTAACGATTGTTAGGTAAGTTACGATAACTTAATGAAGGAAAATTATATATCTTTATACACCTGATTTATTGGAAATAAAATTCTTAAATTATTTAAGCAAACAAGTTATAATGTTTAAAATTGCTTTTGAATCTTTTGAATTAATATTTACTAAAAATCTATTAGTTGAAATCGATATTTTTTTTTAAATCTATTTTTTAAGGTTAGTTATAATGGAATGAGTGCATATTTTTATCTTTGATGAAAAAAAAGTATCGTATTATAAATGCCTGAAATTGAATAAGTTTATTCATGAAGACATTTTAATCTTCTCTCTGAATTTTTTAATTTAAAATGTTTAAATAAATGACTTATCATTAACTAAAGTTTAGTATATTTTGGATATATAATTTATGTTGATATCTTTGTATCGGGATTTCTTAATTCATAAATCAATTAACAAGAAATGGTTTACCTTATTAAATCATTTATTTTTTACGCGGACAATTAATATTTCCAAAAAACAAGACAATGACATAAATAGCCGCAATAATAGTCTTTTAAAAGAAGGAATTGAACTATATCCAAGGATACGTCCCGATAAAAAGTATCTAGAAATTCCTTATATCATCGATACATGGAAAGAAGTGTTAAAAAACGGTGAACGTGCTTTAAGTGTTGGAGAAATTACTATAAGAGGTCATAACTATGTTTTTATTGTTTAAAAGTTTTTTACATGTTATTTAGGACGGATATTTTCAGTAAGGATGTCCTCTTCAAAGCTTTTTTTCTATGATATATATGCTTCTGGTGCAAAAATACAAGCAGTTTGCTCACTTCGAGTATATAAGGGTGATCCATCCATTTTTTTGAAAATCAATCGAAATTTAAGAAAAGGAGATGTTGTTGGTTTATAAATATTTGATGCTTTTTGGTTTTAAAGACTAAAAAAGACTTTAGAAATGGTTGGCATTTTGGGAAAAACGAATGTTGGAGAATTTTCGATATTTATCACATCGAGAATACAATTACTTTCTCCCTGTATTTATCCATTACCATCTGAAATAAAAGATGTCGAAAAACGTTTCGAAAATAGGCATGTAGACTTCTTAATACATCCTAAAGCATCTAGCTATATGATTTTACGTTCTAAAATATTAACATATATTCGTACGTTTTTATTAAATAGAAATTTTTTAGAAGTGGAAACACCTATTTTATCTGGATTAACTGGAGGAGCAAATGCTCGTCCATTTTATACACATGCAAATTCACTTAAAAAGAAAATTTTTCTTAGAATTGCACCTGAATTATGGCTTAAAAAATTGATAATCGGTGGGTTTGACAAGATTTTTGAAATTGGAAAATGTTTTCGAAATGAAGGTTTGCAAAGGCTTAACATATTTAATATTAAAAAGAAAACTAAAAAATATCTTAGGCTTAGATTCAAATCATAATCCCGAATTTACAATGTGTGAATTTTATCAGACATATGCGTCTTTAGATGATTTAATAGAAATAACCAAATCACTTTTATCTGGTTTAGTTAAGGAATTAACGAATAATTGTCTTCTTAAGGGTAACACTCTTTCTCTTGTGAACAATGGGTTTTTAAATAATTATAAAATATTGGATTTTATTCCATCTCTTGAAAATTGGTTAAACACACCTTTTCCTAATTTAGATTCTCCTTCTGCAATTTCTGAACTTCTTTCTATTGCTAGTGAAAAAAATATCATTCTTAAAAAACCTCATACGATAAATCGTATTTTGGATCAACTTTCTGACCAATTTATAGCTTCTCAGTCCAATGAACCGACATTTTTTATTTATCATCCAGAAATTATGTCACCACTTGCAAAATCTTCTCTAAGACATGGTCAAAAAATAGCTCATAGGGGAGAGCTTTATATTTTTGGCAAAGAAATTTGTAATTTTTATGAAGAAGAGAATGCGCCATCTGAACAGTATTCAAAAATGTGTCGTCAACAAGAAGACCGTGATCATAATAGTGACTTTGATATACAAATGATAGATTTAGACTATATAAACGCATTAAAATGGGGTTTGCCACCGACAGGTGGTTGGGGTATGGGTATTGATAGACTTTGCATGATTTTATCTGGTACATTGAGAATCAGCGAAGTTCTGTCATTTGGAAATCTTCGAATGACTTGTATTTCAAATTTATCCAACTCACAAAACGAATATGATAAGAAAGATAAATGAAATAAACGAAGTATACAAAAAACAATAACATTTCACAGAAACATTCTCAGAAATATTCCTATACATTAAAATTTCTAGCTATTTTTAAGCAAACCCGTTGCTCTTATATCCTTCCAAAATCATTTATAATACACGTTTTCTTTATATCCTATTACTCTTTAATTTGAAATACAAATTACTTCTTCTTTCCATATATTTTCTTAATATTTCTTTATATTTTTTTGTTCTTGCTATTTGCCCTTCGACAATACTCTTATCAGCTTTCGAAACTACGATCTACATTTTTTCTTTGTACATGATTCTGAAGATGCAGTACGTCGGAAAGGCATTTGGTACTATGTCCAGGACGTGGTCTTCTATTAATCCAGTATGTATTTTGTATTTTGAGACTGATATTGATGAATTCTAGGCTACACTTTCAGGTGCAATTGATGTTATTGTAATAGAACAAGCAAATGGAGATCTTGCGTGTTCACCGTTTCACGTACGGTTTGGAAAGTTTTCTATGCTTCGTCCATCAGAAAAGAAGGTTGGTTGAGTATATAAAGGTTTTTTTTGATATCTTTTAGGTAACATTTCGAGTCAACAATGAAGTGGTTCAATATTCGATGAAATTGGGAGATGAAGGGGATGCATTTTTTGTTTTTAGCACGGAAAGTGATGTGCCTGATGAGCTTAAAACTTCGCCTGTTATTTCACCTTCAAGTAGCCCACAATCTAGTGAAGAAGTCAATATATGATCTCATATGGTTAACGGTGTTAACGTGTTTTTAGACAAGTCTTCAAGAACCAGATGATTTTGATTTAAGTGAACATGTTTCTCGTTAGTTATTTGTAAAAATAGTATTTTATTTTTTGACATTATTAGGAACACAGAAAGATGGTACGAGTGCACGTTCATCTGATTTTAACTGCAACGGTCTGAATAATGGATTTATTGAATATAGTTTTTGATCTTTATTGAGCAGATGATATTGGTGATGTAGGCTTTACACGCCATGAATCATGGGATATTTTATCGATTGATCAATCATCAAGTACACCAAATGATACGCCTAAAACCCAGATAGTTTCAAACGATAGCACATATTCTGGTTCTAAAAAGACTAATGATGAGTTACTTTCAGGGTCAAATGCATCGTCTCCTGATCTCAGAGAAGCTCGGTTAAGCGCAATTAAACGTGCATCCGAGCTTAGTAAAAGGCTTTTAAGTAGAGATATTCCTACTCATATTACAGATAACGGGGGTATGTCTTTTTTTGCTGTTCTTTTTGTATTCTTTGTGAAAAATAACACCATGTAGATGTAATATTGGACGTGCGTGGTTATAAGTCATCTGATGAGGCTGAACAAGAAGCAGAGGCTATTGCTCGACGTATTCTTGCAGAGATAGGTATCGACCCTAGTGAGTTAGAGAATCTTATCTCTTCTGATTCGTATGGAAATATTTGGATTTATGCAAGTGAGGATTCAAAAGAAGATGCTATAAATAGAAAATCATTATTTGCAAATACAGATATATTTTCTAATGTATATTTGGAGTTTTTAGAAATTTATATTAATATAGTATAGAATAGCTCAACTGATTTATCGTCCAAGATTTCTTTAGCTTCAGCACATGTTTTGGAATCTCAACCTAGACCATCTATGAATACAACCACACACGTTAAAACGCTTCGTCTTACTTCAGAACAATTAGTAGTATTTTTTTCTTTGATATTCTAGTTAACTTTTTCTAGAAATCACTTAATCTTCAATTAGGGCAAAATTTGATTTCATTTAGTGTTAATAAGGGGAAAGCTACTGTCTCTGCAAATCTTTATTTTTGGAAACATAATACCTCTGTTGTCATTTCTGATATTGATGGCACAATTACTAAGTATATTTACTTTTTGATACACTTTATACTTAAAGTCAGATCTGATGCTCTAGGACATGTATTGACAATTATTGGTAAAGACTGGACACATCCTGGTGTTGCAAAACTTTATTCTGATATTTATAATAATGGTTTTAATATATTATATCTTACAAGTCGTTCTGTAGGACAAGCAGATTCTACTCGTGAATATTTGAAAAAAATAGAACAAAACAGATACAAATTGCCATTAGGTCCTGTCATTCTTTCTCCTGATCGGACGATTGCAGCTTTACGAAGGCAAATATATTTTTGGCCTAATTTTTTCCTTTATACTAATTATACTAAAGAGAAATGATTTTAAGAAAACCAGAGGTTTTCAAGATATCTTGTTTACGTGATCTACAAAATGTTTTTGGCAAGGATTCAAATCCATTTTATGCTGGATTTGGCAACCGAATCACTGATGCATTGTCGTACCAATCAGTTGGGATTCCACCTACTCGAATTTTTACTATTAATTCTTACGGAGAAGTCTGTATGAAATTTTTGGAACTTGCGGGCTACCGTAGCAATTATATTTCTATGAACGATCTAGTGGATCATTTTTTTCCGCCTCAAGGCATGTCTCTGTTTCAAATGAAGCAAATAGAATTCATTGATACTTTATTTTGGCGCAGTCCATTACCTCACATTTATGATTCCAATGAAGATGATACTCTCTTCTCAAACGATGGAGATAATGAAGACGATGATGATAACGATGTTGATGATGACGAGACAGAGATGTATTCTGACAAACATAATGTTCATATTGACTTTTAAGCCACAAAAAACCATACCCGCTATCACATTCAGAATTCATACATAATAAATGGCTTATTCATACCTCCTCTTGAAAATTTTATACATTTGATTTATATATATACACGTTTTTGTATTTAAAAGGTTTACACACTCGGGTTTGCTGAAAACTTGTACACTCAATTATACATACGTTTCTTCTGGAAAACATTTATTTATTTATTCTAATGCTGAAAACATTCTTTTACACTAAACTTTATACGAACTATACCAAACACTTGAATACGCTTTTGCTTAGGTATTTCTTGATGCTCCTCATCGATCGTGTGTCCAGATGTACCACTCATCTCACTGGGCCTCCTCAACTATCCGACCGATATCCGTTGGCTGCTGCTTGGCTCTTTAATGCCATTTTTCGGCTTTGGACACAGTGGTGCTGGTGCCAGCCAGGCTATCAATCCCCAGAAGGTCTCTGCTGCTGAAAATGAGCTTGACATGATCACCGACTTGTTTACAAGGTATTCATACATCACTGCATGGTGCATCTGCACACACTCCTGCATAGACAGACTCTGCGTCTATAGACACCATTATTGCACTGATATCTCTGTTTTTTCTTTTTTCTACTATATTTGAGTTACGGCTAACCGCTGCTCGGTAGACTAGTTGATGCTTGTCATAGTAAATGCATCCCCCCTAATTACACAGACAGCGAGCTTAATAAAGGCGAGTCGGTCTGCATTGACCGCTGTGTCGCAAAGTTCTTTGAAGTGAATGCAAAAATCGGCGAAGTATGCTCTATTTTTCAATGTGCCCGCTAACCGCTGCAGCACATGCAAACACTGAGCCAGAATGCACGCTCTGGCCTCGGGCAGACACTCGGCCGCTGAGTCGGCCGCGCTTTGCAGGCGTGCATCGCATATATAACGCATACACAACGCATACAACACGCATACACTCCACATACACACAGCATATGCACAGCCATGCAGTACACATACACTGACTGTTGAGGACAGAGCCTGTGTATGCACACTGCGCGCCGTGTGCTCCCTGCCCGCTTACTGTATGCTCCTATGCATCCTATGCACTTTGCACTCATGTACTCTGCAATACATACCATACATAAACACAACTCATACCACACATAAACATATAACTACGTAAGTACATAAGTACATAAATACACATAAGTGCATGAATACATATAAATGCACTCCCGTGTCTGCCCGTCCTCCCGGACTGCGCAAAATTTGCCCATCGACACCGGGCACCACTAATGACCAAGGTAAGCCGCCTCGGCAGCATGCGGGCAGCATGCGCTCCCACACGCATATACCCGCCCACACACCCTTCCCTGACACCTGGGCCCTGCATGCTGCCGTCCTCTTGCTCCTGCATCCTGACTCCTCTAGGGCACCTCTTCCTTCGGCAAGCGCAACACCAAGACACACACTCAGTGCCGACGCTGCGGCCGCTGTGCGTTCCACATGCAAAAGTCCACCTGTGCGTCCTGCGGCTATCCCGCAAGTAAGATGCGCCGATGTATGCTCCCCTCTGCCGCCCGCGCCCCGCTGACTCCCTAGATAACTGGTCCTTCAAGGCAAAGCGCCGTAGGACCACCGGCACCGGCCGCATGCGCCACCTCAAGCACGTCTACCTGCGCTTCCGCCACGGCTTCCGTATGCCCCCTCTCCCGCTCTCCTCGCTTACTCTGCAGGCACCGGCGAGACCCCAAGGCTGCCGCGTCCTCGCGCCTAAGCCGCACCGCATGCACCGCATACAGCGCATACAGCACGCATACAACACGCATATACTCCGCATACAATGCGCATACACACGGCTACACATGGCATATGCACGGCACTACATGCATATATGCCGCATGCCGGCATACACGACATACGACGTGCACACGGATGCCGCGGTACTGCGTCACGGCATGTGCGGCTGTATGCATGATCTCTGGTCTTTGGCAACTTGCGGCGCACGTGCGCCGCACATGTATATGTATACGCAATATATAGTAATCTGGCATTCTGGCTCGGCCTACTGCCGCTCCTCACTCCACTATGTACACTGCCCGAGTCCTGCGCGCTGTATGCGCGCTGTATGCGCCGTCAGTGCCCCGCGTGCGCCCCGCGCCGTGCTGTATGCGTCAGCGGCGCCGCGCCCCGCCTGCACACTCACCTTGCGGGTTCCGTGGGTCCCCCGCATACGCCTCCGACTGCTTCATCGCATCCGCAACTTTGCACACACCGTAGAACACTATGCCGCCCGCCACAAGGAATGGCGCCAGTGGCCCACTGCCCCATCAGCTCATCCGCCGCGCCTCTCTGCTTCGCCATACCTGAACGCTGTTGGCCACCTCTTTCCCCAGTGCATTGCTGCTGCCGGCGCCCACGCCCGCCATGGCACGGGTTGCCATGGGGTTGCCATGGCAGGCTGTGCAGGCACTGCAATGGCCAGAGAGAGGGCACGGCGGACGGACGATGCTGGCGACGCACTGAGCAGTCTTGAGGGCTGTGTCGCGTCACTCAGCGCATGCAACTACCGGGTAGGCGTGCAGCACTGCGGCTGCGGCTAACCGTGCAGATGGAGCTCCTTCTCGGGACTCTCGAGGCGGGAATTGGGGACTTTGAGCGTATGAGGCGCGTGCTTTCGTGCAAACGCGTAGGGTACCACACTAACTGCGCCCGCTGACGAGACAGCACTTCGATGTAGCCGCTGAGGCAGAGGTGCGCGCTGCAGCGCGCGAGCTCCAGCAGGAGCTCTGTCCGCAGATAGAGCAGCTACTAGAGCGCGCAGAAGCGGAGATTACGCGTGCTGCGCACAGCGAGAGGACGCTGCATGCGCTTCGCGCAGAGAGGGAGCGGCTGCAGCGGGCGCTTGAGCGTCTGCAGCTCGAGGCAGCACAGCGCGCCAAGAGAGAGCGTAGCACGGGAGCTGCGCCGCGGGGTTAGCAGGGTTAGCAGAGGGGCATGTACAGGTCTGTATGGCTCATTGGGCTCACTGGGTTCACTGTTTTCCACTGTTCTGGCTGCTGGAGGCGCGTCGCGGCAGGCGAGCCACGAGTAGGTCGAGCTTGCGCACGAGGTCTCTGAGCTCGTTTTCGGCAGCTTGGCCTTAGCACCACAGTGTGGGAGGAGTGCTTACCTGCAAGATGGTCTGTGGCTGCAAGCAGGGCCGAGTCCTGTGCGCCAACGCGAATTCTGGCGACGACCTGCGTCTGTCTGTGGCCGGCGGCGCCTGCCGCTGGCTGCTCAGGCTTCCAGGCACGGAAGCCGAGTAGCCGCAAAAGAGAAAAGGGTCTCTGTGCGGGATCGTGTTCCTGCAAGAGGCAGACACATGCGGTGATGGATGTCTGGTCGACGCCGATGGAGAGACGGATGCTGGGGGGCAGAGGTGGGTCGAAGATCTGTGGAGCAGTTAGCGGGCAAGGAGAGGGGCACATACATGGCTGGGAGCACAGTGAGCTGGGTCGGGCTCGGAGAAGGAGGCGGCGGGCAGGCGGAGGATGCGCCGTGCAGACTGGGTCTGGAGCAGCCAGTGGGCGGCAAGCTATGGCGGTAAGCAGGCGGGCTGGCAGAGGAGGAGAGACGTGTTGTGCTGAGGTAATGTCGGCGGGGGCATTCAGTATGGTGGCGTGAAGGAGGCGAACGGCCTTATCGAACTCGGCGAGCTGTACAGTGAGTACGGACAGTGTGTAGCGGGTGCAGCATACCTGGGGGAGCGGGAGGGAGGCACCGTGTCGGAGACAGAAGGGGGGCAACTTTGTGTCTCTGAAGCAGAGCAGGAGTTTCTGGGAGGGTCAGCGTGCAGTGTGGGCGGTAAGGAGCAGAGACGCATTTTACGATTGCGGACCCGGATCTTGTTGCAAAGCCCTTAAGGATCTCGGTGTGGACGGAAGAGAGCGCGAGGGTGGAGTCGGGGCAGCAGAGCGCGTCTCTGCATGCATCGAGTGAGCGGCCTATACTGAGCCTGACACTCGGGAGCACCTCGGTGACAAGCCATTCGAGCTCAGCCTTTGCAGTTAGCGCGGTGGGAGGTGAGGAAAAGGCGGGAAGGCAGTGAAGACAGCAAAGACAGCAGGGGCGGCCTGATACGTACGGAGACTGCTTCTTCGGGGGGAGCTTTGCGCGCTTTGCCTGTGCAAACGGGCAGCCGCGTATTTCCCGACATTCCTGTTGCCGCTCTGTTGCCGCTCTGTTGCCGCTCTGTTGCCGCTCTGTTGCCGCTGTACGATGTTTACCGCTGGATAAGCCGAGAGCGGGAGCGAGAGGGAGTATATTAAGGATTAGGGGTTTACTGGGGGTTTACTGGGGGTTCATTAAGGGCTTATTTATTGGGGGTTTATTGGGAGTTTACTGAGGATTAGGGTGCTGGACTGAGAGCGGGAGAGAGCGGAAAATAGGGTTTAGGGAGTCTGTGCAAAAACGCTTGTAAAAATGCATGTAAAATGCATGTAAAACGCATGTAAAACGCATGTAAATGCATGTGTCAGGGCCCTTTGGATGCAAACTGGCTTTTGGGTGGAGCCGGCTTGAGTTCTGCATTCTCCTATTTGCTCAGCCACACAAGAAACGGGCGACCAGCGGCACTTGAAGCAAACCGTATGTCTCCGTTAGAATTTCGCGGGGGCCCTTTGGAGAAAGGTCTGTACAGAGGACATGTGTGGCTACCAAGGAGTGCACGGGTTCTTATGGGTTTTGGCGCCTGGGTGGCGCTGCAGAGGGATCTAAGGCGGGCAGATCTGGTGGGGATACTGTCGGAGCTGACTGCACTGCCCTGTGTGCTGCGCAGACTGCATGCACAGATGTTGGGCGACCTGGCGGGGCGACGGCTGCTCCGTGAGCAGCCGCGTATCAACTCTAATACCGTTAACCGGCAGGCATTGCGTGCCTTGCCGCCAGACACATTTGGCCGTGTCTATGCAGAGTGGATGGATGCATACCGTCTGAGCCCGGATACACGTGGAACGGTAAGGGGTGGGCAGAAGGACAGCACTGGAGCACAAAAGCAAGCAGAGAGAGAGGCAAGCAGAGAGACAAACGTTGGGTGCGTTCTGGCATTTCCGGATGTGCCTGTATACGTGCAGGAGTGCTGTTTTTATGCATGAATGTTGCATGGTTTAGAGTCTTACTGCTTCACAGGTGAGATATATCAACAATGCGGAGTGGGCATATGTTGTTCAACGGTACCGCGAGTCCCATGACTTTTACCATGCACTTGTTGGTCTCCCTGCTACTCTTGAGGGCGAAGTCGCGCTTAAATGGTAGGAAACACTGAAAACATCCAGAAGACCCAGGAAAGCATCCAGAAGATGCAGAAAAACGCACTGTGGGGGCAGAAAAGCACACAGTAGAGGCAGAAAGCATTTTAGACACTTTTTGGATACCTGGCTTTGTACTCTTGGGGTGTACTTGTTTTTGAGAAAAGTCTGCATTTGGACTTGGCATTTCTTTTGCAGTATTTTTATGTTTTCTTGCTAACGAGTCTCTAGCTTTGAGCTATGCAATCTGGGGCTCCCCATAGCTCTCTTCTCTATACTGGCTGGTGCACCCCGGCTTTCTTCTGCAGCACGCAGACGACTATGGACACTATATTTTCCATGGGCTCTGCATTGTGGGCGCCGTGCCCAGACAATGCTCAACGTTTACTGGGAGGAAGAGTTTAGAACGAACATTCATGTGCTCCGTCAGCGCCTCGGCGTAACCGCTGCACCGACCCATACATCTTTTTCTGCTCCCCAAAGGCACTGACTGCACAATGCCTCTGCTTGACCTCACACACGCACTGTCTTGCCTGCAGACACATGCCCTGGGTTTATTGTATCTATTTCATGTCTACATATAGAGTGTATACACGTATACATACACATATACATTTGTCCATACATGTGCATTTATCCATGTATATACATATTATACATATATATACATATACATACATACGCCTACGGATGCATAGATGCACTATACACACTACTGCAGATGCATACTATATGTGCTAGATATGTCTACACACATAGACACACTTGCTCACGGCTGTACACACTATATACACAGAATACACCTGTATACACCTGTATACACCCGTATACATATATACAGTATATATACTATATACACTATATATACTATACACTATATACACTATACACTATATATAGTGTATACATTATATATACTGTATATACTATACGTACACATTATACTGCTGTAGAGCCGTTATATATCATCGTCCTCACAGTATCGCCGGCGATACTGTGTATATTAGTATCTGTACTGTGTTGTATATATCAAATATACTATAATCTTTGTTTCCTTTGTCTCTTCACCACTAATCTCCCGTAACAGCCCAATCAGTGCTTCCTCTGTCACTTTGTGCCGTAGTGTCCCCTGTTGCGCCATACGCAGCAGCATCTCTTCAACTGCACGTGCACGCTCAATGTGGACGAGCGCAATCCGCGCGAGCCGGTCGCGCGCTGCCGGCTCGAGAATATGTGAAAGCTGTATTATTGCAGTTAGATATACACAAACCTACTATACATTATGTATAATTATGTACCATTGCATGCCGCGCTTCTTTTGCTGCAGTTTGTGCCTCTGCAGAGTCTTTATCGGGATTAGCACTTTGACGCAGATACCCATCGTATGCATCCGCAGAGTCCATTGGGCAGCCAAATAGACACTGTATGTGTCTGTAGGCAGTGTATATAGGGAAACGGGGATTACAGGCGTATATATGCGCGGAAAAAGTGAATATATGCGCGCGGACCGTGTGGTGTATGCGCGGAGAGGGTGTCCAAAGAAGCTTGGTTAGGTTTGATTATTATCGTCAGGGATCCGTAGTGCGGGACTAGAGCGCATACAATACGCATACAACACGTATACAGTACGCATATAACACGTATACACTGTATATATTCTACATACACACTGCATACAATATATATACACCACATTCTGCGTCTGCGCCGCATCGCAGCCGTGTCACTGCACACAACGAACATATACTAAGCACAGTGGAGATACAAGTATACGCGACGCATATATAACGCATATATAACGCATATATAACGCATATAGTGTGCATATAGTGTGTATACACTGTATATATACTGTTATATACTTTGTATATACTGTGTATATACAGTGCATAGAGTGGATATATAGTCACATAGTGCACATACAGTGCACACAATAGTGTGCATACACCACACATATATAGCGCATATACCGCGCATACAACACAGATAAACACGCATATATCGCATATACAACACATATACAGTGCATACTTTGTAGTATGGACGTTGTCGAGTCTGGCGTCTCTCGTGAGTTTGAAGTACTCAGTACAAAGCTTGTTGCCTCTATAGAAAAGCAGGCAACACTTGAGGATCAAATGCATTGGACAGATGCAGCACTTGACCGTGCAAAAACGCGGATTTCAGAGCTTGAAATGGCACAAAGGGACTGTGTTGAACGGATGGCAAATGTTTTGCAGGAAAAACGGGGCGCTGAAGAAGAAACACAGGCTTTAATGACACGCCTTGTTGAGGAAACACGACTGCGTGGGCAGGCAGAGGCAGAGAAGCAGGCAATTGAAAAAGAACTGGAAGATCTGACAAAAACTCTGTTCGAAGAAGCAAATCAGATGGTAACAGCAGCTCAACACGAACGAGATCGGGCAGAACGGCGGAGTATGCAACTGCAGGCTCAGTTGGAAGAAGCAGAGAAGCTGCAAAAGTCACAACAGAAACAGCTGGAGGAGTTGAAGGGTTTGTTGCACGCAGTTACGGGATCTGCAGCAGGGGCGCTGAGAACCGGGGAAAATGGGGAAGAAAAGGGAGGAAAACGGGTACGGCGAGTGTTTAGAAGCGATATAGCAGCGTTCCAGGAGTTCCAGGCGTTTTTTAGCACAGTAAATGTGCAAAAACGGGGAGGAGAGCAAGGAGGAGAAGGACAGAGTGTTCAGACTGCACAGAATGGGCAAAATGGAGGAAACGGGGGAGGAGGGGGACTGGGAGGACCAGTACGGGTGAGTTCACCGTCATTTTTTGGGTTGGGAAGTCCTACAGGAACAAGTTCATTCAGAGATTGGAAATTTATCAAGCGGTGCATCTATGAAGACATAGAGCCGACTCTGCGGCTAGATAGTGCACCAGGACTATCGTGGCTTGCACGACGAACAATGTTTTCAGCGATTTTGGAAGGACAACTGGTGATTGAGCCGGGAAAAGTAGGGAAAGGAGGAATAATATGTTCACTGTGTGGAAACAGCTGTACAGAAGAAGGAAATCGGCGGGTGCACCGGTTCAGAACCTCAGAGGCACAGAATACAATGAAATTTTATTATTTATGTGGATATTGTTTACGGCGAGTGAGGAGTGTATGTGATTTTGCAGGATTTCTGCGGCAGCTGAGAGACGGGGTATGGCGGGCAGAAGGTGATGGTGAGGGTATAAAGGCATGGGAAGAGACGGTACGGTTACGGGAGGTGATGTTCTGGTCACGGGTGGGAGCTATAGAGGGAGTAGAGGGTCCAGCAGAGAAGGTGGCCGTTTCTATACAGTGATGGTGAGGTAGTGGCTACAGAGGAAAGGCAGCAGAAGCGTGTAGGGGCTGTCAAGGAGTTGTATAGAGTCTATAGAGTATATGGAATGTCTAAGGCGTACATATTGTGTATAAAGTCTGTAGGGTCTATATAGAATTTATAGAGTCTGTAGTCAGCAGAGGAACATCTGTAAGAGTGTCTAGGAAGGACTGTATAGTTAGGGGATTATATACACTGGAAAGGGTGTATATGAGGATAAGATGTGTATGGTAGAAGATTGGTGTAGCAAAGGCACTGTGTAGTTGGGGTTTATCTATAGTCAGGGCTCAACGGTATTGAGGTTGATTGTACTCAAGGTTTACGTATAAACAAGGTTACTAATAAGGTTGTTGATATTGTTTTTGGATAGCGCTTCTGAGCAACATTTCCGGGTAATGTTTCTCTATACACAGTGTTTCTATATAGATGGGGTGTTGGTGTGGGTAGTGTCTCTATGGATAAGATTTATTTGTATGAGTAGGATTTGTATTTGAGTGCAGCAGACTGTGCAACAAACAGTACAGCAGGGCAGTATATTGCAGGCTTTGTTGCATGCTCAGACATAAACATGCATTGTTTAGTAGGCGAGTAGGGAAAGTTATGGCTCAATCAGGGTCACATGGTGCATTAATATATGTAGGAATAAGAGATTTTGTTGAATCTGTTTAAATTTGCTTCTAATTTTCGGTTTTTATTGAAAGTTTTATTTTTGACGCTGTAAGTTTAAGATTGGCTTTTGAAATATGATTTTAGAGCATGTATAAATAGTTTTGTCTGGTATAAAAAAGAATCTCTTGAAGTTTTGATTGAATATATTGATTGGGTCGATGTATTCAAGTTTTGTGTATTATTTTTGAAGACACTAGGAATCTGAAACAAGTAGCATTAATTCTGTAGCTGGAGATTTGAATTTGTATGGATTGTCTTGGGTTTTTCATTGTTATATATTGATTTAAAATGCAAAATGACTAATATATAGATTTTCTTAATTTATTTAGCTGTGTATATATGTGTATTACAAGCTATACACAAGCACTACATATACTACTTGGTGCATATGGAAAGATGTATTAGCAGGCTGCATTTATACACTAATATACATAGATGTTATATTTAATTCCACTTTATATACATAATTTAAATATTTTTAAAAACATTTCATATGCTTTCAAAAACCATTTTATCCTACCATATCTTGATACGTTTGCTGGCTTCCACAGTCTGCAATGCATATAATGCGCATATAGCGTGCATATATAACGCATACATAATACATATAGTGCATACATATATTTCTTTGGGCCCACTAACTGTTTTCTGCTACAGCCGGATCTCCTGTTGATGCAGACATCACAGGTTTATCTTCAACGCCCTGCTCCGAGGCCTTTCCTGGGGTTTCTGTGCTTTCAGGTTCTTTAACCGGTACCCAACAAAACGTTTTAAACGACATATTTGTTTCCGCTTTACCATCTTTTGTCTGCACAGGACGTGTTACCCATTCCTGTCGCCATTTTTGCGGAATAATGTCGAATTCTGTGCTGCCAGTAATAAAACGGCCTTTTTCTGCGCGTGCACGAGTGCTCATTCGACGCACTAATTAAACGTTTTTATGGTTTTTCGTTACGAATGTACACAGATACAGACAATGAATATACATAATACAACACGCATATATTAAGATATATCGCAAATGTAACATGCATAGATAGGCATACAGTATGCTTTTTGTATATATAATTTGAATAAGTATGCAACGACTATATACTATATATATCGTATGCATATAAAGCGCATACAGACACATATATTGCATATAATACATATATACTATGTATATGTGTTGTATGTACACACTACATCAAAAAAGTATACTATAAAAATATATAAATGTGTACAGGCATATATAGGCATTATAGAACATATATAAAGCATATGTTGGTGTACAAAGAGGTATATGTCTATATGCTGCATATTTGTTGTACATGCTATTTGTTATACAGCTTTGTGTGTTATATATATGCAAAGTATACACAGTATGCGTGTCTTACATAGGCTGTGTGGGTTGTATGTCTTCTGTATATATATTATAGTATACTATGTATATTATACTTTACGATAATGTATTGTACATACTGTATATGTTGTATATATGGTATATATGTGCCAGATGTTGTATGTATGCTATATATACAGTATATGTGCACCATATATAGTATATAACGCAATATTTAAATACATAGGGCAACGTTAAAACATATATAATCAGAATAATTGAGCTTCTAAGCACATATACATGCAAAAAAGTGCATAAAATTCTTTATTTTTATGTATTCAATCTATGCCTAGTGACTAATAGACTAGGAGGGCAATATTGTATAAGAGCTTAACGAGAATATTGTGTCGATTAACGTTAAAAATGAGATTTTAGCAAAAAAGTATTAATGTCAAAAATAGGACCAGATAAAGGGGATTTAGACCCTTTAATAGAGGATCTTATGTCTCGAATTAGCTCTGTTGAAAAAGTTTTTTTGTTGTTGAAATCGGATGATTCAAACAGCTTATCAGAGATGGTAACGAAACTTTCTATTCTAGAGAAGGCAAAGTTCTATGTAGGGCTGAGTTATGCAATCAATTCACTTGTTTTCAGTGTGTTCTATTTAACTGTGTTTTTTCTGTGAAGTTTAAGAATGTTTTAGTGAATTTAAAGCTAAATCGTGTGGATACGAAGGAGCATGCAGTAATGAAAGAGCTTGAGAGAGTTCAGCTCTATGTAAACAAAATAAAAGAGGCAGAGACGGTGTTATCTAAGAGTAAATCCCTATTTCTTTATGATTTTGGGATATTAAGTGTTTAGGGACGGTGGTATTAGATAAACATGTGGTAGATCGGATAATTACGCACGATTTGTCAGAAAATGTAAGAATAGACAAGAAAAATAAAGAAATTAAGGGAAAAGATGCAAAAGATCAGAAAAAATTGTTAAAAAAGAGTGTTCATATAAGATTTAATACACCAGATACAGAATCTATAGTTAATGTGAATGATAAATCGATAAAGACAGATTTAGTAGGCGTTCAAGGCGCAAAAGCAGATACAGCAAAAGGCATAAAGCGTGGAAAAGACTCTGAAATGTCCTCAAGTATTGTGACTTCAAGGTTGTTTTTTTGAAATCTGATGAATAATAGATTTACATCTAAAAGCATCGGGAAAAGCACATAAAAAACATAAAAATAAGAAAAAGAAAATTTTAATAGACTAAAACATCGAATAGTCTTTATATAAATATGTTAAGCGTGTAAAACGGTTAACAATATAATGAAAAGTATATAACATGCTGATGCAGTGGGGTAAGGAATAGATTATTCATCTGCGATAAAGTCATAATGTCCCGGTCGGTAGAGTAGATTAATAGTAATTGGATTTTTATTTTCAACTGTAAATTCGTATTTTTTAGCGTGACTAGAGTCACTTCTGTCAATATAATAGATATGAATACAAACCTATATTAGTGAGATAGTAAATTGGACAATAGTTATACGAACGTACACCAAGAGCTTTGGATAGTGCATTAATCATGACATGGTCAGCTTCTTTTCCGATAGATTCAATTGTATTTTCGCAAAAGGTAAAAACATCTGCTACACTAGGAACATCCAAGAATGGTGCATATTCACAGGCGTTTTGTTTAATATAAGCACTAGTTAAGAAACGAAAATAGACAACCATTGCATTGCTCTTTTCGGGCGTATTCATAAGCGTAAGGAGCTCTCTTTCTTTGGCTTGAAAATCTTGATTCTCAGATGGTTTTAACAGACTCAACGCTAACAAAATTTCTTCATAAAAATCTTCATATGATAATGGCTCAAAACCACTCTTTTGAAGGAGTTCTGTAGTCTGACTGAATGCAACAATATTTTTTTCTGAATCAGCGGGTGTTTGGCGTATCCATGTCCAAAGCCATCCAAAACATAAAGCTATAAAAATAAGTTTGAAATAACCGTTTTGACTTGGAATTACCTCGATAAAAACAATCACCATCTCGTTTCAAACGATACAATGACATGTTTCCTAATGCCTTTTCCAGTGATCAACTATGAATAATAATATAAAACATACTTTAATTTTTTTATAAAAAACTTCATTTTCTTGATATTCTTTTAAAAGTTCATGGACGGGAATGCGATGAAACACAAGTGGATCTACTTCTATTTCCAAGTTCATTATTGGGTTTAGTATTATGATTTGTTCATTAGATAATTCAAGAATATATTTTACGGTTCGGTACCGCTTTAATAATGGGGTTCGGGTTAAAGACAATGAAAGAAATATTTGTTATCTATAAAAAACATCTTTCTAGTATTTAGGAATATACTTTTTAGTTGAAGTTGACTTATATGAAAATAGTGTTTAAAATAAATAGTATTCATTACATGTTTTTCTTAAAAAAATGAACGATTTTATAATAGAAGATTTAGAGTTTGATCTTGAAGATAACGAGCTCAAAATCAATATGGAAAATAAGTATTATTTTGCTAAAGGTATCTGTTTGTTCTTAAAAGATTTATTTTTTTAATTTCTACAGCGATCAAGGAAGAAGATCCATTACGCGCAATAGAAGAATTTAAGCAAGTTATTCTTTTGGAAACTACAAAAGGGAATTGGTAAGCTTTTTTATACGCTAAATGACTAATTTTAAAGTTTTTAAGGGGATTTCGTTCGCTAAAGCAAATTATGAAACTGCTATTTAACTTGGGTTATAAATATGATGTAAAAATATAGGAATTACTGTTTATATCGAAGTTGATTGAATTATTTTAGATGATCAGATATTATACGGAGCTTTTAACATATAGAAAATCAGCAGTAACAAAGAATTATAGTGAAAAATCTATTTATAATATTCTTGATTATATTTCTTTGGATAATGACGTAGAATTTATGGAAGAAATATGTTCCATAACTTTGAATTCTCTTGAAGAAATGGAAAATGAACGTCTTTGGTTAAAAACGAATTTAAAACTTGCAAAATTATGGTTAGATAAGAAAGAATATATACGTTTGAATAAAGTTTTTTTAAAAAATATAATAAATATATATCTTACTTTGTATTAGATTTTAAGCAAATTGTACGATATTTGTGAAAATTATAATGGATCAGTAGACCAATTAAAGGAAGTATGTCTTCTTGAACTTTATTCTTTGGAAATACAAATGTATTCAGAAACAAAGAACAACAAAAGACTTAAGGTTAACTATTGTTAATTATTTATGTTTTTTTACGTTTTTTAGGATTTGTACCATAAAACTTTAAAAATAAAATCTGCAAATATATACCCGTATATTATGGGTGTTATTAGAGAATGTGGCGGAAAAATGCACATGGATGAAAGTATTTAGAACTTTAATTTTGAAAATTTCAAATAATTTATTTTAGAACGGTGGGGAGAAGCTTTGACTGACTTTTTAGAGTCATTCAAGAATTATGATGAAGTAGATTCTCCTCATAAAATTCGTGTATTAAAATATTCAATATTGGCAAATATGTTAAACGGATCTAATATTAATTTATTTAATTCTCAAGAAATGAAGCCTTATAAAAGTGATCCACAATTTTTGGCAATGGTAGATTTAATGAATGCTTGTCAAAAAGGAGATATTCAAAAAATTGAGCTTATTCTTAAAAAGCATCATGATGAAATTATGGAAGATGCCTTTATTCAAGTATATATTGATGATATTTTGCAAAATATTCGGTCCCAGATTCTTGTACGTTTGATATTACCATATACCCAAATCAATATTTCATTTATCGAAAAAGAATTGAACGTTACTTCAACAGAAGTAGAAGCATTACTGATTAACTTGATTTTGGACGAACGTATTCAGGGGAAAATTGACCAAGTTAATCAAATATTAAATTTAAAAGCAGAAGAAGAGTTGGAAGAAAAAAAAGATGTTGCAATTCTTGCTTTAGCTGAAAGTGTAAATAAGTTATGGAGACTTTGTTTAAATTATCGGTACTAAAACAGGAGTATTATATTATGAATTTCCAAAACATTCAAACAACTAAAATAAGACTAAGATATAGCTTAAATGGAAATAGGAGAGCAAAAATGTTTGCATGCTCAAATACATATGCTAGACAAAAATACAAAAATTTTTTTGAACAATATGTGTTGATAAAGATGGGTATCAGTGGTTCGTCGAATCATCACATAAGGAGACAACTTTTTTGACGGAAAGGACGATCATCTACAGGTGTACCTTTAGGTTTAGCGGCGATCGCTACACGGGCAGCCTCTGTAAATGCTTCGTTAACTCCTAGACAAATATTAGACTTAACTATAATCGAAGACTGTGGAAACATGCCTCGATTGTGTTTTGCGCTGCATTCTAGCAATATTAGCGATAACTATGCAAAAAATATCATAAAAATACATACCCAAATAACGAACGGCACGGATAAATTTTGCAACAGAAAGGCCTTCTTCATATTGAATATACCGGTGTTGACCGTTCATGTTACAATTATTATACGGCGTAATTTCATCCTCGAGCTCTCGCAAATCACATTTAAGTGCAACAAGAACAAGCTTAACACCTTCACAATGGCTTGCAATCTCAGCTACCCATTTGGATTGTACATTTTCAAGCGATCCACGAGAATCTACTGAAAAACATATCATAATAACATGTGTATCGGCATATGACAATGACCGTAAACGATCAAACTCCTCCTGACCCGCTGTATCCCATAAACTTAATTCTATTTGCTGACCATCAATAAATACATCGTGTACATAATTTTCAAAACTGTATATGTTAGCTAAACATCAAAAATTTTTGGTGTTTAAAAGAAGCATTGAAAGGATTTAGGGTGCCAAAAAATATGTATCTGTCTTTTAATGATTTTTTTAAGGTTGCTGGAGTTTTTTTTAGCTTTTTGATACATTTTTACTCTAATAAAATATTTTTCAGCTTATTAAAATATCCTTATTAGTTTGTCAAAAACGCTCGAAACTCCTTATAAATTTCTCAAAGATGCTTCTTTAAAAGACTTTTAATTAACATACACTGTTGGCTCATAAATCTGAGGAAAATATCCACCTATATTTTCATTAATTTTATTTGTATCTATATATTGTGTAGTATACGTGTAAAGACATTTAGCAGTGACGTCTTCCCACATGCTGCATATTATCAGTTATTTTGAATACAATTATGCGCTGCAGTAAATGCAAAGCCAGTCAATGTATGTGCTTTAACCCCCATTTTAACTCCAAATATCTTATATATGCGTATTATATGCGCTTCCTTCACCTTATATGCTTAACTTAGTCAAATTTTCTTCGACTTTGGACTTCGGTTTTGCAATACTGCAAATGCGCATATAACTCACCTCCGTCACCCAAAATAACAATTTTTCGGTGGAGTGCTCGTTGTGATGACCAACAACCCATGTGTTTGATTCTATGTATGTTGTATACACGTTGTATGCGTGTGGTTGGTACACCCGTTGCAAAACCTCGTTGACGGAGCCTCCCGAGAGCTGAGGCTGGTGTTCACGTAACGCGTAATGTATATGAAAGTCACGTGACTTTCTCGTGACTCTGAAGGAAAATATAGAGAATATACAGCAAAATAGTTGAAGAAGTCTGCAATAACAGGTAAAAAAAGTGCTTGATGAGTGCCTTGTTGGAAATATTGAATAAAAATGCGGTTGGAGTGTTTAATCGCCAGATATATTTTGGGGAATACGCCGTATATGATCAGGAAGATCAATAGAAGCACCATATGCTTTACGTGCAATTTCTCTGAGATAGGTGCTTTTATTATCGCCCCATTTCTGATTGATCATTCTTTCTTCGTTTTCTCTTCGTTCGTCCTCAGCTTCTTGCTTAGAGAGTTTTTCTAAACGCTTTTGACGCTCTTGATCCAATGCTTCTGCATTTTTCATCATGGCAGCAAGCTTTTCAGCTCTTTCTTTTTCGTTGTCATGATGAGCCTTTTTGTTAACACCACCATTTGTTGTATTTTTCGAGTCTGAATAGTGTGAAGAATGATGGTAAAAAACAGAAGAGTCATAATGACGCTTTGTAGATGAAGGTTTTTGTGTAGAATGATATTGTCTGTCTGGAGACCTATGTTTTGAGCGAGAAATTGATGGAGATCTTGAACGGCGATGATAATGGTTTCTAGGTGAAGACCGACTTAAATGCCGTTTGTGCAAATAACGATTTCTTGAGCGATCTCGGTGCTCAGATTTTTGCGGTGAATAACGTGAGTGACGTGAATGTGTATGCTGATCTAAATGATGTTTTTTGTTTTTTCCATTTTGTGCTTCTATAAGCTGACGTAATTTAATTGGATTGTTTCTAATTGCCTCATACTGTGCTTGCTCTTGTTTTTTAATTGCCAACAAAGGATCTTCTCGAATTTTATTTTGAATATCTCTTACAGTATTTGCATTTTGTGAAGCGATAAATGGTTGGTTTCCATTTTCAAGCTTAAATATTAAATTAAATACATAATAAATTACCGTTATTTTACCTTTGATGTATCTTCTTTAAGAATATCATCTATCCTTTTTCTTCCTAATAAATATGCCTCCATTTCTTCGGTTGTTCTTGAATCACCTGAAAGATGAGGTGCGGCATACATCCAATCTAAACGTTCTACCCGTTTTCTAGACCTAATTAATATATAAAAAAATATTTTCAATTTCCTACTTTCCGCCCGATGCTTCTTGCAATTTCTGTAGTTCTTGGAGTTGCCTTTCTTCTTCGATCTCTTTTTTTATTTGTTCAATCCTCTTTCTTTCTTCTAATGCTTTTTTTTCCTCCATCCATACCTTCTCTTGATTACGAATCCTAATAAGTAATTAAAAGATGTATTTTTGCATATCAAACAAGTATACAAGAGAGGATGCCAGGATTCTGTAATAAAAAATAAGTATTTGCTTAAATAACAAAGTAAAAAACATACTTTTCATATTCAAATCTCCTCCACCCATTTTGAACTACAAAATAAATATATAATAAATACTTTTTTGTCTTTTATATAGAAAAATTATTTAAAAAAAAAACAAAATGAATTTGATAAATTAACGTTTTGTTAAATTTATTAAATTTTGATTAGCAAAAAAAACTAAAACAAAGTTAGATTAGAAACAATTCAAACATACACTTTACTACTGTTGATAGTTCAATTATATTTTTTTTCCAATAAAATTTAGTTTTATAATTTATCACAGTTTTATGTGGCGATTGTTAGAAGATTGTTAATATTTTCGAACGTTTCAGATAATTAATAGAAAAGATAATATATTACGAATGGATTAATTTGTTAATTTTTTCTTTTATTTAGCACTTTTTTCAATAAAAGAATCATTTTTAGTTTTTATTTTTAATAATGTTTATCAAATAAAGATTTTTTTTCAATTTTTAAAAATTATGGTTAAATATTTTATAATATTTATTATTTATAGGTAATAATAACTTTAGAATGCTATAATTTAGAATGCTATAAATAAGCTAAAAACAATATTTTTTAAAGTTTTTATTTGATATGAAGAAAATAGTTTTAAATAAAAGTAATTTATTGTAAATATTAAATATAATTTTTTTATTTTTATATATATAAAAATTAATATAATAATATAAAAATAGTCTTTATCTTTCCAAAATTAAAATTTATAATGATGAAAATGTTTTTATAGTTTTAACAAATAATTTATATTTAACAAATAACTTATAGATCATCAGTATACAATATAAATAATGTACGTAATATATCTATTTTATATAATGTATAAAAATTATCTTCATATAATACAAACAAGATTTAGTAAATTTATTTAAATACAAAAAAAAAGTAAATGTTAACTTTGTGTTTTAAAATTATTTCAATAACCGATATAACCTTAAAAATGAGGATTTCTCTTTAATTTTTATTTTGAAGATACAAAGTGATCTTTTAATATTTAACTATTTGGCGTTTTTGGATTTATTTTTTGTCAAATTATATAAGTTTTTATAATTTTATTAGATTTTTTTATAATTTTTGGTTTTATACAGAGTTCTATAAAAAATGAATATGCAACTAGGTTATAAAAAATCTCTTTCAACCGTAATTGGTATTCGAATGGGTAATGCAAACAGTTCTATTTCTTATATAAATGATGTTTGATATTTTTTTAAAGTACGTTAAAATACAGATTTAATAAGTATTTAGAGTGGAAAAGTTATTATTATTACAAATGAAGAAGGAGAACGTCAAATCCCTTGCGTTCTTTCATATTTGGATGGAGAAGAATATCATGGTTCTCAAGCAAAAGCACAGCTTATAAGGAATTCAAAAAATACAATTACTTATTTTAAAAATTTTTTTGGAAAAAAGTAAGTTTGGAAAATTAAAGAAAAAAACACAATTAATGATTAGGATTGAATGTGCTAGTTTGCATATTTCAGGGTATTCTGCAGAACCTAACATTTTAGACAATGAAATAGTCTATACAATTATATCTGGTTCTGGAAATGAATATGAAAAACGAATAATTACTCTTAATGAAGTAATGATTTCTCATTTAAAGTACTTAAAAAATTGTGCAGTAGAATATATAGGAAAAGATGTTACTGATTCAGTTTTTTCTATTCCCCCTGATTTTTCTTTTTCACAAATAGAACTTTTAAAAAAATGTGCAGAAAAAGCTGGTTTAAATATTCTTCAAGTTATAAAAGAGCCAGTTGCTGAAATCTTGGCGTATTCGGATGGTATTGATTCTTTAGTTTTAGCTGATAAAATATTTGTCGTTGCTGATTTTGGAGAAATGACAAGTAGTGCTACTGTTGTTGTATGTAGAAATGGTCTATATACAATTTTAGCAACGGAAACCGATTATAATTTAGGTGGAAGACTTCTTGATGATTGTCTTATTGAGTATTTTGTAAAAGAATTTCAAAAAAAATATAATCTGGATCCTAAACAAGATTTAAGAGCTATGGCCAAATTAAGAACTGAATGTGAAACAACTAAAAAAAGTTTAAGCTCTAGTAGCGTTTGTACGATTAGCGTCGAATGTATGTTTGGTGGATATGATTTTTACTCTAGTATAAACAGAGTACGTTTTGAAATGTTGGGAAGATATGTTTTTAATAAAATGCTCGCACTTGTTAAAAATGTTCTCAAAAAGGCTCAAACCGAGAATTTTGATATAGACGAAGTTATTCTTGCCGGAGGCTCTTCTCATATACCTAAAATATTAGAGATGTTCGGCTATATTTTTCCAGAAAAAACTTTAATTCGTACACAATCTTCACAAACTTCTATGCTTAGTCCTTCGGACATTGAATGTTATGGTACAGCTATTCAAGCATCATTAATATCTTCCCTTGATAAAGAAGATATTTCGGATTTAATAAATCCTAATATAACTTTAATACCACATTTATTGAATCCTATTGGTATTGTCATTCAATCCGACGATAAAACAGAATTTATTCCTATTATTCATTCCTACACATCAGCTCCTGTTCAAAGAAGTATTTTTCTTGATAAATTTTTAGATACTGGCGACTTCTGTATCATTATTTCTCAAGGAACAACTCGTATTCATCAAAAAAAAGATGAAACACATGAAACACAAACTTCTGATGATGATGATGATGATGATTCATCTACAGTGGAACAATTAAAAGTCATAGAGCCATCACAAAAGATAGCAGAATGTTCTCTTAAAAATATTCCATCTAATGCAAAAATACAGGTTACTATTTATGTAGATTTTGAATTAAAAACCACTATTACAATACAACTTGTTTCGCCTTTTTCTGCAGAACTTGTTAAAGGAGAAATATTTATGCAGCAAAATCTATTATAAAATATTTATTTATTAAAAAATCTAAATTATATTCTTTTTTTGTATATTTTTTAAAATACTCTACTACTAGACTTCGATCAGTATTAATATTTTTGGTACTAACATTCTGAAGCCTTTTGTCTTCAAAAGTTCATTTTAAATAAGTTTTCTAATAAAAGATTTCCTTTGAAAATATTATTAGTATTTTGTTTTTGTTAAATTTGTTTTATAGCATTCAAGATGGCACAAAATGGTGTTGCACCTGGCACTACTCAAATGAACGGGTTAAGCTCACTAAAAACACCCTTAGCACATCTAGGGATGATTCTTCCCCCTTTAGATATTAGAGGTATATTGTTTATATATTTTTATTATTTTTTTAAAGTTATTTTTGATTAGAAATTGTGGAAAAAACTGCTAATTATGTTTTAAGAAATGGTATTGTATTTGAGGAAAAAATTCGAGAAAAAGAAAAAAATAATGCTAAATTTTGCTTTTTAAATCCAGCAGATCCATATTATAAATATTATGAATACCGTCTTGAAGAATGTAAAAAAGGAAAATTTATTTCTCCTATAACACGAGAAGATTCGTCTAAAGCTGCTCAAAATGCTTCAAAACAAATTCATGATAAATCTATGTTTTTAGAGCCTCCAAAGTTCTATTTTTCTGCTTCATTACCTGCAATTTCGGCTATGGATTTGTATGTTGATTAATAAGTTATATATCTTATATAAACATTTATAGGGATATATTAAAGCTTACAGCACAGTTTGTTGCGAGAAATGGGAGGGAGTTTCAGACAACTCTTTCTCAAAGAGAAAGCAGAAATTTTCAATTTGATTTTTTGCGTCCGAATCATTCTCTTTTTCAATATTTTACAAAACTTGTTAAACAATATACTAAAATACTTATCCCTCCAAAAAATACCAATAAAATATTAGAACGGAATATTGAGAATAAGTATCAATTATTAGAAGTGATTCGGAAAAGAGTTGCTTGGCAAAAATATCAAGAAGAACAACAAAAATTAAAACAGGAAGAAGAAGATCGGGAAAAAAGTAATATAACTTCCTTTAGATTATTTAGATTTTAATTTTTCTACAGTTGAGTATGCACAAATTGATTGGCATGATTTTGTAGTTGTTGAAACAATAGAATTTACAAATGCAGATGAACAAATGGATTTACCAGCTCCGATTTCATTAAGTATTTTACAGTCAGCAACTCTCGAACAAAAACAAATGATGACTATATACCATGATCCCAATATATCATTATTTGATGATACACCATATAATCCCATACAACCATATTCTACATCAACGGAAAAAGTACAGTCATTACAAGAAGAAGAGGGTGTAGAAATGGATATTGAGGCTGATTCGGATGAAGAGACTGCAGCAATTAGGGAGAGAAGAGAGCACCAGGAAAAAGTTCGTTTTGCGCAACAGCAAAGTCGAGCAGGTCTTCCTATGAAAATTCGTACAAATTATGTTCCAAAAGGTTGTTTTAACATTACTCATATTTTTTGTTAATATCAATAGTTTTGAATAAAACTGAAAACATGCTTATTTGCCCTCAATGTAATCTTCCAATTCCTTCAAACGAACTTGAAGAGCATATGCGTATTGAAATGTTAGATCCTAAATGGAAAGAGCAGAAAGCAAAAGCAGAATCTAAGTCTGCATCGAGTAATTTATACCAAGAAGGGGCTGCTAGCAATCTTAAACGCATGACAGCAAGTATGTATGATATGCAAGGAAATTTCATGAGTAAAGAAGAAATGGAAAGAAATAAAAGACAACGCTAAATATCCTAACAATTTTTTCAATCATGGTGTATCTGTAAATATTCATATATAGGTTCTTTAATTTATTACAAATGAGTTGCAATATTACATAATAAAATTATTTTAAAAGTAGATCCTTTTGACCAAATAAATTTCCAACAATTGAAATCACCATGTCTATATTAGATTGAATATATAAAGGAAGTTTTGTTTTCTAAAGTAATATTAATATTCAATACCGAATCTTTAATTTGATCAAACTGATTTTCTAAGAATTAAACATTTTTTACAGAGTTCTCTTAAAATACTAAGTTCATCTGATGTCATCACCATATCTATTTTTACAAGAAGAAAAAATATCCATATCATCTGTAAAAAATTACATCATTTAATGTCAAAAATATTATATAATGTTACTTGTTGTCGCGGACTGTTACATGAAAGCCATCCTGTATTCCATTTTAGCAAATTTAGAGCTGTATATTGATCAATGCAACACAGCATTGACAGTGTAGGGGCTTGCAATGCTTGAAGAATTAGCTGACGCCACTCTGGCTTATTTCTGGGTAGTGACAATAAGGTAGATTGAGTTTTCAAAGAACTGAACGATGTGCGTAATACTATAAATTTTTCCAAAAACTTCTCTTCCCAAATAAATGAATATGCTTTAGTTTCACACGTAGTAAGCTGCTTCTCTAATTTTATCTCTTCCTTTATTGTTTTGTTTATTGTTTGCACAGATTCTGTTAAAACTGATAGTGGCAAATGTACAGTCATAATCCCTGGTCTTTGTTTTGCTTCTATACGCACTTGCTTTAAATATGAAATACCATCAAAAGGAAGTTCATCATCTTCTTCTGAAGGGTCATCTAACTCAAGCATTTGTGGGAAAACCCCCCGCTGATTAGTTTCTATATCAATTGGCCCTGATGTGACATTTTTCTGTTCGTTTGAGACCTGAAGTTTGCGTTTTTTTTGGATAAATAAACTCTCTGATAAAGATTCAGGTATTTCTTCCATTTAATGTTCCAAAAATACTCAAAAGTATTTAAAAATCTTTATCTTTCTACATTTTACATTTTTTGAGGTTTCATCCGTCTACGATAACCAATACATCTAAAATAATTAAGCGTTCACCATCTATTAAACCTTAATATTATTTATAATAAAGCTTTTTAAGAAATATCAGAATTTATAGAGGAAAAATGCATATTTTTAATGAAAAAAAGAATGATCTTCTTCCATTTAGTACAATTTTGTCTCGTGAAACATCTCATATGTTATATCCACCTAGATCTAAGCAGGAATTTGTTTCAGAAATAGAAAATAATGATAATAATGAACAGGAATATGATTTAAAGACTAAAGGATACACAACAGAAGCACCCTATGTTAATGTTCAACATCGGCAGCGTATGAATGATTTTGAAAAAAAACGACAAGATTTAACACCAAGAAGCCTTTTTAATGAGGCAATTACAAATACAATTGAAGAAGGTGAAGAGGTTCTTCAACTTTCGTGCGTTTTATGTATTTTTATATTTTTTATATATTGACAGGTTCAGAGGATGCAATATTGTTGAGATCCCAGAAAACATTTCACAATTAACAAGTCTTGTAACAAGACTTGATCCTGATGTTGAAAAACCGCTGACTCCTCATCTTAAAATATTTTTATCTGGAAATTTTATTCATAAACTCCCTAGCGGTCTTTTTGATCTTTTTACACTTACTGTTTTATCTCTGCGTTTGTATTTAACCTTAAAATATTTGAATGCTAATATTTTTATAGGGAACAATGAATTAACAATGATACCCCCCTCAATTGGTCGTTTGGTGAATTTAGTTGAATTAAATTTAGGCCAGAATAAACTTGTAAAAATCTTTTATAAAATAAAATAAGTAATTTACTTTGGATAGACTTATTTTCCATCAACACTACTTTTACTTAAAAAGCTGCAAATTTTGTCAATATCACCGAATCCTTTAAAAGAATGTCCAATTCCTCCTTTATCTCAAATGTCGTTTCAGACTCTTGTATTACCCACCATTCGTTATTCATGTATAGACGTAATAAAAACAAACTCGAATGTTCCTAAACTTCTTGAACTTTCATCTAGGATTATTGCTTCTTCTTCAATTGCTGAAGTAGATCTTCAAAGATGGGAATTGAAATTTTGTCTTACTTCAAAAGTTAGAGAAGCATATGAGGCTGGAAAATATCATATATCCTGTGAAGTTTGTGGAAATTCTATGGTAGAGTCTGTTGTAGATGTATTTGAATGGTGGGATGGTTTTGTTGGTACATGGTCTCTTCCAATAAAGAGAAAAATATGCAGTTTGTTATGTCTTAAAAACATTCCACAAGCTGAGATACAATCATTGCCAAATACTACATAGAATACATAAATATGCATTTCTATGGTTTTCCTGAGATATATGTTTTATATTAAAGTATAGGTATAATTTTTAATAGATGGAACATTTTACAAAAAATGTAGTATCATATATTAAATATAGATATACAATGTATCATATATATAGTATTATGCACTAATTTTCACATGCATTTCCTCTTTCAAAATCATTTGTCTGACTTTTTCAATTTTTTCTAGTAAACTACTAATATTCCAACTCCATTCATTTAATATTGCATTGGCACTTTTTGGCCTGATAAAGCTAACAGTTCGCGCAGGACGATCAATTCGTGCATAAATAACACCTGAAGTAACTAAATTTGATAAATATTCTTCTGTTTCTCTCTCATCTAAATCAAGAAGCATATTCAATCGATTTAATCGAATTCTCAAATAATATTTAGATATAACACGAATATTCTAGTAATGTCAAAAAATATATTAATAAAGAAAAATGACATTTACATGCTCGATAATTCGTTTTTTTAGTTCTGACCATCGTTTCCTACCTTTTTCATCGTTGAGATCAAAAACAGAAGTTTTACATAAAATTTTGCCATAAATCTCCTCAATTTTTGGCCATCTCATGAGTTCCATTTTTGTAAAATATTTTATAAGCTCATAATGAACTGGAAGTGAAGGTAATCGAGGATCTGTTAATATACGATGCAAAAGATCAGACTGTTCATTGCCATAAGGTGAAATAATAATAAAATAAACCACATTTTGTAAAACCTTAATATTTTAATTTTTAAAAATAGATTTGTTCATACATACATCTTTCCATTTAGATTCATCTTCAATAATACTAGGCGTATTATAGACTGCTTTATAATATTTGCAGACATCAAGATAATTATCTTCATATAGACCAATACGGATAAGTAATTCATAGTATTTTAATTTTAAATCCTCAACACCTTCCTCTTGAAAATATTTTGCGGATATTTTATGAGAAATGATGGATGCCAAATTATAATCCGATTTAGCTAAACAAAGTCTAACTTGTTCAAGAATAAAATCCGTTTTCTCTCGCTTATCAATAGATCCAAATGTTTCTATTTTTAAATCACAAAGCAATTCTGCTGCTTCTTGTATATTATTTTGTTGTTCTTTAATTTTTGCCAGTTCTTTAGTTAAAAATACCCTCTCTGCTTCAAGAAAAATCTACATTGAACTTTTAGTATTTACATATAAAAGACACAGTCTCTTTTTTGACCTTTCCCTCAGTAATGCTACGCAAAGATGTTATACATTCTTGTTTAATTTCAGACATTGGCAAAGATTCAAAAGCCTTCATTGCTTCTTGAATCATATCAACAATACTTTTTTTTAGCTGCCCATGTCTTTTTGACATTAATTGAACTTGTTCACACATTAAAATCCATTCATTTGCATTTTTACATAATTGGACAATTAAAACTAACAACCTTGATGTAGATGCAACATCATATGCCTATTTACTATTATATAAAGTGTATAATGTCTAGAATTAACGTTACTTTCCGTGTTTTCTTTTCTAATAAAGACAATTTTTCAAGAGCACTTGCAAGATGTTTCTGTCCTCAAAATTAGCTTAAAAAATGCAGAAAAAAAGCGTACTTCTGCAAGAACTTCTATTTCTGGTATTTGATTGTCTAATATCTCTTTATAATCAAAACTTGGCTTTTCTAAATATCCATCCGACATGACGTTTACTTTGAAGTTTCAGTATACGTTAACGAGATGTCACCACGATTATTTGTACGTACTATATATATTATTTCATATTTAAAATGAACTGCAAAAAAAATATTGAATATTTAGATAATACATTAATTCAGTATTTTTCTTTTATAGATGACTATATTTCTGCTGTTTCTCGTCTTTCTTCTGCTTTAAAACAGGTATTTATCAAATTTCTTTTATTTTACTATATTTTTGATATCTAACATCTTAAAGGGTTATTTTTCTATAGCAAGAGCTAATTATCTTGATCTTTATGTACGTGGTCGTTTTGCATTATTGCATGGATATAACAGGCCTATGAATGCTCTTTATTATGTGTATATTTTTCTACTTTATTTATATTGTTTTACAATAATATAGTGACTTAAACTCTGAGTTTAAGTTGATACGCAATGATTTAGTTTCTGTATCTACAACAAAAGGAAAAGTATCAGAAAAAGTTTTTAAAGATCCATTAGATTGGTTTGGTATTTTAGTACCAAATGAACTACGAGAAGTACAGAAACATTTTCAGGACGGTAAGAATATTATAATTAAATGTTTATGTATAAGAAAATTAGGGCTAAAAGAAGTGGCACATATGGCTCATTTACGAGTAGTACTAAATAAATTAGAAAAGGATATCATTTTATATAGAAAAGAAATTCTATAGTTAACGAATACATATTATGTAAAACGATTATTATTATATTCTGAATTTTCATAATACATAATTAAATGACTATAAAAAGGTATTATTTAATGAATAGCATCTAATATTTAAGATGCTGTTATAAGATGTAATCATAAAAATATCCTATATTCCAAAAATGCAGATTTAAATAGTTTTGGATAATTGATGGTTAATGCCATAAATAATAGTTAGTTTATCATTAATTAGATGAAATAGCTTTATGTTTATTTGTAGATTCCCATTGTGTACTTAACAATATTAGAATTTTTATAATACAAAAATATTTCAATACCGTAACTGGTCTAATTCATTTGCTAGTGAATCTAATGTATTGGATGTTTTTAAAAATGCTGTATCTTTGAAAGTAGTATTTTCTGCTGTATTATCAAAATCATATAATGTGTCATTATGCGTATCGTCGCAATCTATAACAGTAGCCTTTGTTTCTTTTAAAAGTGTGGTATCATTCTTTGAAGAATTCATTAAAAACAAATTTTCTTCATTTAAAGTTTCCACTTTTGGAATAATATTTTTATTGTTAGACATTTCATTTGGAGAAATAACTTGACTGTTGGATATGTTCTTAAAAACTAAATTACTTTTATTTGAAGTAACTTCTAATTCTTCAACCGTTCTTTCCAATTCAGAAATGGCATTTTCGACAGATTCTTTGGTATTATCATAATATGTATTTTTTAAATTTATATATTTTTCTTCGAGACTTTCTAATTCTTTTTCCTGCAATAAAATATCTTGATCTGTTTGCATTTTTAAGTATTCATCAGTTAAAGTATTATTATGCATTTCAATGTTTTGAAATTCATGATTTTCGAAATTTAAAATATTAGTATTTTTATAATTCTTTAAGTCATCATTTTCTTGTTTCAAGCGAGAATTTTGTAATTTGTATTTTGAAAGTTCATTCTAGAAACTATAAATTTCTTCTAAATTAAAAAAAAAGCTACTACCTTCATACGTTTTAACATATTTTCTGTACTTTTCATATAATAAACTGCTGACTGATAATCATTTTCAAGTTGTTGTAGACGTTCTTTATAATTCTGAGTAGATTCTGCTAAACGACGTTCTGCATCGAGAGCTCTTTGCTCATTTAGATCAGGATTCTCTTTATCTAAATTAGACGAGGATATATAATTATTGCTAATCTCGTTATGATTTTTATGAAGAGGAACAGCATTTTTTATATTTTCTTGATTAACTAACGTACCATTTTTCTCTGAGCTCTCTGGATTAAAAACATTATGATGCTGAGTTATTTTAACTTCCTGTTTATTATTATTGTTTTGTTTTAATTGTAGATCTGATTCTTCTGAATTGTTTTTATTTAGAATATCAGGTGTCATATTAGTTCCCCGAGTTACATAAGTAATAGCGTTATCTTGAAAGTTCTTTCGTTCTTCTAATAAAGGATATTCTTCAAGCAAACGAGATATAGCAGATGCTTTTATATGAGCTATTTCTAAATCTTTATCTTTAGCACTCAATAAAGTTTTCATATCCCTATGATCCTTTTTAAGAGTATCTAACTCTTTAAGTAAGTCAATTATTTTATCTCTTAAATCCTGAACTTCTTTGTTAGAAGCAAAATTTAAAGCCTCAAGCTGAGAGATTTTTTCTAACGCTGCAACTAAATCTTTAACTGACTTATTAGCTGATACTTGTAACGTTGAATATAAAGATTTAACAGATGCTAATTGCTCTTGAAGTACTTTGACTTGACTGTCATCTAAAAGATTTTCAGAAGATGTAGTTTCTCTAGATATCCTAAGTAATTCAAGAATTCCTTCATTCATAGCTTCTCGTGCCACATTAGCTTCTTTAGCAACATCTGACATTTTAGATTCAAGAGTAGTAATTTTTTCTTCAAGAATCTGTTTTTTATTATTCTCTATCATAAGTTCTCTAGTAAGCTGATTCACTTTTTTTTCAAGCTCTATACGAATTTCTTGTTCTTTTTGAGATTTATTTTCTGAATTGGCAACACGATTTTCTGCCATAGTTATAGAAATATTAATCATTTCAATAGATTTTAAATATAGTGTATTTTTTTCTTTAAGATCAGCAATTTCATGTTTCAAACTAACATTTTCCTGATATAATTGATTTTTTTCAAATTCTAGTTCATTTTTTAAAGATGATTGTTCTTTAAACTTCTCTTCAGCATCAATACAGGCTAACCTTGTTTCATTTAATTCACTAGAAATCCGTTCATAAGCACTTTCTGCAACTTTTATTCTTTTAAGATAGTTTTGATTCATATCTTCAAGCTGTTGTATTTTCCTTTGTCCTAATTCAATATCCTCAGTCAATGAAGCTAATTTTTTGTTTAATTCTTGACGTGTAGCCATAATACTAGATAACTTAGTACTTAACTCTGTAATTCGAGCATTTTCAACAGTTGACAACATTTCTGGATTAGATAAAGCAGCAAGTTTTGCTTTATAATATACAGCTTCTTGTAAGCAATTATTTTTTTCAGCTTCAGCTTCTGTAACTTTTAAACTTGCTGTCTTTGTTTGAGATAGAATTTCTAGTTTAAGCAAAGTTATCTGCTTTTTAAGCGAAATAAGATTTTCTATCATATTCTGTCTTTCAATGGAATCGAAGAATACATCTGCAGGTGTTTTGTCTAAATCTGGATTTTTTATTAGATTTAATTCCGCCTGTAATAGTTCATTTTTAATTTTAAGTTCATCTATGTTTTCTTTAAACTTAAAAGACTGAATATCCTTATTGTTTATTTGAAAATCTGTGATATCTAAATCATGTTTTTCAGCTAATTTTACAGCTTCAGCTTGATTTTCTACAATAGTTGACATTGGATTAATAATATTAATGTTATTGTCCTCCTGCTGATCTGTAATATGTTTTGTTTCGTTTGTAGCAATTTTTGTGTCAGCTGCTGTATTTTTTTTTATTTCATTTGTATTAGTATTTTTTGTACCATTTACTATATTTTTCTTTGTTTCACTAGCAACAGTCTTCTTTACATCGTTTGTAGCAACTTTTCTTATTTGATCATAACTTTGAGATTTTGAAAGCAGTGTATCTTCAACTTTGATTAAATTTTATTTAAAAACAAAAAAATACATACTGTTTAAACTATTAGAAGATTGAAGATTAGCAGGCTCTTCTTTAGATGAACTTGTTACTCCTTTTGATCTATTATGTTTTCTAGATACTCTTTGTTTATGAAATTGCTCTAATGACATAGTTTGTAAATCAGTTCGTAAAGATTCTGAGTGTTGTAATATTTTTGATGGAGTTGTAACATTAAAAGAATTTTTAGATGTTTGCAATTTCGACATTGATGTCGATAAAGGCTTTGAAAGCATAGGAGATAAGGGGGAGGGTGCCAACAAACTTCCTGATTTTATCATTGGACTTGAAATCAAATTTGGAATAGATATTTCTGGAGGATAACGAATTTTTGCTAAAAAATATTTTAGAAACATAAAGTATTAAATTACAACTTACATGTATCTAAGATATAAATGATTGACAAATCTTCTGTTTTATTTAAAGAACCTTCTCCCCCAAGTACAATTATTTTTTGGCCAAAACTAGTTAATGTATGTCCTGAACGAGGAGACGGAGAAGGTCCCATATTTTGAAAAATATACCATTTTGATGTCGTTATCTTAAACGCAATAAGGTCACCAAGATCTGAACCATCCAGACCACGCCCACCAAAAATATAAATAATATCATCCACTAGGGAAGCTGAATGACCTTCTCTTGGTTGAGGAATACATCCGTTACATACAACTTCTTTCCACGAAAGATTCTTATAATCAAAGACCCAAACATCATTAAACCATTGACTACCATTTGTGCCGCCAAATCTTAAATATTAAGCATTGTGAACATATATAAATACATACATACAAGTAAAGCTTTTCTTGATAAGTAATCATTATATGATTCGTACGAGCAGGAGGCAAACTTGTAATAGGAGTTATTTGTTCCCATTTAGCACTAGGTGTATTTACTACAGAAATTAAATTACGGTCATTAGAATATTTCTTAAACATACATGTGTCTAAATTAAAGGAAACTAAATCATTAAAAAAAAATGTTTCTGTTTGCCCACCAAAAATAATGATTTTGGTTCCAATAATATTTAATGTATGGCCATATCTTCCACTAGGTTTCTGTCCATAAATTACTGCTTTCGTCCATATTTTAGAAGTTGTATTTAATAAATATAAAGAGTTGTCATTAATGTTGTTTTTTGATGTTTTTGTATCTCCTCCAAACACTAAAAAATATTAGAGAGCTGTTTTATCCAAAAAATATGCTTGCCAATGAACGCGTTCCCTATAACAAGTGCTGCATGCCCTACACGAGAACTAGGACAATCTCCTGGCGCCTGTATCTGATATGTCATCATAGTAACTGTAGTCAAATATGTTAGATAAAAAGTATATAAAAGGACTTTTAAGCAAACAATAGGTGATTTTATAAAAATCATCACGTACCCGTATCAATAACCCATAGATCATGTTTCACCTTTTCTTTCACAAGCCCACCAAAAATAAATATATCACCTGTTTTACTAACGGTCAGATTACTTGCATGTCCATATCTAGGAAATAGACAAGGACCAGAGAGCTTCTGCCGCGACCATGGATATGATGTTTCTTTGCTTATATACGTTGATTCAATGTTCCCAACAGATTGAGAATAACTTTTTTGTTGAAATCCTAGCGTGTTTTTTGATTTTTTATTTTGTTTAAAAAAAAATGCCATTAGTAATAACAATAAAATTATTTATTACGTATAAAATTTTGTTTTTTAGCTGCTAAATACATTAAATTAGCTTGATTTTCTATATTTTATAGATTTTTTTTTCTAAACGGTTGTTTTTCAAGAGAATTAAAAATATTATGAAATATTATGAAAAAGAAAAAATATATACATACAAAAACTATTTTAAAAAATTGGATATACTGTTTAAGCAAAAAATCTATAAAGAATGTTGTTTTTTGATACAAAATAAGCTTTATAAAATTATTTTTTAAAAAGTTGAAAAAATGAATATTTACGATAGATTAGCAAATGAAATTATTACTTTTACGGTAGAGTTAAGGCGCACTTGACTTGTGATCATTTTATCCTTATGATCAATGTTAGTAGTTCAAGATGATAACTGCAAAACAAAGATTACCAAGTCGTATGGTAAAACATCGTCCACAACTTCAATCGTACCAGTTTCTACTTGAATATTCAGAGGAATCTGATATGATAAAATAAGTGCTGCTTCAAGTGCCCGCTCAATTGCCGCTGATTGTGCATATAAAATAATAGGTTTACCTTTGGGTCTAAAAACTCATGATTTTAATAAATTACATGTAAAAAGTTTACTTGTTATACTCAGATATTAATTTATGCCTCATTTTTTTTATAATGCTCATTAAAAGTGTCTTTCGAGATATAAACATTTTGTTTAAAGTGTTTATAGGATGAGGAATAGTTCTTTTACGAATAGATGCATCTAGAACTTACATCATACTTTTTATATTTAAAGACTAGAATATAATACCATGTAATACTGCACGTTTTGTTGGGGTATCAATTGAGTTCCTTATACAAGTTTTTTTTGTTGATTTTGACAATTTTTGAGCTTTTTGATTCCGTTTTCGTTTGGATGTTATTTGCATTGTTTTAGCCTGTAAAAAAAGTTAAAAAGCACATATAAAATACCTTATAAATACATATATTTTCTTTTTTTTATTTATTTGTTCTTATTTACTTTCCAAATAGTATCTTTATATTGTTCTTTGGTTTAAATTTGATTATCGATTGCGGTACCTTCAAAAAAACTACCATCAAACAGTGATTAAAACTTGAAATTTTTGTAATTTTTAATCGTTAATTATAAATTGATTTTTTTCTTAATGAATCAACTAAAGAAAGATGAAGAGTTAGGTTGGTTTTTATACTTTTTAATGAGTTAGTTGAGTGTTTTTTAGAACATATTTTTCATCATATTGATAAGACAACTGTATTGCAAGAGGCACGGATATTTAACAAATCGCCTATTAATCCTCGAGTGTGTCGTATCTTATTGATGAAAATAGCGTATCTTTTACATACAGGGGATCATTTTGTGACACGTGATGCTACAGAACTTTTTTTTGGGATAACAAAGCTTTTTCAGCACAAAGATGTATGTTTTTTTCTTTTTAATTTTGTATATTTATATTGGAAATTTGGTACAGGCATCCTTACGTCAAATGGTTTATGTGATTATTAAAGAATTAGCAAGAACGGCAGAAATAGTTATTATGATTACATCTAGTGTAATTAAAGATACAACAATAAACCCAGATGCAATATATCGTCCTAATGCAATTCGTTCGCTATGTAGAATTGTTGATGTTGTTTCACTGAAATATAGATTATTTTCTTATGTTGTATAGGCAACTACTGTTCCAACTGTTGAACGTGGTATTAAAGCAGCTATTATTGATAAAAATCATTCTGTGTCTGCTGCAGGTCTTATTTCCTCTTACCATTTGCTTCCTATTGCAAAAGATGTGATACGTAAGTGGGCGAATGAAGTTTTGGAGGCACTTTCCTCGAAAACGGTTGTAAATCATTCTATCATACCATATTTGGCTAGTTCTACTCGGCAAATTCAGAGTTTTATTACACAATATCACGCATTAGGTTTATTATATGTCATACGAAGCCACGATCGTATGGCTGTTATGAAGATGGTACAACAGTTTAGTAGTTATCAGAATAGGGGATCGTCTGCAGGAAATATTCAGCTTAAGAACCCTTTTGCTATTGTTTTACTTGCTAGATATGCAGCAAAGGTTATGGAGGATGATCCAAGGTAGATTTCTAGTATTTGTAGCTATTCTCTTAAGATTGTTAGTCAACGTTATAATATGTTGAAATTATTAGAAGAATGGCTACATCATAAAAATGATATGGTTAACATTGAAGCTGCAAAAATAATACTTCAATTGAAAGACATAACTGAAGTAGAAGCTACTTCTGCAATCTCTGGTCTGTATTTTTAATATTAGTTTATATTTTCTTATTCTATAGTGCTTAAAGGATTTTTATCTTCTCCTCGTACTGTCTGCAGATTTGCTGCAATTAGGATCTTAAATAAATTCACAATGATAAAATCCCATATGGTTGGGTGTTGCAATTCTGATATAGAAAGTCTTATTTCCGATTCTAATAGGTCAATTGCAACATTTGCTATTACAACACTTCTTAAGACAGGGAATGAGATCAATATTGATAAATTGATGAAACAGATTCAAAGTTTTATGGGCGATATTACTGATGAATTCAAAATTATTGTTATAGAGGCTATCAGGTCACTATGCCTTAAATTTCCGTCTAAGTATACTGTTATGCTTTCATTTTTGAGTAGTGCTTTAAGAGACGAAGGTGGATATGATTTTAAAAAATCAGTAGTTGAAGCAATGTTTGATATGATTAAATTTATTCCTGAATCTAAAGAAGAAGCGTTATCTAGTCTTTGCGAATTTATCGAGGATTGTGAATTTACAAAATTAACAATTAGAATTTTACATACACTTGGTATAGAAGGACCTTATATTAACCAACCAACTAAGTATATTCGATATATATACAATAGAATTGTTTTAGAAAATGCATTGGTAAGAGCAGCAGCAGTAACTGCTTTATCAAATTTTGGTTTAGGGTTAAATAATTCTGAACTTAAGAATAACATAAAAATTTTGCTTCAAAGATGTCTAGAGGATCCTGATGATGAAGTTCGGGATCGTGTTGCTTTAAATATTAAATTATTAGAAGACAATAATGTTTCTGGTTTTCTTAAAAATAGTGTGTAAGAATTATTAATGATTTTTTCTAAAACATTTAGATAATATGCCTTCTCTTTCTGCTTTAGAATATCAACTTGTATGTTATATTTCATCAAATTCTTTTGAAAAACAATTCGACGTTTCATCTATACCGAATATTAGTAAAGAGGAGTTAGATGCTGAATCATACAGACAAAAGACTATTGAAGTAGACTCATTGTCTACATTTATGTTAATTGAGACAAAGGCCAATCAAACAACTCATAATACTCTTTTGAGTGATGTTACGGCCCAGTATACTAATATTCTTCAGTCCGTTTCAGAGTTTAAAGATTATGGTCCTCTTTTAAAATCTACTTCAAACCCAATAGAGTTAACGGAGTCTGAAATTGAGTATTATGTTACAGCAATTAAACACATATTTAAGGAGCATATTGTTCTTCAGGTATATCTTTTTATGTTATTTCTTTACTTAAAAATATAGTTTGATCTTGTAAATACTCTTTCTGATACTATTTTAGAAAATATTTCAATGATTTCAGAACCTGATGGATCTGGTTTAAAAGAAGAATTTGTTATACAGGCTCAAAAAGCGGAACATAACTCTCCTGTTAGTATATATGTTTCATTTTTAAGAGAAGATCCTGATTCATTTGTTACTATAACTTTTACTAATATTTTGAAATTTACAACTAAGGAAATAGATCCAAATACAGGTGAGCTTGAAAAAACAGGTTATGATGATGAATATCAGGTTTATATTTCTTATTTATACGTTTATTTAGCTAAATTGTTTTAGGTTGAGGCTTTAGAATTATCTGTTGCAGATTATGTTTTTCCTATATATATTAATAATTTTGCTCAAATTTGGGACTCTTTAACTGATAAAAATGAAGTTGTAGAAACATTTTCCCTTAGTTCAATTACATCTGTGCAAGGTTTGTATTTTAAGTGATAAAGAATAGTTTTAATACTATTTTCTAGAAGCATGTCATAAGATACCAGAACAATTATCTATGCAACCACTCGAGGGTACTGAGGCTGTTGTTCATTCTTCTTTTCATACGATGAGACTTTCTGGCAAAAGTATTAACGGTAACAAAGTTTTGGCGATTGCAAAAATAGGTTTTATATCTATGTTATTTTTCTATTTTTTAACCTTTGAAAGCATATGCTAAGAATGAAATGACATTGAAACTTAGTGTTAGAAGTGAAAATATTATGTTAGCTACATTGATTGCAAATGGAATTGCATAAATAAAGATATTTTTATAAAAACATCTTTATTGATATTCAATTTAGATTTTCGTTAAAATTAATCATTTATTTTTTCATCAAGATGCATTTCTTTATAACCATTTTTGTACCTCTTTGATTGTTTCCCGGCATATTTTGATAATATCATTGTCATTTAATGATTCACTTTTTTTAATTGCTTGTACTAACGCAATAGTAATACCAACATGTTTACTATGTATCCATATTCTTCCATTTGATCCCACAGCTACTTCAAACGGTATTGATGCACCTAATGTTGATAAAAGAGGATGATTTTTGTCCAGAATTCTGTATTTAATAAGATTAATAATTAATATGTTGAATTATATACTTTTGACATAAACTCCTTGATAATCCATGAATAAGAAACCCCCCTTTTAACTCTCCAAAAATAGATGATTTTTCGTCTGTTCCATCTGTACATTCAATTTCTGGCTCTATTTCTTTATCTGCATATATTACTCGTGCGTATATCAGTGCTCCCACCTATTTTTTAGCTTCTTTTCCATGAAAACTTTATATTTACTTGGAGATTTGGACGGCTTTTTCTTGTTACATTTTCAAATGCTAATGCTCCAAGTTGTCCTAATCTTGTCCCACATAAATCTACTTTATATCCTTCTGCGTGCTTAACCATGACTTGTCCTATGACAGAGTCCCCTATTACAGGAGTATACTGATATATATTAGCTGCTTGTAAAAGGCTCTATTCTACATTTTAAAACACACTTTTCGGCAATCATAATCAATGTAAAATGTCTTTTTTCCTGACTGTATAAGTCTGCCCATTTGTGTAGCACGTAGTGTGCGTAAAGTACAAAAATATGTTAAACCACGCCCAATACGCAACTGTGTTTCATCTGATTCATTAAAATGCACTTGTTCTCCTGGAAATATCACTGATTGATGTATATTCATTTGCGCTCATATGGCTACTGTATGTATCGGCTGCACGGAGTGCACGGCGTGTGTGCCAAGAATGAATGAAGATACAGAGTGGTAAGCAATACAGGCGTAATACACACATTTTACATGTATTAAGGAATGATTTGCTGCGTGCACACGGTATTCTCCCTCCTCTACCCAAGAAAACAGAGTCAGACAACGATGAAAAAAATGATACAGCAAGTGATGCTGTAGAAGCATCTCCAGGCTCTGAATGGGAAGATTTGGAGGATGATCAGGTTGTACAGGCGTATATGTAGTTTTTTTACATATAATAAATAGATATTGATGAATATCAGGCAACGACGACGGGAAGAAATAAAGGCATATGCTGAGCGGGCAAAATATGGCGAAATATTACCCATTCAACGTGCAGAATGGGCTACAGAGGTTAATGAGGCTAGTAAGACGGCTTCTGTGATTGTTTTCTTGTATAAAGATGCGTAAGATTCTATGCACTTTATGGTTAGCTGATATAATGGGTGATTCAATAGAATTTTAGCAAGTCGACAGTTATCGATGATACTTGTGCAGCTAGCAAACGAGCACCCATATATAAAGATAGTAAAAATACAAGGAGATCAAGCAATTGAGGGTTATCCAGACAAGAATTTACCAACATTACTGGCTTATTACAAAGGAGAACTTGTAGGACAAAAAATAAGTGTTTCAGTGAATGTTAAGATAGAAGGTAGGTAAATATAAGTATAAAAGCAGGTTTTAAAGCAAGAAGAAATCGAAGAATGGCTTATAAAAATGAGTGTAGTTGAATATAAAGAGGTAAATAGACATAGACGCCTGAGAATATGTAGAACAGAACCAAGAGATGATATAGATGAATTGGAAGAAGTATAGGATTTGCTATTAAGATAGAAAAAGTCCTAAAAGATGAGAAAACATGATTCGAAAAAATATGAAAAAATGTAAAAAGTAAATGAATGACTGAAGATATATGATTGTAATATAGTTTAAATGTAGCCAAAGTGTTATAAGGCTAAACAAAGATATATTTTTCTAGTTCTTTTTTCTGAAGGAACAGCCTTCCATTAAACGGGCTTTCCCACCAGTTGGTTGAGACAACACACTAGTGCAGGCACCGCAAATTACAACAGTCTGTGCATGAGAAAAAATCGTTGTAATATTAAAGCAGCCGGGACATTTGACATCCTATGTAAAATAAGTTGAAGATAATAAAAGAGGTGAATAACCATAAAGAAAGAGTTAGGACTCTGGACTAGTCTTTTAAGTTTGTGCTTTTGTGCTTCTACTGCAGGTATAGGATTTAAAAGGTCGACGGCAAGTACCTAAGAAAAAGTTAATTATTTGTAAAAAAATATTGTTTTTATTTTTGTAATTCCCAGATACAAGATAAAAATGAATGCAAAAATGCTTGTTTTTCTATAAAATAGGTTTAAAGTCTTACAATAGCCATATAATTTATTTGTTTTTTTATAAATTTTCTATGGAAGTGAAATTTTTACTTAATTATTAAAATCATAGTATTTAACTTTAAAATTATAATATAGAATCTTCTTGTGACTCTAGAGACTAGGAATTGTTGTTGTTTGTATAATTTATGACTTACCATGATTATTAAATAAAATATTTAAAATTAGTTTGTTTTATTGAAAAAATTTCGTTACTAAAATTTTAAAATTTACAGTATAAAATAATGCAAAAATTATATATAAACTTTATATTACTATAAGAAGTATGTTTTTATAGGTGGAAATATTTGTTTATAATTACTGAATCTTATAATAGTTATTATTTAGAAAATATAGAGAAACAGAATAAAAAAAGTTATTTAAGGTTAGATTTTAAAAAAGATAATCTTTTTATATTCATAATATTGATTAATGGTTTTTTAATAAATAAAATTTAATGAATTTTTGAAAAATTTTAATTTACAAAAATATTAATAATATATAGTTATTTTTGTCATTATAGATGTATCCGAGAGTAAAAAACTAAATTAAAATAAAAAATAATAAATGTCTGATTATTTACATATTGATTTAATATAAATATTAACATAGTTTTATTTTGGTATTTGATAATATTGTGGGTATGTTTTTTATGAATAAGTATCTTATTTTTTTTAATATTTCTTTTTAATATACATTATATCGATCTTTTTTGTTTCAAACTTTGGTTCTTTAAAAATATTTTTTTATAATATTATTAATAAAAGAATATCTGTATTTTTGTTTATACAATATTATATAATTGAATTTTATTATTTTTTATTTGCTAAATAAATATACAATTATTTTGAAATGACTCATTTTAAAATTTAAAACGTAGATTTTAATTAATATTTAATTTATTTATATCCATGATATAGAAATATTTTGAAAATTAAAAAAAAATTGTAAAATATTTTTTCAATAAAAGTTGATAAATTTACATAAATTTTGAAAAGATTTATAAAAGATATTTTTAATATTTTTATATTTAAAACAAATAATTTATATTTTAATTAAAAATATATTTAAAATTTTAATAAAATAATTTCAAATTAAAATTTATTTTTTATTTTTTTACAGTTGTAAAAGTTTAGATTCTATTCAAATAAATCATATTAAATTTGTTTTATGGTTACCTTATAACTTTGATTTTTTAAATATTTTTTTAAAGATTTCTAAAGTTTCTTTTTTCAATTTACTAAATTATTGATCCAATAAAATATTTTTTCATCATTTTAAAAATATTATGTTATAAAAAATAAAACAAAAACTTAAATAGTTAAAACTAAATAATTAAACTGTTTAGCATTTTTAAAATATGTTACTAATTTTATAAAAATTTCTTAAAATTATTAAAAAACTATTAAAATAAATAGTATATTTTCACAAAAATTAACCTTATTTTTAAATATCATTAATATCATTAAAATATATCATTAGTTAAAAAATTAAAATTATAAAATGTTTTTTATATTTGTATTATACATTAGATAATCTTTTTTTAATGCTTACTATATTATATATCATATGTCACTATTCAAAAGAAAACTATATAAAATTATTAATGATTTCATTTTATATCACAACTAAAAATATTTATATGATTGTCACTTTTGTTGGCACATGCTAAAATAGCTTTGTGAGGATGAAAATTTAAAGCATTAACTGATACAACTTTTCCTTGATGCAAAAAACTAGAATAATATCGGAATGTAGACAAGTTTAATCCATCTGTATTCCAAACTTTAATATCATTATTATTAGATCCCCTATTATAAAATTAATTATTTCAGAGATTAAAATAAAAGAAAAATACGTGGCAATACATGGAATATGTTCATGTACAGAAAGTGATAATAGACCATCTAAATGTGCATTAATAGTTCGTATAGAATTATTAAGTCTAATGTCCCAAAGTTTTATGTCGCCCGAGATACTTAAAAATTAGGCATTCAATAATATTAATTACAAGAAAATACCTTCCTGAAACAAGTTCTCTATTTCCACCTTTTTGCATAGTCACTTTAGGAATCCAAGTTTTATGTTCTTTCCATACTTTGACCATTGCATCTCTTGGAGGGTTCCTTTGATCATAAATGCGTATAGCTCCATCACCAAAACTAGCTACAAAAATATTACCTTCAGTTTCATCTGAAGTAATCGATGTAACATAATTTTTAGATCTTGCTGGTATATTCTACAAATGATCAAATAGAGTTTTAAAAATTAATAGCATACACTTAAACACATTTCTTGAGATGCATCCCAAACTTTAATGATTTCTACTTCGCCACCAACAAAAAGTATACCACGTTTTTGCTGGCAATCAATAACTAATCCACTATTACGATTTGATGGAACTAAATCCGTTAATGCTCTCCAAGCAGTAACAAGTTCTATAGATTCAGTATCATAATTTTTATATATTCGTATAATGCCATCAGAAGATCCAACTAATATATATCCAATATCATCTTGATTTATAAATTTCACATCAGTAATTCGTATTCCAAAAGTATTGTTATTAGAAAACTGATTCAATTTTATTCCTAATTCCCAATCCCATACTTCCACATTATCTTGATCGTCTGCACAAATAAGATGTGATTCAAATTCGTGAAATAAAAGATGAGAAACTTGTATGAAACTTGACTTAAGGTTACAAATTTGACTATTCCATGAAAGTGATCCTATATTAAGTCAAAATATATTTAAAGAAATATATTTAAAACCAGCCACGTCTTTTAAATTATACGTTTTGTTTATAATTTTTTCATTGCGATTTCTTCTCCACAGTCGTTGATTATAATTAACGCTCCCAGGTTCATCTGCTTCTGCTGGCTATTAAAAGTTAATAAAATGCCTATTAAGGAAAAAGAAAGTTGCCTTCATTTGAGGTTCTTGAAAATATTCACAACTCCAATCAAAAAAAGTGCTTTGAAGGGTATATTGTGACGACTTATAAAGTTTTATATCAACTTTTTTTGGAAGAGGCTTAATTGAAGCAGAATGAAAGTTTCCATGTTTAAGAAAAGTATCTTCATCTGAAGAAAGACATGATTCTAATGTCGATGCTTCAATATAATTCCCAATCTTGAGATTTTTTAAAGATAAAGCTATCGAGGCAGAACATTTTAAAGTATTAGTTAACTTTGAAGTAGATGATATATGTTGAGTCCCAGAAGACAAAGATTTGATGTTTTCATCAGTAAAGTTAGAAAATTTTGATTTATGTGTTATATCATTTTTTGTAGTTATTATTTTTTTAATAATAGATTTTGTTACAGTTCCAAGTTCTGACTTAATAAGCATATTATAAATTTTATTTATTAAAGAGATGCTAATAAGTTCTATTTCCAAAAATGGGTCTACTGTGAGTAATAATAATGTTTTCCATATTGCTAAAGTTAATGAATTTGTACTATAATTAATAAAAGGCTTTTTAAATCTAAATCCATTAAAATTAAAGTCTGCACATTCATCCATTAAATGTTCAAATGCAGCAACCATTATTTTTTTATTATAACGTGAAATATATTGTGAAAGAAAAATTGCTAACTCTTTACGTACTAAAGTTGAACCATCAGAGAAAAGACTCAACGATGATACAACGACATAATTTTCCTTAGCAATTACTTCTTTATTCTCAGTAGAAAGCTCTATAAATGTTGTTAGAGCAACTAAACTAGCAGTTCGAACTTCTGGAACAGGGTCTGATAATAAATTACATAAACGATCGACTATACCTTCTTTAATACCAAGTAATTTTGCATCTGAAAAATCTTTCCATATTTGACTGATACAAAGACATGCCCATTGTCTTAATAAAGGATCTTGATCATTAAGATGTATGAAATTAGCTTGTAAAACACCAGAGTTTAAACATGCAGTTTGTCCTTGTTTAAAATTCCGAGAGAAAACACTAAGAATAAAAGCGCACATTGCACGATGTTCTGATATATTAGTAATTGATAAATTCCCATAAGTTGGAGAAAGAATTTGAACAAAATAAGAATAACCATCATCTTTAAGAAGATCCGATTGACAAGAATTATCAACCGCTAAAATTCTTGCCCATATAAAAACTAAAACAGGTTTTAATTCTGCAGCAGATGATTGTAAAAGTTTTAAAACATATGGAAATATTCCAATAGATAATGCAAGATTCACTGCCCATGGACCTAAATCAAGGAACCTACTAAGTAAAATTAAAGCTCCTAGACGATGGACTTGAGACAAAAGTACTTGAAGTACTATTGGTAATTGATCAGGTGCTTTTTTAAATACTGAACCTTGTTCTAACCATACTTCAAATGCAGTTAACTGTTCTCTAAAAAAACTGCTATGCTTATATTCATATGCAGGTCCTCCATTTTCTGCTTCAAGTAATTGAGGTAATTGGGCCAAACATGCATCTACAGCTAAATCCCATGAATTCCACATTGGATGATGATAAGTAGCAGGTAAAGAAGGATATGACATTGGATGACATTGATGAACTCTCATTATCCTTTCTGCTAAAAGAAAATTTCTAAATAATGCTGCCACCATTAAATCTTGTCGAAATAATTTTTTGAATAAAGGCTTTGGAAGAATATTCCATGCAATACTATCCGTAATGGCAGTAAATATCCAATTCAATTCACCAAGAGGCGTTCTTCTGTCTTGCAAATGCCCAGGTATTTTCATTACCATATCTATAGTTATATTTGAAAGGAAAGGATTTTGTAAAACAAACCATCTAACTGCAATTTCAATAGGAGATGTTAAACAACATGTAAATAGATCAGCAGGAAGATCTGGATTCATAGGTAACCATTCTTTAGGTCCACATGCTGCCAATTGAATAGATTCTTTTTGTAACGGTGGTAAAGGAATACTTGAATCAAAAGCGTGTTGTTTTTGAGCTTCCGCGTCCCGTTGCTCCGCAAATTTATTAAAATTTATAAGAATATTCCCAGCCGCACTACAATCATATACATATAAACAAGGAGAACCTAACCATGTCTGAAGATCATATAAAGATATTGGAATATATTGAGTATAATTTTTGTTAAATACCCATATCTCACCACTTTCTGTAGGCCTTGGAACACCATGTCCATTATAATGAAATAATATACGTTCATCTTTAGCGTTACGGCGCTGAGTAGAACAAAATTTTTTAGTTTCTTCTATAGAAGGATCGAGATATTGTTTGTAACGTGTACGCATACTAAGAGTTTCATATTGTTGCTGTAAATTTTTTCCTATAGCTTCTAATGATTTCTGTGATGGTAATGAAAAAGGATCAATCCAACATTCCAGTTTTGCACAAGGACTTGTTTTAACTATATCAGGCGGGTCAACCCCAATATTCATACATATGCATAATGCCGCTGAAACTGTTTTTAATCTTTCTTTTATTCTCCAATCCTGGAGTTTTTCTTTTTCATTTTCGGGTTTTGGAATGCCATATGTTTCATGTCGTTTTGCAGTATAATGCATATAAAATATCTAAATTTTTTATTAGATATATATTAATATTAGAATAAAAACAGTAAAAAACCAACTTTTTCATTTGCATAATCATATTCCTGTGAATTATTTTTACTTTTGAATCCATGACGAACTCTTATTATTTGAATTTTTGTTTCATTGTTTTTTGGTGATATTTTTGTAATCAAAGTACTTTTATATTTTTCTTTTGAATCTTCATCTTTTCCTACATTTTTGTTATTCTCTTTTTCTTTCGTTTCTATTAAATCAAAGTGTTTAACTAGTGCTTTGTTTAAATTTTTTGTTCCAACTATATTGGAAGTTTCATGGGTTTGTATTATCCCATTCTTTTTAAAAATATCAAAATCAATTTTATGCTCCTTGTTAACATTAGAGTCTTTCATTTCAGACTCTTCTCATATGTTTCTTGTTAGATATTCTATATTTTATCCATGAAACCTCCATAGTTCCTCTTTATCGTAATCGTCAAGTTTATTTTGTTTAAAAAAATTAAGCAGATCCACCTAAAATGTATTAATAACCTATTGATTTTCTATATATATATATATATATATGCATATATAGTTCAATATAAATTATTATATTTTTATATAAAATGTCAAAATTATCTTTTTTTATATTATTAAATTTTGAAATATATATTAAATTTACTTATATTATAATAAACTATTATACTTTATTTTAGTTATTTTTCTGGGTTTTCAAAACTACAAAATAAATGGAATTATATAATATATAAATATGATAATATATGTACATATATTTCATAAAGATTTATATTGCATTATAAATTGCATCAAAATAAATTGAAACAAATAATTTTGATTTTTGGAATCTTAAACTATATACAAATTATTATTTACATTTATATATAGAAAAGGGATATTTTTATATGTTGTCATTAGAATTACTCCGAGTTTTTAAATATTATAAATTTGATTTTTTTTTATAAAAAAGTTTAGAATTTTATAATTTTAAAATTTAAGATAACATTTATTATACATTTTAGTATATTGTATTTTTAAAAATGATATTTTTGTGATTTAAGGTTTCGAAAAGTTAGATTTAGTTTTAGAAATTTAAAAAATTGCGTTATTGTTTTTGAAAAAATTATATAAAAGTTTTTTAATTTTAAGTGCTTATTTTAATAAAATTGCATATTTTAACTAAATTCTAATATTGTTTTATAGAAATTGGATAATGGTATATAACTCGTGTCATCTTATTGGTCAACCTATTATTAAATTACAACTAAATGATCTAAAGTATCTTATTATTTTAATAATGGTTGGTTCCTATGTTCGCCTATATATGATAAATAACCCATCTGGTCCGATTTATCAAGAAGCTTATATAGGAAAAAGAATTTCTAAGTATTTATTTTTAGTTATGTTGTTTTGATTAATATATTGATTTCAGTTATATTAAAAGAGAACTCCATGTTGATAGGCATCCACCTTATGCTCTTATGCTTTATTCTTTAATTGCATCTATTTTTAATTATGGAAAATTTAATTTAAAAAACATTAATAAGTCAGCTTTAAAAGTATTTTTATAATTTGTCTTAATTGTTTAGAGCTTATATAAACTCTAACGTTCTTTATATATCCATGCGGTTTTTTTCTGCTATTTTTGGTATTTTCTTGATACCCGTTACCTTTTTTACATTAAGGGTTATGAAATTTACAAGAAATACTGCTATTTTTGGTTCTATATTGATTATTTTTGAGAATTCTATAGTTACTCAGAGTCGTTTTTTATTTGTTGATTCACTAGTGTTATTTTTAATTGCTTTAACGCACTTGTTTTGGAGACTATTCGAAAGTCATCAGCAACATTCTTTTAAAAAAGCATGGTGGATATATTTAATAGCAATTGGGTTTACTTTAGGTGCACTTATAAGGTTTCTATTTTTTTTTATAACTCTATTTTTAATTATTAAATAGTACAAATTGGTTAGGAATTTTTACACTTCTCTGGATTGGGCTTTTGGGATCTCTACAATTATGGCATTTTATAGGAGATCTTACAATGACTCCAGTAAGATATTATTTATAATTGATTTAAAATTTATTATTTATAGACTACCTGGATTAAACATTTTGTCTCACGTGTTTTGTGTTTAATTATTGTTCCTATTTTATTTTACATCACTATATTTTATTTTCATATAAGTTACTTGAAAAATGCAAACAATAATCTGTTTTTGAGTCCCGAATTTTTGTCTACACTTAATAATAGAGATGTTAAAAATGTACCTTCACTAGTTCATTATGGTTCTAAAGTAACTATTCGACACTTTGGCTCATCGGGAGGGTATTTGCATTCACATCCTCATTTATATCCTGCAGGAAGTAAACGTATTTTTATATTTTTTAATTAAAAAAATATTGATGTTTTTTTAGAGCAACAAGTGACTCTTTATTTATATGAGGATAGTAATAATGATTGGTTAATAACAGACTCTGGTCATGACTCTTCAGAAGGTTCTTCTTCTTCAATCTTAGATGGTTCTATAATTAGATTGTATCATCTAGAAACTGATAAAAGATTGCATTCTCATGATGTTCGTCCATCTTTATCGGATACTGATTGGCAAAATGAAGTATCTGGATATGGATATAAAGGATTTGCAGGAGATAATAATGATCTTTTCAAAATAGAAATAGATAAATCAAGAAGTTACACTCAAGAATCTAAAGTTAGTGTTCGTGCAATTCAAACAAGGTTTCGTTTGATTCATGTATCCACTGGATGTGCTTTATTTTCTAATGGTATTAATCTTCCTACATGGGGATATGGCCAAATAGAAGTTACTTGTGCAAAAAATGGAATTATTGAAAATAGTTTATGGTATATTGAGAATAATAACCATGATGATTGTAAGATTTGTTTTATTAATATATTTTAATAATTGGTATATTTAGTTCCTGATGATATTGAAAAAGTAACTTATAGAAAGATTAATTTTTTTCAAAAATTTTGGGAATTGCAGAAATCTATATGGAAAAAAAAATTTGAATCTAAGAACTTTTATGCATCCAACAATCATCCACTTTCATGGCCTTTTTTAACACGTGGAATTCGTTTTTGGACTGCAAATAACAAACAAATTTATTTTCTTGGAAATCCATTAGTATGGTGGCTAGCATTTGTTTTTATAGGAATCTATACTGTTTTGAAACTATTTAATATATTGCGTAATCAAAGAGGATATTCGAAATATAATGATAGTATAAAACCTTAAAATAAGTTAAATTTACTAATTAGAAAAAGAAACATATTTAAAATATGATTATCTTATTGGTACTACTCTAATTGGTTGGATTTTTCATTATCTTCCATTTTGTTTTATGAAAACACAATTTATATTATATCACTATATACCTTCTTTATATTTTTCTATTGTATCTTTTTGCTCTTTTTGGGATTTTATATCCATTAGATTTTTTCAAAAATCTCAAACTAAATTACTAACATTATTTTTTTTGAAAATAGTCATTTCAATTTATTTTATATTATCACCTCTAGTTTATGGCTCTATTATGAGAAAAGAGCATTGTAATTTTATTAAGTTTTTTAAAACTTGGGATTTAGATTGCTAATTCTTTATTAAAATAATTTTACATATTTTTTTAATAATTTTTATGATTAATACGTGAATTTGGCTTAAAAATTTAATTATAAGAATGATTAAAATATTTTTAATTAATATGATTTAAATTTTATTAAAAATATGGTCAATTTTGAATTATATGTTTTATAGGTTTTGATTTAAATAGATATGCATATATATATTTAAAAACAATTATAACTTTATATGTTATCTAATATTTTAAGTTAAAACTATCTAATGAAAATATGTTTAAAATAATTAATATCAAGTATAATTTATATATGTTTAAAATATAACGATTTCAACTTATTCTTAATAATAATTTGGCTTTTATATAATCTTTATCAGAAGTATTTTTAATTTATAATTAGTTTTAACTTTTGCTATATAATAATATAATAATGTTTAGAAAATATATATGCATGTAAAATAATAGTTTAATATAAAAAAAAAATACATCTAATATATTATTGTAAGTCATTGTTCACAGAAATTTTCTAATTCTAAAACAAAATCCATGAGTCATCAGAATTTTTCAATTTTTTATATGTTGAAGACTTATCATAGTCAGAACTTAAAGAAAGAAGTGAATAATCATCGGATGATATATTATAAGATACGTTATTTTCTGTGTCCCATATAAATTCCTCTTGAAGAGCTAGTGTTTTTGATATTGGTGACGTAGAATTTGAAAGATATGCTTGTTTAATGTTTTTTGTGTTATTTTCTTGTGATGAAAAAGGAGTATTTTGTTTCAGTTTCATGCAATTATTATACTCTTTTGTTTCAGAATTTAATATAAGAATATTTTTTTTTTCAATGTTTATGTTTTTATTCTTTTTAGTATTTTTCTTGATATTTTCTTTATTTGATCTTTTATTGTCGTATTTATAAACAATTGAATTAGAACTTGAATGATGTTTGTCCTCCGAATCTTTTTTTTTTATTTTACGCTTTTTATTATGCTCATAAGATAGAACTCTTTTTAATTTTTTACTGGGATCTGATGGTGCTAAATGTTTAATAGGTGATAATTGAATAATAATAGGATTTTTAAGAAATTCCATGTATATTAATTTTTTTAGTTCGTGTATTTTTTATGAAAATTCCTTTATTAAAATAGAAAAAACATTTATCTTTAAAATAATTTTCACTAATTATTTTTTAATTTTAACGTTAGGATTTTTAGATAATTTCAAGATAAAAAATATATAATAATCATAAATATTTATTAAAAAATTTTAATATGTACTTTTGAATGAAAAGTATTTTTGAGGATTTTCGAGTAATTACAAAATGGAAAAATTTTAGCAGTTTGAAATTTTATAGATTTTTATTTTTTGAAAATTTTAGATTTAATAAGAGATTAAAATGTATGAACATCAAAGATATTCTGGAGAAAAACTATTCTTCTGAAAAAAATATACAGAATTTAAATTTAGATCAAGAAAAATCTCATCCAGCATCTATATTTGGTCGTAAACACATTGGAAATGTTGAAATATCACCTAAAATTCTTAAAAGTATTGAAAATATTATTGAAAGTATTTCATCATAAGATTTTCATATTTTTTTTAATTCTTTTAAGATTCTCATAAACCAAGCATTCATTCATCTCTCATGAAAATGTATGCATCCTTAAGAAGTTCTCAAACAATTAAAAGAAAGTTATCAGCAATAGATACAGATGCCTATCTTTTGGGGATAATGCCCCAAATTTATGCATCATTATATAATGTGATTAATGAATTGCGGATGAGGCTTGGAAATAAGTGGGTTCCAGAAACTGTTTTAGATTGTGGTGTTGGTCCTGGTATTGGTGCTTTAGTTTTTCAAGAATTGTTTGAAGATTCTATAGAGAAAGTAAAGGATATATTAGTTATAGAGTCAGCATATACAGTGAGACAGCGTGCTTTTTATATACACAAAGGTAATAAATCAAAAATTCTTTCAAATATTCCATCAACTATAGATTCTAAATTTAACTTTATTATTGCAAATCATACAATTTTAGATATAAATACATCAAATCATATTTTTGCTGCTCATATAAAAAAATTATGGGATAAACTTTCTTCAGAAGACGGTATATTGCTCCTTTTAGAAAGAGGGAATCCCATGGGTTATAAAGCTATAGCTAGAGCAAGACAAATGATTTTATCTGGTTTTAATTTTACTTTAAAAAAAAGTTCAGAATATGTAGAAACTGGTCATATTATTTCTCCGGTATTATCGAAATATAATATTTTTAAATATTAAAGTTTATTAGTGTTCTCATGATAAAAAATGTCCTCTTTTTACTAATGGTCATCTTTCTAATCGTAAAAAATGGTGTCATTTTAGTCAAAAATTAATTAGACCTGAATATTTACAGAAAATAAAAAATTCACCTTATAATATAGAAGATGCTAACTATTCTTACTGTATTATTCGTAAGGGAGTTTATAGACCTGTCCTGGACTTAAAAACTAGTTTAAATGAAGATGTTTTGTTTTATGATTCTTATAACTGGCCACGGCTTATCTTTCCTCCATTAAAAAAACATGGGCACGTTATAATGGATGTTTGTGCATCTAATGGCAGTATACAAAGATTAATAGTTTCAAAAAATCAAGGAAAAATAGCTTATCGAGATGCTAGAAAGATACATTGGGGGGACTTGTGGGCATTAGGGTCATTGTTTTTTTCAGAAAAAAATAAAAATTTAGAATAAATTTATTTTTTTATAAATTATTAATAATTTACTCTTTATATTTATATTGATTTTTAAAAATCAATTTTAATCCATAAAAATAATTTTAAAAATAAATTTAAAATCAACAATAAAGTTTATATTAAAAATAACAATATATTGTATTATAAATAATTTATGTATTTTTATATATTTCTATCAATAGTTTTTAGTATATAGTTTTAAATTAAAATAATTAATTTTTTTTTTAAAATTAAAATTTAATAAAATTTTAAATATTTAAGTGAATTATTTTTACAATAGTAATTATACTTTTAGTTTCAAATTATAAGGAAATACAAATATATATATAAGAACATTTTTTAAAAACCTAAACAATCTTATAAAGCTAAAAAACTAATTATTTTAATAACTGAAAACAATATTATTTAAATATAAGAAAATCAAAGTATCAAATTACTTATACAATTAAATCGTTATCGAATTCCCATTACATAAAAGTCTCTCAAATATACTATTAATGACATTTTAAGCAAAACATTATAGACAAAACCCTTAACTACAAAAGTTATGTCTGCAGTATCTAGGATAAATTCTAAAGTCTATAAAATTATTTAAGCATTATCCTATTAACTACGAAAATTTTTATTTCATTTTCCTAATTCTCAATGTTTAGAATTACTTATGTTTATAAAAAATAAAACCAATGTCTAAACTTTGTAAATTATTTTCTAAAGCTGAATAATTATTATTCAAATAGAAATCTATTAGTTATTCCAGCGATATAGGAAACGTATAAAAAATAAGCGAAAAATTATAAGTAAAAAGGAAATTCGATAAATCTTGTGAGTTATTGATGATAAAAGTCTTAACTGGGATTTAATTAAATCAGCTTTGTGTTAATACATAAGTATTTGCAGAGACTAATAAACATGTAACATATTAACGTAGATATACAATGAATCCTATCATTTTTTATTTAAAAAATTAATACCATCCTGTTTGATTAGTCAAAACATGTTGCTCTCCTTTTTTAATTTTATGTAAATTACCCACTGGATATCCAGAAGATCCATTTTTAACCTGAGATCGAAGCCTATTATTAATAAGTTTAAATATCAAAATTAAAAAAATATACAATTATAGGACTTACATCCTATCACTTCTAGGTAAATTTGTTACTCTAGTAGAATCAATAGGAATATTAGATGCATTCGTTTCATTCATTTGAGATTGAATTTTTCGACGAGAAGTATTTACTGCCCCTGAATTTCCGCTTGTTCGAGGTGGGAATGCTGATGATTGTACACCATTAGATGGTGGTATTTGATTTACAGAATTAACATTTCTTGTTTTTTGTGCATTAGTATTTTGGTCATCTGATACATGTATAGCAGCCTCTTCTTGTTGAGCTTGAGAAATAGCTTGAGCCTGTTTAGCTTGATTCTAAAATAGTCATTAAAAACACTTAAGGGGAACTTTAAATATTACATATTTGAAAATAGTCCAATCAAACACATAATCGTATTGAAAACCTTCTCGAACAAAAAGATCACGAAATAATTTTCTTAAATAAGAATAATCTGGCTTATCATCAAACCGTAATGATCTTGTATAATTCAAATAAATAGCAAATTCATTCGGGAATCCTCTAGTAAGAACTTCGGTAGGTGTAGTCATCTTTTTTTCCATAATACGATCATATTTTTGTTTTTTCGTTGCTGCTTTCAATCCTTGCCATGGAAGGGACCCACGACAAAAATACATCATTACATATCCGAGTGATTCTAAATCATCCCTACGACTTTGTTCTAACATATTATAAATATTGAACAAAAAAAAGAAAATCTTACCAACACCAAGATGTGTATTAATACTTGCATATCTTGCAGTACCAGTAAGATTTTTATTCTCTTTATACGGAATATGTAAATGAGTTTTTGGGTCTCGAAATTTTTTTGCTAGTCCAAAATCGATAACATTTACTTGATTACCTCGTTTTCCTATACCCATAAGAAAATTGTCTGGTTTAATATCCCGATGGATAAATGATTTTGCATGGATATATTCAATTCTAGAGATAAGTTGATCAGCTAAAAGAAGAACAGTTTTAAGACTAAATTTTCTATTGCAAAAATTAAATAAGTCTTCTAGACTAGGCCCAAGAAGATCCATAACCATTGCATTATAATCACATTCTGTTCCAAACCAACGAACAAATGGTATACCAACACCACCTGCAAGTGCTTTATACACTCGTGCCTATCAAAAATAAATAACCATGAAAATAAAAATACAGTAACAACTTCGTATTCTAATTGAGGATGCTTTACTTTAGATGACTCCAACTTTATAGCAATTTCTTCACCCGAAATAATATTGGTTCCTGAATTAAATCTGGCTCAGTCAAAATAGAAAATTTTCATTAAAGAACAAATACCAAGATAAATATCACCAAAGGAACCTGAACCGATCTTCCTCCCAATCCTATACTTATTACCAACGCGAAGATCCATAGCCATAGTTATTCTTATTGATTAAAAAACGTTTTTTAATTGATTGTTATGATTTACTACTAACAGGATTATATAAGCAATAACAATATATATCTGCAAAAAATTATACAATATCAAAAAAATTAATGTTAAGGGCTTTCTTAGAAGCAAAATAGTTGAGACTTTAAGAGTTTTTGTAGTTCTTGTTTTAAAATGTAGAATGTATATCCAAAGTTTATTCTGAAAAAAAAGATCCACTAATAGAATATCAATCTCAGAAACAAAATCTGGAAAAACAATAATTTTTATGCTTTAAAACTAATCTTTTTAGAAAAAAAAAAAAAAACAAAAAAAATAAGTAAACTTATTATCTAACCTTTTTTCAACGTTTTAATGCTTCGTTAAATCTAAGAAAAAAATAAAAAAAATTACCACACAATAAAGAAAAACGTTAAAAGAAGTTTTTTTTAAAAAGATTCAGTAGCTATTGATATTTTATAACAAAAAAATTGATTTTCTTAATTTCAAGACTTCCTTTAAACTTTTTATTATAATAATTCTCTGTTATCTTTTTATTTTTTAATTCCTTTTTGCTTTTTTTATATTATTATGTTTTCCCCTTTAATACTGAATATACGTAGTTTAACTTATGACAACTCCAAACTCTTGGATAGTTTAATTTAGACTTTTATGACTTTTTTTCTTTTAAAATATCCCTTGTTAATGTTACGACAATAGTTAACGGATAAATCAGTTCAAAAAAAAAAAATCAAAATTAAAATAAAAAGATGTGAAAAGAATATAAAGTTAAAATAAAAATAGTTTATAATTTAAAATTAAAGAAAAGAATTAAGAAATGTTTTATTTAAAAAATTTTAAAATAAAATGTTTTGATAAAAGGGGGAAAATGTAGAAAAAAAAATTATCGAAAATACCTAGCTGGTGATAATTTTTGGTGTTTTAGCGAGAATAAAAAGTATAAAAGTAAAAAAATAATACATAAATATCTAAAAGAAATTAGTAATTATTTTATAATATTTTTAAAAAATTATTATTTTTTAATTTTTTTTTAATCATAAATTTGATTATACTTTTTTTAATCTAAATTCGTATTATAAAATATTATTATTATATATATATCATTATTTGATTTAATAGGCTAAATTTAGGATTTTAGTATAAATTCATTTATAAAAAGTATTTTTTATACTGTTTTATTTAATATAAAAGTTAACATTTTTTAAATATTTAAAATAATGATTTAATGATATATTTCAAAGATTATGAATGGTGCTTTAAATAAAATTTCACTTATGAATAATATAATTTTTAAATTTTAAATTTTAAATTTTTGTTTTTTTGATGTAAACATTTTCTGGTATTTTAAATAATTTTTAATTTAAACTTAAAACTATCTTTTTTTTAATATTAATATTTATAATAAAAATTATACTAAAAATAGAATTATAATAAAATACTTATAAAAGTTCCTCAAATTTTCAAATATATTATTTATATTTAATATAATATAAAAGATAATGTATATTCTAATATTTCAAAATTATTAAAAATTCTAAATATCTTATTACATATTCTTATTATAAAAAACAACATTTAATTATTAAAATTAAATTAATATATTTAATTTTTTTTTGAATATTTTTTAAAAATATCTATAGTATAAAAAATTAAAAATTCAAATTTTAAATGCATTGCTTTTACATTATACATTATGGAACAAGTCTTTTTGGATCGCGTGGAAATAAACATGAACGTCTATAGAAATTAAATATATTAATTTAACTCAAATATATAATACCTGATATTTCCAAGCTCTAAATACAAAAATACAACACGTTCTAAACCTATTCCTCCTCCTCCATGAGGTGGAGCACCGTATTTAAAACTATTGATATAATCTTTTAAACCAGTTGTATCAATATTCATAGCCTTAATTCGTTCTTGAAGATATTCTGGATCATGTATACGTTGAGATCCAGATAAAATTTCTTCTCCGCGCATAAAAAAATCATAAGAATTTGAAAAATCAGAATCCTCTGGATCTGGCATTGTATAAAATGGCCGAGCAACCAAAGGAAATTTGTCAATACAATAAAAATCAGTATGATAAAATTCCTTGACTAACATTCCGAGCTTTCGTTCTTCATCTGTTCTGAAAAATTAATATAAAGCAATTTTGTAAAATATATCATACGAAAAATCTATATAATATTCTTGGTTTTTGTCTGTTCTAATGCCCGCTTTTTTTAGCAAATCTACTGCTTCTTTAAATGTAAGACGAACAACTTTATTGTTTTTTAAAAATTGAAAACCAGTGCTTGGAAACTGTTTTTTAATAATATCTATTTCACTTGCATATCGTTTGGGAAGTTCTTTAAATATATATATAAAAAGACCTTCGATCATTTCCAAGACTTCATGATAATGCTCATAAAATGCCATTTCTAAGTCAAGTCCAGTAAATTCTGTCATATGACGATGAGTATTAGAATCTTCTGCACGAAATACAGGTGCAATTTCAAAAACCCTATCAAAATCAGATAGCACTAGCATTTGTTTATATAGTTGCGGAGACTGAGCAAGATATGCATCTCCTTTGAAATAATCTAATCTAAAGACATTGGATCCTCCTTCTGATGGGGCAGATATTATTTTAGGAGTATGTACCTCAACAAATTTATTTTCAAGAAGATATTCACGAAATAGTTGACAAATGCCAGATGATATACGAAAAATAGCCTGACATGTAAATGTACGAAGGTCGATTATTCTATTATTAAGACGAGTATCAAGATTAACTCGTGCATATTTTGGGTCATCATTATTACTTCTTTCCTGAATTATTTCATTTTCAGATCGACTTGCATCTTGGATTTGAAACGGAAGTTTACTAAGAGATTCACTTTCTATAAAAATCTATTACATTAAATATTTTTATATATTTATATTACTTTTACAAACCGTATGAACATGAATTTCTATATCTTGTTGTGTAGAACTTTTAATAATAGCAGGGCTTTCCTTTACTTCTCCTTCCACTAAAACGATACTTTCAGGATTAATGAAGCCACACCATTTCACCATTTGTTTACTTATTGAACTTTGGTTTGCAATAACAAGAGCTTGTACTGTACTTAAATGTTGGCGTAACAATAAAAAACATATTTTAGTCCCTTTTAAATATTAAATAAATGAAAAAAAAAAACAATAAAAACCCTGCAAACGAGATGTTTGAAGTCTTGCTCTGAGAGTAATATTTTTACCATTCATTATTTTAGATAAATCTTTTATATAATAAAATGATTTTTCTAAAACTATTAAATCTTAGAACAATTTCCAAAAAAATTACCTAATTTTTCAAATGATTGATTCATCTTTTTTTTTCCATAATTATCTTTTGCAAAATCCTAATTTAATTAAATTAAACAGTTTTATATAATTAAATTACTTGAAGTAAATTATCATTTTTTTCTTTAAAACATAATAATTCTTTATCTTTTCTTTTTTTTTCTTTATTTATTCTTTCTTGCAGTTTTTTTACCCCTTTTTTAGATAATTTATCTTTTCTAAAATATTGTATAAATGTCAGTTAATAATAATAATATAATTACATTTCTGAGATATCACTAATATGATCTAACGACAATTTTGAGATTTCCATTTCATCTTTTTCCTGATTTCTAGAAAATGAATCAGACATTTTTTGGATTTTAAAACTTTTTCTATATCATAAGAATTTCAAACAAAACATTAAGATTACACCAACCTAACCCTAAAGTAGAATATTATTTAAAATTAGAGACTATAAATTCTAAAATAAAAATATTAATAAAAAAAACAAATATAAACTATAATTCAGAAAGTAGAAAAACAAAAGTGTTTATATATTATTTAAAATAATTTTTAATTTTAAAATGTTAATTTTATAAAAAATTTTAAAGTAGAAAAAAAATAAAAACTTATAAAATATTTAGATTAAAGATCATGAAAAAATAATTTAATTATTATTTATTATCGACTTTTATTACCTTGGACATTTATTTTTGATCATAATCGATTTTTCGAATCTGAAATTTTAACTCCAAAAATTTCTTTAAATATAAAAATAAAAATAGGATATAAAAGTGACCAAATTTATATTGTAACTCATATTTTTAATGAGGGTGCTTCTAGTTTCCTTCCTTTTTTATGTAACATGTATTTTTTCAAGAGATATAAGGATTTCAGGTAATTTTCATTTTATGATTTGAAGTTTACTATTAATTTATAAAAGAAACTCGGATTTTTATTAGAAAGACTCAAATCCAAGGAACTTGAAGTGTCTGGATTTTTATCATGTATCTTTCCATGGCCTTAGAGAGTTTCTGGGATCATTTAAAAGTGAAAAAAATATTTTAGAACTAATGGAAAAAATTCAGGTACTAGTGTCAACAGAGAATCTAAAAGAAGGTGTGAAGTTTATGTTTTTTTATTTAAGTCTAATTGTTTAACAGAAGAAGAGCGACTATTCATGCACTTTCAAGTTATCTTAGAAATTTTTTTGATATAGAAGGATGCATGAGAATTTCAACGGCTTATTGTTCTATTCTAATGAGTAGAGAAATAAAGACTTAAATGAACTGAGAAATTTGTGCTTGAATAAAAATGGTTTATGTAAAAGAATATTAAAATATTTAAACGAAAGTTCTATATTAATTAAAAATAAACAGGATGGAATTAATTCATTAATAGGGAAACTTTGTCTAGAATATCTTGAAGAATTTAATGAAATGGGAAAAATCTATGGAGGCATTTTGGAAGCTACAAGTATAAAAGTGAAAAAAGAGTGTAAAGAATTGAATGTTACTATTCCATCTAAAGATATTCCACTACAAGAACTATCTGATGAACATAGTGATGATATATCATTTATTAATTCAGAAAAGAGTGAAATTTTAAAAGATACCCTAATAACAAATTTAATTAAACTATATCTATAGAAATATATACAGGAACAGGTACTGTTATTACTCATCTTGTAGTGACTGTTACTGTAAATGTTTTGGAGACATACTCTGCTAGAAACACTAACTTCAACTATGGCACTTTGTGAGTGTCAGTCCTGAAAAATGTACACATACAAATACACCATGTTCTCCAAGACCAACATCAACATATCTAGGCGAACCATCATTATTAAATCTTTCTTTAGAACCAACAAAGTCACCTGATTCAGATAAATGATCCAGATGAACCAGATAAATCGCTAAAGCCAGAAGAGTCAGATGGATTGGAAAAGTCAAATGAGTCAGATGAGTCACTTAAACTAGTAGAACTATCTGAATCAGAAGAGTTGAGTTAATTTACTATAATTAAGATTATACAGTTTTGAAAACAGTAACAGTGATATCAAACTCAACTAAAGGTCTGGATTATGATAAAACTTTTGTTAATAATGATAGAATACAATTAACTGTATTTCATAAAGATAAATTGACTTGCATAATTATTAGTATGATATTAGGAATATGATTGTTGTTTAAAAAAATATGATTCTTTTATATTTTATTAATAAAAATATATGGTATATAGATTTGTACTGAAAATAAACTTTAGAATAGTTACATTTTATTAATGTTAATATCTAGCTGATTTGTAAAAATAAAATAATTTAAAAATACATAAAGAAATGCAAAGGAATAAAAAGCTAGAAGTATAAATTCATCATAGTTTCAAAAGTATTACTTAAATATCTAACATAATTTGGATTAATTATTATATCAGAATTTATGATAATTTTGCATGTAATTTTTGAGGGCTTAAGAAAAAGCATTTTGAAAAAGTACTTAACTAAGGTTTTCAAAATATATAAAGTTTAATATAAAAGAACATATTTATGATTAGAAGCCTTAATTCAGGTTTTTTACACAATTATATTATCAAAAAATATGTATGAATCTAATGCTATAGTATGATTTTACAAGACTATTTGAGCTATTTTGCAGTTATACATTAAATCTAAAATTAATATATTACAAGATGATTCTAAAAGTAAATAAATGAACAATTGCATATTGAATTAATTGAACATAGATTAAAAACAGAAACTTGCAAAGAATTAACAATAAATTTAATAAATTTATGCAAATCTTTTCAAAGCAGAATGTCATGATATTTTTAATGTAAATACTGAATAATGAATACTATTATTTACAAAAAAATTATAATAAATTGAAAAAGAACCAGGAAAATTACCTATAGATAATAATGGGCTTTTTAGATATTACAATAAATTGAAAAAAAATTACTTATTTTGAGAATCTGAATAAATCGAACATTTTTGCTAAATAGGCGATCTAATAATACAAAAATTTAAAAAATATATATAATCTAAAAAAATTCTTTAATTGCTCTAATAATAATAATAATCAATTTTCTTTTGTACATATTCTAAGTATTCATATAAAATAGTTGTAGAGAATCTACAGC